>NC_142924.1:14380000-14694642 GCF_054131065.1 Drosophila arizonae
CTTCACTGTGGCGGGCAGACTTACAGTCAGTTAAATAAGTATATATATTTCTTTATTTTCACTAAAACTCTGGCCAAGTCTAGGGCTTACTTGAAATTACTTGATTTATATTTAATGGCTGGCAAACATAATTATCTAGGCTGCTTTAAGCCGCAGCTATTTAGTTCAGGTGAACCCAACTAAGATCTAATTAAATTCCTACAGCATTTTCCTTGCACTCGTCCTCGTCCTTGTCCTCGTCCTCGTCGCTGTCCTTTCTGTTGTTGGCCGTGTACTGTAAAGGAAAGGAAAAACGCAGCAACATGGGGCAATTTTTTTTCACACTTTTCCTACAGATTTTTTTTACTTGCACCATTAACTGCTGTCTGTTGCCATTAGAGCCAAACTTGCAACCAATTGCAGTGAGACGGGCCAACGCGGAGCAATCGGTGGCATGTCTCGCTCGCTTTTGCAGTGCTGCTCAGCTTCTCTCAAACGGTTGTAGCTGTCGTTGGCCAAATGGCAACTAAAATGCCAAGCAGCAGCAGTCAAGGCAGCCGTACGAAGTGCCATGAAAGACTCGCAGGACAGACGGAACAGGACAGCCAGGCAGGCAGGCAGGCAGGCGGGCAGACAGACAGGCAGGACTAGCTGCAAGCAGTCGTCTTTCAAATGTTAAATGATGCAGTTACAACAAATTACGCAAGAATGCCAAAAGCTGCTTTAAACAGGGCCAAAGGTATGCGCGACGAGATTTGAGCCAACAACTAGACAAAAGAGGGCGTGTGAACAGCGAGGGAGCTGAGGGAGCTGAGAGAGTAGAGAGAGAGAGGCAGTGAGAGAGAGAGAGAGAGAGGGGCGAACTGTAGTTGCAAATATTTGGCGGGTTTGATAGTTAGCAAACTGTTGGGCATCAAATGAAGTTGTTTGCAGTTTCAATTTTGTACAGCACAAGTGTTTGAGTGTGTGTGTGTGTTGGTGCTCGGGTGTGTGCACTTTCAATATCCGTTGATGTTGCCGTTGTAGCTGGTTGCGCGCAATTAGGAAATGTCTGTGCGGCTCTGCTGCAACGAGAGGGAGAGGAAGAGTGAGAGCGAGAGCGAGAGAGACAGAAAAATGGAGTGTAGCTTAGGTGGCAGAAGAGGCCAACAGGGGAGTGGGCTTGGGGCAAGGCTATGACAGGTGCACAGCTTGTCAGCAGACATGTCGCGGGGCTTACTGCAACATAAACCGGAGAAATGACTGCACATAAAGTTGCTTTAATTGAGTTTTATGCTTTCAATTTGGGCGCTATTATGGCGCCGATGAAGACGACTCACGACAGACGCACACGCGCGCACACACGTATATAAATATATAGATGAATATACACACATATACAGAGAGAGACCGAGGCAGCGCAAAACCCATAAAACTCATCTGTCAAACACTGAAACGCCGCCTATCAACATTCATGTTCACTAATCCTTGGCATATATGCGCAAACGGATATAACGCTGCCCATATATGTATGACAGACACTGTACGCACGTGTGTGTGGGTCTGTGTGTGTGCCATTATCAAGGTTTTTTGTTTGACTGCACGTCTGTATGTGTGTGTGTGAAAGAGAGTGTGCATAAAGGATTAAGAGCAACGAAATGCGTTCCAGGACAGCAGACATCAGACAGCAGTCGCAGGCCAAGTCCTGAATGCCTCAGCTATAAGCGACAAGACAAGAAAGAGAATTAATATAAAAGTAAATTCGCTTGTAATACGCCCTGAATTAAATGAAGAAAATCATATATATTTATTGTGGATGATAAGATTTAAAAGGGAGTGACAAAGAGAGATAAAGAGAGAGAGAAAGAGGAAGATTGATTGAAATGATATAAATATATGAGGTAACAAAAAAAAAAAAAGAATATGGAAAACAAAAAGATTAAGGTTAAGAATCTGGCAAAAAAGATTTTAAAGAGAGCAATAAAGAGAAAGAGAGAGAGAGAGAGAATGCATTCTGATTGAAGGCTGGGTAAAACATAACTAAAACGTAAATTAGATAATCACTAAATTAGATAATCATTATTTTACTGCAATTATTTAAAAATTATTTTCAGTAACTAATAATAAAAACTAAAATGCTCCAAAGTGGAAATAGAAATTGAACTATTCATTCAACGTTTTTTTTTTTATAATATTAATAGTATAGCTGAGCCATTAACCCTGATTTCACATATTGAGTGTATTCAGTATATATATAAACAAATATTTATCGCATCAATTAATCATCAATATTCTCCACTCAATGCTATATTAACTAAATCTTTAACTAATGCCCAAAGTTCTTTAGCAACTATTGAAATCTTCTTCTGAAAACTTTATCTGCTAAAATATCAAAAGCTCCTCCTCCAGACTAATTTTATATATTTCCTCCTTATATGCCACGTTGGCAAATCCCATAAAATATGTAGACTACCCTCGCATACCATAGAGTGTTAGACACTAAATGACCATAAGGTTGATCGCGTTGTTGTTGTTGTTGTCGTTGTCGTTGTCGTTGGCTCCTTTTAGCATTTACCAATCCCTCTTGGTGTCAATATACATGACAAACGAGCATTTCGAAATGCTGCCTTTGGCATTCTGACAACAGGCATTAAATATTTTTTGCCCGATGCCCGGCGCAGAGTTAACTTTAACCCGGAGATAAAGTCCTTCAGCTATTGATGAATTCCGAACAAATCTCACACTTGCAGACGGCAGACGGCAGATTCGCAGTTTTTCTTCTTTTTCGCAAGGAAATCCTTTGCGTTGTCTTAATTTGTAGCTGGTTTTTGTTTTTTTTTTTTTTTTTTTTGTGGCCTACTCGCATGAGAAATGCGTCTCAGCTGGCCGGACATATTTAATTAGACGCTTGTCGGGACTATTAATTGATGGATTACGTATACGTGACTGCATAGCCTATATATATGTAGCTGGGAGTATATAAGGATGTCCAGCTAGACGCTTGCTTGGGCAGTGCAGAGCAAACTTTTTATGCTTAAGCTGCTGGCTAACCAGAATCAACAACAACAACAACAACAGCAACAACAACGGCAACGGCAACTATGTGTATATGGTCATAATCTGGCTGTTGACATTTGTGCCCGCACACAAACAGCAACAGACCCAAACTGTCAGCCGAGCCACCCACAATATGCAACCAAACTCTGCCCACACACACACACACACACACACACACACACACACACACACACACACACACACACACACACACACACACACACACACACACACACACACACACTAGCACATACGCACGCCCACACACACACATGCACATATAGAAAGCCCAACACGGCTTCGGTTGCTTTGGCGTCTGTTGCTGAGCTGAGGGTTCTTGTTTATACTTTGTGCCCCAAAAATAGTCAAAACAAGTAAGAAATACAATGCACCTCACAACGAAGCCTAAATGCTCTATAAGAGAGGGTATTACAGGCTTATGTGATACAAGGCATGCATGAATATTCGCAGCCTGAAGTAGAAATGGGAAGAAAACAGAATTAACCAATTCGCACTTAAGAAATATATTTATAAATTCATCATAAGAATTCACTTATTCTAGAGTTTTAGAGGGCAGTTAATAGTCCAACAGAACCAAGAGTCCCCCACTGTCTCTCTCTCTCTCTCTCTCTCGCTGCACCACTGTCTTTCCCTCTCTATGTTCCATCTTTATGGTTTTTGTTATTGCTGCTTTTCCACCTCAAACTTATTTCCGCATAATTTTCATGCACGCAAAGAAATTTGACAAACAGTGGCTGAAGCCAACGTAGTTGCAAAACCCGCAACCTGGAAGCCGTTTCCCCCCCGTCCGCTGTCCGCTACCCATTGCCTGCTGCTCCTCCATCCGGCAGCCGACTCCACAGAGCAGACCCAGACCCAACTCAGTTCAGATACTTTTTGGCCACATTGTGACGGTGTAGACGAAATTTTAATGCATTTGCCATGATTTGGCGCATAATAAATTACGCCAGGGCGCACACACATGTCTGTCAACTGTCTGAACTGAGTGTGTGTGTGTGTGTGCGTGCTTGTGTGCGACTGCCAAACCGAGAAATATATCTAAAAACACCTGACGGATTTAAATTTTATCATGAAGGCACCCACGGTCGTGCCCGTTCTGCTCAGCTGGGTTTTTGTGTCTCTGCAGTAAATAGTTTTCTTTGGCCATGTCCTGGAATGCTTGTGGGTGTGCATGTGACTGTGTGTGTGTGTGTGTGTGTTAATGTTTTAAGTCTTTAAGCTTTTAATGCCCAACATTCTTGGCTGCGACAGCCGCAGCTGCGGCTTCATATCTCTACACACGAGCGCATCTCGAAAGAGCACAATTGTATTATATTCCTCACTCAGCCATATATGTATATGTATGTGTGTGCGTGTGTGCGCTCAAAGCGAAGGCCACTGCGCACGGTGGGAGTTGAAAGTGAATTTAATATGATAATAATGAATTTGCTTAGAACCTTATCACATACTCAAGCTGTCGCAAATAATTGAAATAACTAGCTTGGGCACCAGCCAGAGCTCTGATTTCGCCACAAACTATTTAGGAAGTAGAGAAACGTAGAAACAAGTTTCAGAAATTATGAATAAATATATTTAAATGAAGCATATTTTGTGCAGATCGACCAAAGTCAATAAATAAATCAATTTATTTCAAAAATCAAGTAAAATGCTTGAACTTAATTAAATTTCTATTGATTTTGTTGTGCATGCAGAAAAGCAATTTTCCATTTTATTTTTCTTATCCCAGGCAGTTCTTTGGCTTGCAAAATAATTTCTGACAGCGGGCTAATGGCCATAAAGCCAGCCAAACAGCAGCGATGACAAGGATAAGCGCCGAAGGATACATTAGTCCCAAAAACCGTTGGTCACTACTGTCCGGCTGTCTGTCCGCCTGCCCACAATAGCAGCCCTCGCCTACACCCTCCCCCCACTAAGAACGGACGGGTAATTAATCACAATTTGCGGATACACAAATTGTCGCAGTAAAAGTCACATTTCTTTAAAATGACCAAAACGAACTGCACACTCGCTGCTCGCTCCACGACGAGGCGAAGTCGCTGCAGACAGACAAACAGCAAATAAAGCAGCCGCCAAAATGTGGGCAAAAAGCGGGCCAACAAAGAAGATGGCATAAAGTAGAAGAACAAGAAGAGCCGTAGCATCAGCAACAGCAGCGGCAGCGGCAGCGGCAGCAGCAGCAGCAGCAGTGACTGTGGCAGTGGCAGCGACAGAGCTGGCTGCACTTCCGTTGCAGCGTTTCCGCTTTCGGGGAGGCTGCTTCAAACTTTTCTTCTTCTGCCTTGTGCCGCAGTCAAATAAATTTCGCTCTCAAATGGAAATGTAAGCCAAAACTCACTCTATGCCGCCCCATACACCTCGTCTGCCTCTCTGCCTCTCTGGCTGAGCCATTTGGGTCTTGCTAAAAATGGCGCGACCATTTGACTGCATTACTTTGCTTTCGCTGCCATCCTTCATTCATGTCCGAGGGCTGTGAAATATCTCCAAAAGGATGTCGTCGCCCAAACTCAGCCACTCCCTCGACCCGGCGACCTACCGGCCAACGTCTCCCGTCCCCTTTCGCCCTTCGCCCTTCTCCCATCCCGCGTCCTTCATAGTCTGGCATTGCATTGTTTGCCTTTGACTGCGCTGTTTTTTGTGCATTCCCCATGCAATCTTAGCCAAAAGTCAATGGCAATTAAGCAGCCGCATCTCTGCCTCGGCTGCAGCTGACGCAGTTTTGTCCACTTTTGGCTCTTGTCTTCCGCTCCCTGGTCAAACTTTGTCCGCTCGCCCGTCGCTGCGACGAGGCCAATTACAATGGCCGGACGGGCCAGCACTGGACGTATGCGTAATGTGGCCAAAAACCAAACAACCAAAATTATTATACCAATATTTTAAGAGCTACAAACATAAATAGCTATAAATATAAAAGATGGGGGTATTCGATAGAAGAAGAGAGAGTGAGAGAGCGAGTGAGAGAGAGAGAGCGAGAGAGAGAGAGAGAGAGTGAAGGACTGGGCAAAATTGTACAATTTAAGAGAATTATCAAAGCTTCACGATCTAGCCGAATCTGCCTTATAAGAATAAGTTGAAAGAGTTAATATGCTAGGAATTATAATACATTTATTTATTTATTATTTATTATAAATTAAAAAAAATAATAATAATAATATAAATTTAGTCTTAGAGCTAATTACTGATAATTTACTTGTATATTAATATGTATTATTTATTTTTTTTTTTTACTATAAAATCCTATATATTTCATTTTAATTCATAAAAATCCTGAAGATTTCTGAGCTAAACAAAATGTTAAAATATAAATATAAATTATATTATATTGTATGTATTTTTTGTGATATTTAATAAAGTATAACCAAAATTTCTTAATTTATTATTTTGTATCTTTTTATATAGCATGTTTAATAAAAAATCTGTTTTTTTTTTTCGGCTACTAACAAATCTCATATCATATAATAAGGCCGTATATCGGCTTGGAGCAGACAGCTAAATGTTTCCCGTGAAACCGGATGTGTGTATATGCTGTGGTTTCATTTTAAACAATGAATTTCTGCGCGCTACAATGTATGTGGCTGTGTGTGTCTGCGTGTGTGTGCTTTCCCTTAACCTTTTTATGACTGACCCAGGCGAAACCGCTGGACAAAATGTGGACGATGAGGGAGCAAAGCGTTGCACGAGAAATTAGAATTGCTAATGTTTGCGGTAAAAATTTTAGTATATGTATGTGAGTGTGAGTGTGAGTGTGTGAGAGTGCAGGTGTGTGTGTGTCTGTGTGATGTGTGCAAATGGTTGTGTGTCGCTTCGCACTGCTAGACGTTTGTGTTGGCCAGTTTTAGTTGCTCGACTTGCAGAAGCATGAAATTAATTTAAATTTTGCGCACTTGGCTAATTTCGCCTGGCAAAAAGCGCAAGAGCGGAAAAAAATAAACTAGAGAAAGGCGCTAGAAAGCGGACAGCACGAAGGAACGTATGTCAGCAGAGAGCTGGGCAACGGGCGCCAAAGGAGACGGCTCGGACTGCGCTCAACTCCCCGGCCCTCCCCCGCACACACTCAGATAATAGTTTTAATAGTCTCTTGGGCGATTTTAAAAAATGTATACCGTTATGGGCAATGGAAATGTGGCGATAGCAAACGGAACTGAAGCAGCACTGGACCAATGGACCGGACCGTGAGATCCCTACTCAGGGCAGACCTCGGCTCGTTAGCATAGAAATCGTTTTGGATTTTATGATGCAAAAGGTGAATTCCCCGAGTATTTAGCTATTTTGGGAATTGCCCGAATCTAAAAAAGAGTTTGGTTTATGGCAGCAACAACTTTCCAAAAAGTTAACCAAGTTAGCTTAACGTGATTATAGAGTAATCTATCTGCAAAGCTTATTACATTTGAGCTGACTTTGCTTTCATCTAATCTTCATTCACTTCTGCCAACTGATCTGCTTTACAAATCATGTTTTAATCAACCATTAATTTAGCAAACAGACCCCAGCGCTTTTAAGCCCCATTACAATGAAAAGACGCCCGCCCGCCCAGCCGCTGAGCCCGCCTCTGGGTACACCTTTAATTTCATACGGCTCAACACTTTGAGCACTTTGCAGCGCATTAAAGCCCGCAGCAGCGAGCAGAACTCAAGCGGCACTCCAATTAATCAAAACCCAAAACGCCAAACAGTGTCTGCAAGTAGTATGCGGCCACACACACACGCACACAGAGAGAGAAAGCAAAGCACATATCGCTGGGAATGTGTGCATTGGGAACCATTTGGGAGAGTCGCGTTTGGGTTTTTGGTTTCGGATTGTTTTTGGGCCTCTGTCGCCTGGTCATGTGCCATGAAGCAAACCCAAAAGCCCCGACTAAGGCAAACGCAGGCCGCGCATTAAGTATGCGTTTTAATTAACTTTTGATGCCGGCTCTGGCCCACAAAGCAGTGGGCGGAGGCGCCAGATGGCGCCACTGTGCAGCGCCAGCAACAGTCCAACTTATACAAAAAAAAAAAAAAAAAAATCACCACATCTTTCTCTCCTTCTTGCTATACATATATATAGATATGTATGTGTGTATGTATGTATGTGTGTATGTATGTATATATATATATGTTTCATATATTAAATATGAATGCTGTTTGAGAGCGTCCAAAAGCCGGCAAGAGAGCTGCTAACTTGCTCACTCTCTCAGCCCCTCTCTGTGTCAATCTTCTCCTGCTCGCTCTCTCTCTCTCTCTCTCAATCTCGCTCTCACTTTGCAGATGCAGCGCAGCATTTGTGGAAGCTAAGCTGGCAGACGCCTGCGTCGGAGAGCAACTGCTGTGGGCGACTTGAGGCGCCTGCGCTCCGCGTCATGCCGGGAGTCCGTTCGGGAGTTGTTTGGCTGCTACGCCGAGGCTCAACAACTGAAATGCGTATACATGCACACACGCAGCGTGGGTGGCGGAGGCGTCTGCCTAGCAGAGACGTCGCTGGACTCTGTGTGCTGGGCGGGACTGCATTTTGAACAGCTGTTGCCTGTACGTCTTTGTCGTCCGTGACGTCAAGAGTTGCTGCTGTTGCTGCTGCTGCTGCTGCTGCTATGGCTGCTGCCACGGCTTTCTTTAATTAGCCACGACCGAATCTGACGAGCGACAAGCCCGTCGGCGCGCTAGGCTGCCCGCTGTGCGTGTGTGCGCCATTATCGTAATTCGAGCTACCATTAATAAGCCAGTCGCAATATTTGTCTATTCATGGCTTCGGCATTGGACAAATCAAAATCGAGAAGCCGTGCCAGGCCCGGCTTACATGTGGCACAGATACAAACATATATATCATAGATCTGCAAGCATGATGATGGCGGCACGCCGCGACTACAGCTATTAGCGCGCACACACACACACACACATATGGACATAGACACACGCACACCGACACGATTCAGCTCAATTTCAATTAAATGCGGTTGCCATGGCATAAATCACGCATACGCCACGTGGCCAACTGAAGAGCCACTGGCAGCGTACTAAAGTCGAGGTGCTCTATTAATTTTAGCACTGTCACTTGCCACGGCCACTGCTTGCCATGGTCCATTAATACACACTCACACACACACACACACACGTACACGCACACACGCAATCACACAAAGGCGTTTAGCGTTTTGTTGTTGTTGCTGTTACAGCGTGCAAGTTGGGAAATGCACAGGCTTTTAGAACCATTTCATTTGAGCAACTCGAATACGTTTTATAGCTTAAAAATGTATAATCTAGACTCTAGTTTTATATTCGGAATTTGTTATAATTTGTACCGGTTTTTATTTCCATAAAATTTATTTTGTATAGATTTTGAATTTATATTTTATTTTAGGAATTTTCTCATATTTTATATTATTTAGGAGATAGAATAAAACACTCTAACAGGTCTGCACATAATCAAAGATATTTGTAGTAATAGTCAAGTTCTTTTTGGCTAGTATAACTAACTTGTTGCCCATCGATTTTAGTTAATTAAATTACGCTGTAGCTAATTAATACAACTATATATATTCTTTTCCACTTTTGTGGTAAACTTTGTATATATAATTGGCTATCAACGACTTAGCTAATCGAGCAGGCAACATCGTTCAGTCAAACTTCAAATATATAAATATTTCCTGAAAATAATCGCAATTTCTTGGAAGCGTTTCGAGTACAATTTGCCATTTCTACATCGATTCATTGCTTGGCAAATATTTCTGTGAAAGGCCACAGAATAATAAATTAAATGGAACTTCTTCACACGCTGAACATCTTCATATCTATTTGACATATTTGGGAGCAAACAAATCCGTCGGGAGGCACTCAATGCAAAGTGGCCCAATGAGTGGACCGAATAGGAAACCAAAATCTGCCATCTTCAAATTGCAGATGGCAATGTATCTGTGGCAGCAGCATGAAGCGAATGATGATGATGATGATCCGAATGATGATGATTTATGCACAAACTCTAATTAAACTGTTGACTCAGGCAAATGAAACATGCGCTGATGTGTTATTAACACCAAAAGCACTTAAAATGTTTAAATAGCAATTTAGCTGGCAACGACAGAGAGAAAGAGAGAGAGAGAGAGGGGGAGCTGAGGGAAAGAGACCGACGATGCCACGATTTATGCGCCATAATTACAACAGCCACACAGGGAGAGAGAGAGAGAGAGAGAGTGAGAGAGATAGAGCGATATGGAGATTGATGTGTGTATCTGTAGGCAAGCAATTTAATGACAAGTCAAACAGAAGGCAACATTTTGCTGGATGTAAATAGTTAAGCAGCTAAATAGTGATTTCTAGACACGACAGGACGCGCCGTCACGCCCAGCGCATGCATATTTTAATTAAACGATTTTAATTTATCGGCAATTGCACACGTTAAGCGAATGCAGCCGAGTTTCCAGCTCCAGTTCGAGTCCGGCTAAATAATTAAATGTTTAAGAGATAAAAACAGAGAGAGTGAGAGAGACAGAGAGGGAGAGAGAAGAGAAGGCCGTATCTGGAAACTCGTTAATACGCAACAGTCTGGCAGCTTCATTCAAAATGCGTATTACGCATACGCCATGGTGTAATGCAATATTTATTCTGTTTTTTCCTTTTTCTTTCTTGCCACGTTTCAGCTGCCCGGTGCACTCCTGATTATATTGAATGGCGCACAAATTGCAGACGGAGCGAGCAGAGCAGTCAACCAAAAGTCTGAATCGTCGACGGCTTTCATTCATACAAAATGAAATGAAATTAATTGCAAATATGAAAACTTTATTAAGCAAATTTATGAGACGCGAGACTGACTAACTGATTGACTGAGTGACTGTCTGTCTGTCCCTCTGTCTGTCTGTCCGTCTGGCTGCCCAACACTGATTGAGTGCTGGCAAACGACGTTTAATATTGCATATTAAATGCCAAAAGTCCCATAAACAAGCCACGTTAAGTGCAATGCAATGCTGGATAAGACGACCTTAAGCTGATCGTAAAACGGATGCTAACTTTCCTGTTTATCTTTCGGCGGTATTACAGCGCACAAATTTATGATTAAAACTAAGTAATAACCCCGAAACAGAAACTCCTTCTGCCACACCTCCTGCTGCTCCTGCTCACCCATTGCTGAAACGGAAACAGAAACAAAAAAGAAAGGGTGTACATAGCTAGAGGCTCCTCGCCAATAAAAACAAAAAAGAGAAACCCCAAAATGGGAAACTGCAAATTATATTGAAGCACAGTTTTTTTTATGGCAGATTCGTGAAGATATACTATAATAATATTTGATGAGATAAGAGATGGTTATAAACGCAGCCGAATATTTGATGGTTGATTAAGATTATATCGATAGCACGAAATAATCGCTAAGAGCGAATAACCCACAAATATTCAATAGAGTTGTAACGAATTCCCATAGCCTTTTTCTTTTGATAGAAGCCATAATCATTATGGAAATCGTACTGAAGCACGCAAGACTCGCGACTTGACTTGATTTGATATGGCAATAGCTGAATGTATATAAATGTGTGTGCCATTGAGATTTTTAGAATTACTAGGATAATAAAATCGGAGCTTGGGATCTACTCTCCCGTCTTTTACTCTCTAACTTTAACGAAGTTTTAGTGAGATATCAAAGCGCATTATTATGAGTAGACTGAGTCGCCAAATTTTAGCTTCACAGCTCTGCTTTGTTCGTCTGGTATTTAAAGAGTGTCCTCTCCAAGCCTGCACTACTACATGATGATATTGATATATCAAGTGCAATTACTTCAAAATTCAAAATTAGCCTTTAACTAACTTAAACTTTACCTACTTTTACTTTGACATAAATATTTTTTGTATTTAAAAAAAAAAATACTCTTAATCTTAATAATCTTCCATTAAAGACACTTTACACTCAAAGGTTTAACTCAAGTGAAAATAAAATTCTTGAAAAATTCAACTCTATATATATATAATCATATATATATAAAGAGCTAAAGTCAGCTTTGCTAGCAGCCCTCGAGTTGTCGTTAAGTAGCTGCTAAGCTGCTGTTTGCTTACAGATAATTAGCGTTATCGTTCATTCAACTACAAGGCGTTGCCACATTTAGTTGCAAGTTGCGAGTTGCTGGTTGCTGGTTGCAAGTCGCGCCGATAAGGAACAACTTGCAGCTGCAATGACAAATTATTTGTGGCCTCATAAAAACGGGCAATTATGTTGAGCAAAAGCGCAAATCAGTGAGGGCTGCTGCTGGAGAGATATAAGGCGGCAGGAGGCGGGGGGCAGACCATGAGACCATGAGCAAGAGGGTGGCCATGACTATTAGCGCAAGTGAAATCTTTGTCATCTCGAAAAGTGCAAAGTATGCGACACAGCGAGATAACGAACTACACACAAACACACACACACAGTGAGAGAGAGACCGATATGTGTGCACAGAAATTGTCTGTGGTCTGCAGCGTTGGCCCAATTGCCAAAAGCCATCGGGGTCCACAGAGATGTTGGAGCAGAAGAGCTGGACCCAACGCTTGACACTTTTAAATGGCATTGCAGGGGATGGTGTGCGGTAGAAGGAGGTTGGAGAGGGGGGCGTTGGCAACATCAAGTTGCTAGTTGACTTCTGCTGACCTTAATTACACTCAAAATTGTATGCGACAAGTCGCCAATGGCATCGCCTTCGCATCCTTTTTGCATGACATGCGCAAAAGTGCAGTTAATTAGCTATGAAGGACTATTGGCCAGCCAAATAGACAGGCCGTACGCCATAACGTTGGCCAAATGGAGCGCATCTAACAAATACAACAACGGACCGAACAACCGAACAACCGAACAGCCAAACAATACACATACAAAATTTATGTGCATTCAATTCAATTGCAGTTGAGCCAATCCATTCCAGTGAAATATGCCAGAAACACGCGAGCCACAAAAAGCTCACAATGGGCACTGGCCATAAAAATTCACTCAATTGCAATTAAGTTCGGCTATCGGCAACGTTGATTCTGGCCAAAGTCAAGCGAGAGATGGCCAAAATAAAAAACGACACACAAGGCCAACAACAGCAGACCGAATTTTCAATAGCCTTTTATGAAATAAGCTAAGAAATATAGTTCGACATGAGCTTGAGCTTTATAGATGTCAAATTGCTTGGAATTGTGGCTTAAACTAATATGATTTTTCAGATATTTTGGGTGGAATTGGTGCCTGAGGATTTCCATTTAGATTCTTGGATAGCATTATAGAAATATAGAATACATATATAGAATTGTATTATGAAAGAAATATAAGTACATCAAAAAGAAAGATGAAAAAATATAAAAATATTATTAAAATAAATATATAATTAAAAATATTATTATTAAAAATTAATTAACCTGACTTCGGGCTACTTAATTCCATGGAAATGTTATTAATATATATATAATTATTATAAAAAAAAAAAAAAATACTAAAAAAAATTTAAAATACGCTAAATATAAAATGCTAAATTTGAAGCAAAATATAAAGAATATGATATATAAAATTTCAGTCTTTAAAGCTTCACACCTATTGCCATATACAATTAATGTCTATTCAATTACACTCTACACACGTAATGCGATAGTTAAAGTATCCTTCATCCTTCATCGAATTATGACGCTTGGCCAAATGCCAAACAACTAAACAGCGGCAGCAACTAACAAAAATCCGCACCAGCAACCAAATCGAGCAGCCAGCCAACGAGTCAAGCGGCCCAGTTGGTCAGACAGTTTCTATTTTCTATTTGTGTTTTTTTAGTTTTTTTTTTTTTTCTGTTCTGCAAATGTGCCATAATGAAGCCAACAAGCTAAGAAAAAAGTAAATGTAAAGTCTGTGCTTCACATAAGTAGTCGAGCTTACAGTAGATAAACTGAAGTGTGCCTCAAACCTAATTCTCCTTAAATTAAACTCATTTAGCAGCTGTACTTACATGAAGCAAGCTTACTAAAAATTGTATTTATAAAACAGGAAATTAACGTCGAAAAGAAAGCTCGTAATTAAGCTTTAAGTGATTGCACAAAAAATAAATAAATAATGTGATTGTGGAAAACGAAAAATTCAGGAGGAATAAAATAAATATATAAGTAAATAAAAAAAAAAATATTTTAAAAATTATAGAATATTAAAAAAAAAATTGTATGCAAAAAAATATATCTTTTAAATTAACTATTATTATATAAAATATATATATAAATATATATTTATATATATATTTTATAAATATATATAAATATAAATATATATTTATATAAATAATAAATATTAAAAAAGAAAAAATAAATAAAAAACATAATATAAATAAGCACATAGAAAAAGAAATTAGGAAATGTAAAAAATTACGCAGTAAAAAAAAATAAAATAAAATTTATTGTTATATAAAAATCATATTAAACATATACAAAAAACTAAATAATATAAATATTAAAAAAAAAATATAAGTAAAATATATAAATGAACGCTTAATCAATATAAAATATCAGCCAATATCGGAGGTTGCTAGTTGAGCTCTGCCTTATTAAATTTGAATTATAGTCAAGGTGAGCAGTGGGTCATACAGAGCGTATGTTATATAAATTCAAATAAAATTCCAGCTAAGTGAGTGCAACATGCAGGGCAGATGACACATATGACGCATGGACTGTGCCTTTTATTAAACTCAAGTATCTACGTTAAACTTCACCTCAACATGAATAAATTTTAATGCACAGAGTTATGAACATTCATAGAGTTGAGCTTTATTTGCCAAGATGCTTGGCACTCTTGCCTCAATAGCTGTGCAGCAGCAAAATATGATTTAAGAATTTCGCCTAACTCACTTTAACTTCTATTCAAGGTAAGTAAGTGGGACATTTGGCTTTTACGGTATGAACTCCTCTTCGCTTACCCCTAGCTCAAGTTGCTGGCGCAGTCTTAAACTCTAGCTCTGGCTGAAGTCTGCAGTTGGCCAACTCAACATGGCGATTGGCAATTGGCAATTGGCATTGGCCAAACTGCGCACTTTTGGCCACATGGTCAACGTCGTACACGATAAAATATCGCAAATCTATGAAGTGCTCTAAATAGCAGACCCAGCCCTGCCCAGCCCAGCCCTGCCCTGCCCTACCCTGCCCTGCCCTGAGCAGTCTCTGTTTCGGGCCGGGCCAAAAGTGCACTTGCGAAAACCACTCAAAGAGAAGAAAAGGAATTGCATTGACGCCATAAATCAAATGGTTATGTGTCAAAGCACATCATAGCGTGGGTGGTCTGCGGTTGCTCAGTCTATAACTCTCGATTTGATTTATGGCAGGGAGCTGCCGAAATATGGTGGCTCCATTTTTAATAAGCTAAGCGAAATTAATAGTTGAATTCCAATTCGAAATGCACCCAAAAGAAGCAGCTGGAAATGACCGAATGGAGTCCAAATAATCGCACAGCAATTGCTCAATGAATAATGCAATACTCGCTTGGCCATTCACAGCATAAATGAATTAAGACAAAAATTGTGGGCACAAACGACACAAATTGCAATTGAGATACATACTTATATGTATGTATGTGTATGTACAGAATTTAGATGCTGCACACACACAAGCGCAACTTGTTGCAGCTGCTATTTGCTATGCGCATACCAATAAACAAACATATATGCACATATATAGGAATTTATATGAAAGGGTTATGAAAACATGTATTAAAATGTTTTTGAAATAGTTTTGCATGCTTTTCAATTAAATGAAACAACTTTTTGCCCATAAATAATTCAACGAGCTGCATAAAGGCAAAGCCAACGAGCACATGAAATTTCAAGAAAATCCTGTTGCACGTTGTTCTTCTAGGCGAACACAAGTTGCATTCAACATGACTGCAAAGCGCATACAAATTTTTGCCAGTTTCAGCAATGTTACTCCTACTGCCAGCAAACGATTTTTAACATTTATGAATCCGAATTTTGTGGGTTAAAGCTAGAGAGAGAGAAAGAGAGAGCTAGAGAGGGAAACTGAAGTTGATTGTGCTTGACTCGATTCGTGATTAACGCATCGAGACTCTACTGAAGTAAGGGCTCACTCAATTGCTGGAAAATTCTTTGATAACGGGAATTTCTCATGAATGACATATAAGGAATATAGCATACAAACTCTACCCGGCTCAGCTCAGCCCTAAAATATCCTTATTACATTTAAAGATTCTATAAAAATCAATAGCTGTTTGCTTACAAATTTTCGGAAATTTTTGGCTGAAAGGCTGAGGTGGATTTAGCCAGCTATTGCTATACATATATCCTTAATGAGCCTGTACAGCTTCAAAGTCTTGGCTTTAAGGCTGACTTACCAAGACTTCAAGATCTCGACTTTAGCTGCTAAAGTATGGAAGTGATATAGTATATGCTTAAATATATAATACCTCTATATACATAAAAATAAAATATAAAATAAAAGATGATGATTAAACATATTTACTAGCTCAAGCAGATGTAGCCTTTCCACGCCCAGTGGGTCAGCTTATTTTATTTAAATAATGTCAGCAATTCAGCTAAATGGGCGAGCCCCAAGCATATATTTCAAGCTTCCAGCACAGACAGATAGAGCCGACCGTTCGCCAGGTGAGCAGGACCCAAGCAAACCAATATACTCCTTTTCCCTTAATGAGCGTGTGTAAACAGCAGCAAATAAAAAACGTAGCAATAAATAAGAGGAACTCGAGTGACATTAAGAGCATAAAAAAAAGCCACTCAAACGAAACTCGCGCAACTTTAACTAAACTAAGTGACCTTTTTATGGTGCACTATAAACGTAATCTGAGTCAATTGTGATAACAACAATCAGCTACAGCTACAGCTGCCCGAGTGGGCCATAAAAAACAACCGACAGTCAGTATAACAAAAAAAATAAAAAAGAAGAAGGAATTTAACAACAACAACAACAACAACAACATCAAGAAGAAGAAGAATAACAAGAATAACCTGCATTAACAAGCAACAAAACGTACTGTAGATTGCATAAGATGTTGGCTCTTAAAAAGGAAATTTTAAATGAAGCGCAATGCATTTATTTTCTTACTCTTTTCAGCTTTCTCTCTCCATCTCGCTCTCTCTCTCTCTCTTGCTATCTCTTGATACTGCTGCTGTTCGACAAGATGCTTAAAGGATTACAATTGCATTGAGCAGCGAAAGGATACAATGGCAATGAACAGGATGAGCTGCTACGCACAATGGGAACTTGTCTCGCAATGCGAAACATTTTAGTTGTGCTTCTTTAAAACTTGTTAAAAAGTCGCAACGAGATGTGTTTGCCTTGCTTTAGCCATTTTAATGGCTCAAATTGGCTGAAATGAGCACACGGCCATAACAATGGCCCTGGCAAAAATAACAAATGTTCACTATAATTAGCTGGAGAGCTTTGTTCCAATCCAACTGCAACTAATCAAGCACTGACAGCTGCCCATGCTGTGTGTGTGTGTGTGTGAGTGTGCTTCTAAATCCGTGACAACCAACATACGACAAGCGACAACCGCAGCATTGACCAAGTGGCCAAACGCATTCGAGCCACCCAAAGCCACCCAAACCATTCAATCACACATACGCGCGCTGTTGGCTTAAACCGCCGGCACTAATTTGTTAACATTTAACAGCAATGGCAGCTGCTAATGCCCGCAACAGCAACAGCTACAACTATTGTGCTCGCCAAAATTATGCCACGCCCACTGTCAACGGGGCCCCTTTTAAAGCGTTGTGCAACAACTTGCGGTAGTCGCCCGCCGTTCGCCTAAATGAATATGCAATATTAATCACACAAATTCATCAGCAATAAATTTGCAATTAATATACCAAAAATTCTATTTTGTAAGCAAAAAATTGTTATTTTTATATTCCTTGAAATTTGGCTGCAGTCACAATGACAATAATAAATAAAATAATAAAAATAATAAATAAATGATTTAGTTGTATAATAAAGCTGCAGTGCCAAAAATGACAATAAAATAATAATAATAAATAAATGATATCGTGATTGACAATTCTCTGTCATAATTAGTTAAACTTCAAACTGAATTTTCGACTAGCAAAAAAACTCAATAAAAGTCAACAGATTTTTATACACAAAAAAAAATAAAATAAAATTAAAAATTAAATTAAATAAATAAATAAAATTTTAAAAAAAAAACAAGGAATATGAAAAAATACTTTCAAAAAAATATATAAAAAGAAAGTACTTTTAGAGGAGGATACAAATATTTATCATATAGAAATTCGGCTCAATTAACATTGAACTAACATATATTTTCACAATTACTTAAATCATAATTAGCTTGCCATTGATTGAAGACATGAATATATTAAAATTTTACAGATTTTTATGTTTCACAACTAAACACACCAAATATAGAGTTTTTACTCCATACTATATACATATATATATTTAGTATATAATCTGCCTAAATATGCTTAAAATTCCAGCAAGCCCCAAATATTCTGTGTCCATTCGAGTGAGCTAGTCAGATTTGTGGTCATTTCAGAGATGTCAGCAAAATGCAAATGAGTTCCAAAAGCAAATAACAACAGCTTGACACAAATTACATGCTAATCACCTTCCACATTTTGTAAATCAAGTCCGGACAACATTTACAACAGAATTTAATTTGGCCAGCATAACCAAAAAAAGAAGGTAATTTGGCAAATTGTGTTGCCTTGGCTTTTCATATGGGTAAAATCAAGTTGTAATTTGCATAATTTCATTTAAATGCAATACAAATGCGAAATCTCTGATGGCTGACTGCCCTTTGCCCGCTCTGCCTTTCTCTCTCTCACTCACTCCCTCTTCCTCTCTGGTCAGCTGAAATCCCGAGTTAAAAGCAACGTGTTCCGATTGTCAAGCAGCCTGACACGCTTCCTGCCATCAAATATGAATTGTATTTACATTTAAATATAAAGACAGAAGGCTAAAAGTTAAGAAAACTTCCAGCCGAGCTGACGTTAAATCAAATTGACATTTAAGCCGAGGCCAATGGGTCAACTCATGGAATTTGCATAATAAATATGCATTTCAACCCACTCACCACCCCTCTCTCTCTCTCTCTCTCACTCTCTCACTCTTTGTGTGTGTTTAACTGTATTATAATTACGATTCAAGAATATGGGCGTAAAAACATTAACACTTGCACACAAAAGTCAACAGCATAAACAATGGCAACCAGGCGGGCAGCGCGGAAAAGGGGGCGTGGCAGGGCGCCAAGGCGAATGCTGAGCGCACTTAGCACTTTGTGAGGCACTGGAAACAAAGTTAAATGCACTTACTTCAAAGCCCCTAACAACAACAAATGCTGCGCAACGAGTTGAGCCAAAAAGTACGACCACACACACACACACACACACGCAGTCGCACACACACACACACACACACAGCCACACCCAAATGGCAACAAGGGAAACCACTTAAAAGCAAAGCAAAGGCAGCCATGTAAATTTCTTTAACTTTTTTTCCGCTCATATTTATTTAACACATTTTGCACTAAAAAGCGCTAGTGTGCATATGTGTGTGTGTGTGTGTGCCACGCCTTCAAAATTAAATGCTGCAACGCTGCCTGCTGTACTTCTGCAATTGGATTACATGCTTCTCTCGCTCTGCTTTTCCATTTGCCATCTTTTCCATTTTTCTTGTGTTTGTGCAGCGCGCTTTATGCCTGTCTTTCAAGCAACAGCAAAATCGTTTCTCTTATGAATTCCTCTCGTTAGCGATGAAGAAGAAGCTGGAGAAAACAAGAGAAACGAAAAACAAGTAAGAAAGCTCTAGTCGAGACTGCTCGACTACGAGATCCCCTGAACCCTTGGAGTGTTAGCTATTTCAATAATTATTCGCGTCTTTCACAAACACGTACGCACACACAGGCATACATACACGCCACGCCTCCTTCTGCCTGTTACATACATTTCAACAAAACCATTATACCCTGATTTCCCATTTTCAATGGGTTCAGGGTATAAAAAACAACAACAACAAAGAAAAGAAAATGCGTATGGCGAGAGGTGCTTGACATTTCAAAGAGCTTTCGCATAGGGCAGGTGGCATGAGACTCACTGCAACAGACAATGGGATCAACAGGAGTCTGGATGACAGTGTGTGTGTGTGTGTGTGTGTGTGTGTTTGTGTTTGTGAGTGCGTCCCATCAATTAAAGAAAGTTCATGAACAGCTCTTTGTAGTTTATACGCAGGACGAAGACAAAGTAGAGCAAATGCAACGACTGCCTGATAAGAACTCGACTATTAAGTTAGCACTCGAATCTAATTTAAATTCCAATTGAATTCTGGCCGTTGTTTACTTTTGAATTAAAGCCAGTAAGTGGGCATAAATTTATATTTTTTATATATAAATATTGAATTATATTATTATGTAAATAATTCGGAGTTTAATAATATTAAGCGGAGTATTGGGACTTCAACTTAAACAATTTTAGACAACTTTAGACTGTGACTACTTCTACTACGTTAAACCACTAACTTATACGTCTTGCCTCTATCAAAGTTCTACTCAAATTCCTACTCTGTATTGGCATTGGCATCCTGCTTACTTTTTATAACCAGAATGCCACAGCGCTTCTCAAGCCAATTTCATATATATATTTATAAATACTACCCATATAAATATTTATATATATATACCCTCATTTTTTTCACTCTCCCTCATATGCGACGCCAATTAAAATTACAATTCCCAGTAAGGTCCTTAGGTCATAAAACCAATTAGCGCCAGCTTGGCTCAACTTCAGCTTTACTCTCGGAACAAGAAATGCTTTAAGAGATATTTAAAGCCAAGTGCTAGCTGCAACAGGCTTCAGACTGCAAAGGACATTTTTGGTTGTCCTTTGCCAAGGGCCACCAGAGATTGCAAATGCAAGTTGTGGTTGCTTGTTGATTATTTGGTTTGACCAATTGCAACTTATTCAATTAATATTGAGCGAATGACAGTTGGAGAAATTGACAGTAAATTCGGTTTGTTTGTTTTTGTGTGCTTTTTTGTGGGCTGCTATGAAAGTAATTAAAAATTTTTGTAGTGTAAAAATTGCGCTCGTTAAAATAAAAACTTTTATTTGATAATTTATGACGTTTTGTGTGTGCGACGCTGCTGGAAAACTATGTAAAGCACAGTCCTTGGGGAGAGGGTGGGCGTTTGAGTGCTCAGCTCTGAGCGGGGGTAGCCAGCGGGTTGGACACAGGACACAGGACACGCACAAGATGCCGTCGGATGTCGTCGGAAGCGCGCACAAAAAATTCAATTAAATGCTCAAGTGCTAACCACGAAATCTACAACGTTGCCGCTGTCAGTATCACACGGACATACACAAATACACACACATACAGCGAGTTAAGATGCCACCACAGAGACATTCATTGTGCGTTTTCGGGCGGCTCGGCTGGCATCAAGGACGACGGCGACCCCAGGCGGAAATGGAGACCAATGTGAATGGAGTGAAGACAGTTGGTAGAGGGGGAGGGGAAGGGGGAGGGAGCATGGCTGTGCAGGTTGGCCGTGGTATGGGGCGTGGTCACAGCTGGCAGCCCATGTTTGCAAGTGTACTTGCGTTGAGGAATTTAATTACCTTGCGGTCGGACCATAATTTTTGAAGAGCTGTGACCGCGCCAACGTCTATGGACATATTTTCCAAGTTTTTCCACCTGCAGCAATTTGCGTTGACTTTTTGTTAGATTTTCATCACATTACCCAAGATTACATTGACACTGGGGCCACAGGCTTAAATTAAAAAGAGAAAAGAAAAAGAACAAAAAGGAAAAAAAAAAACTCTGAATTCTATTTAAAGAAATTAAATGAATTATTTGACGCATAAATCTAATCAAAATACTTTTGAACAAGCAGGCTATACGTTTAGTCAATGGGCTTAATTTAATTAATTGCTTTAGCTTTAAATATCTGGAAAAGGAAAAAGAAAACCTTAAACTCACATTGAAGAAAATTGCAGCAGCTTTGCCATTTGATTGCAGTTGAAATAAGTTTGTGACAAAAGCATAGTTCGCATTCCTGAAATACCACCAACTTAGTAAGCCATTTAGACGAGGTTTCAATAGTTGCATACGTACATACACACTCCCACACACACATTGAGCTGAGCTCGTAATGCTCTTGGCAATCGCTCAAAATGCTGTTTGCAAATGCAACCAAAAAAGACGAACCGCCAACGCGCTTTTAGTTGCCAAGTTGACTATGCAGCTGGGTTGCCCTTGGCCCCGTGCTTCGTGCTGCGGATGGGGAAACGCACTATCGCATGGCAAATTGGTTGATAACAATGAGGAGCCACGCAAACAGCACTCAAACGGCGCTGAGCAAAGCAGCCAAACCAACAAACCATTCAAAATCAAACTAACTAAGTTTTCCACCAGCTCTGACTGAAAGCTAAAGGCTAAAGGTTGCGGCGGCTGCCGGCTGCCGGCTGCCGGCTGGCGGTTGCCTGTCCAAATGTTGTGGCAGCTGCCAGCCAAGGCTGCTGCTGCGGCAGGAGTCTGCAGGAGTCAGCAGCCGTGGCAGGAGTCGCAGCAGCAACGGCACGTGCCAAAAATTGAGGCAAAGTGGCAAAGTCGTTTGCCATAGCAGCATACACACACACACGCACACACACCCACCCACATAGAACGCATTCTTTACCAGTTAACTAAAATTTGCAATTTTTTTTTCAGTCTTAGTATACCCTGGATATTGGCAACTTTATGGCAGAGAGGTGTGGGAGATTTCTGTAAGATTTTGTAATCGGTTATTAATAACAAGTCGAAACATTCAGAAACACAAAATCTATAGAGCAATAGGGCATCAAATGGTAGCACTATAGAGTTGCTTAGTTGAAGTGATCTATAGATACCCCATGTCTAAGCAAACCTTGTAGCTTAACTCGCCAAACTTGCAGCTTCACTCTGTAAGTCGATCGCTTTTAAATGAGCAGACCGCGATGAGAGTGAAGATTGTCATATGTCAAATGTTACTCTGATCTTAACTGATTGATCTCTTTGAACTCTGTTGTTAGTCCGAAAATATGTAGGGTAATCGGTTGAAAATGAAAGAAAGTGCTGTGCATTCAATGTAGAGAGATATGTCAGATTTATTGCTGATATGAGGGAAAATCCAGTAAACTCTTCTATTAAATAGATGCCTAATATATATATACCCAATCTAAATCCAAGTACTACTACAAATTTCACTTACCAATTAATATATAGTCAATATAGTTTATATACCCAAATGCTTTTACTGGGTAACTGCACGTCGTACACACCCCATTTGCCAAATCTTCGTGGCGTGCTATAAAATTTGTGTCAAACATTTGCATTGCTCTGAGCTGAGCTGTGGATGGGTGAGCAGTTGATTTGGCTGATCTGTTTACGCCCTTTGGCCGCGATTGTTGTTGTAGTTATTGCTGCTGCTGCTGTTGTTGTTGTTTTTGTTGGGAGTCATCAAAACGCATGAAAATGTTTAAAGTTTTGCTTTTTAGTTAGTGTTCGACTCGTTTGCTTGCTATTAGTCGAGTGGGTGGCTTGTGTGTGTGTGTGTGCGTATGTGTGTGTGTGTGGGCTGTGGCATAAATCCTTCAGCTTTGAACTTTTTTGTTTAAAACTTGTTAATAACAATTCGAGCGGCGAAACTTTTTTACAATTTTTTTCCTATTTTTCTACAGCTCTGCTTATACTCTGTCTCTCACTTACACTACTCTCACTCTCTCTCTCTCTCTCTCTCTCTCATCTCTGGCTCCTCTCTATATACATTCACATATTTTCGAAAAATGTTCAGCCATTTGGGTTGTTATTGTTGTTGATAGCAATGTTGTTGTTGTTGCTGTTTGCTATTGTCGCTCCCGGCGCACAACATCCAAAGCTCATTTATCACAATGATGAAGTTGCAGAAGCGTGCGCCGTGTAGCAGGATGCGAGCCTGGCGGTATGACGCCCTGTCATGCCAAGTATTCGATATTCAGGCTTTTACTTTAATCATAAACTGCCACACACACCAAAGCACACACACACACCAACACACACGCACCAACACACACACACACTCACACACAGAGAGTCTCAGTCATGCATAGATACTTGAAAAATGCAAAACATGTTGCCTTGTCAATGCTTTAGTCTTGCTGCTTGAGCTTACTTTTTATATATGTATATTTTTTTATTTGCCACGCCCCCTCAACTCCCCCCGTTGTGCACGCTGCATGCAGTTGTTAACAACTTCAATTGCGTTGATGATTTTGTTTTTAAGTGCTTGTTCCATGCACCATGTTGCCTGTCATCTTGGTTTGTCACAGTTGTCTCTTCCACTCCCCCTCTCTCCCTCTCTCTCACTGTGTCACTCAAATCATCTACTCAATATATATTTTCTTCGTCTTCCTCTTTTTTATGCATCTTTATGACAGTCGCCAATCTGGGCGGGCTGAGTGGGTTTGAGTGGCATCGACATGTTTATTGTTTTGCTGCTGCAGCTCATAAGACCTGAAGTGGCTTAGGTCTTGCCTTGGCTTGTATGCATTTAGCTCAGCTCGTGGCTTTTGGCTGACTTTTGGGTTCGTTGATGCCACAGTTTATTGCAGTTTATTGAGTCAGCTATTAACTTGTTTTTCTTGTTACCTGAAAATATAAGGCTAATATAATTGTAAATATGCCATAACCAGGCGCTACTCCTGCTGCTGCGACTCTTTCAATTTATTGATTAATTTCAGCACATAAATAACAGCTCAAATTTAATTTTGTCCTCTTCAATTTGACTGCACTCAAAAGTCATTTATCACGAGCAACTATTTTGTCATTTTTCTAAAAACTCGTCCAAGCGGGCGTAACTGACTGCGTGATACTCGTTGATGCTAGAAAATGAGGTTAAAGCTAATCAAATATAAAACTTTTAAATAAAAAATTTCATCTTTGTGGGGCAAGTGAAGAGCACAGAGTGAGGTCTTCTTTGCTTTAAGACTGGGAGAGTTTTTTTTATAAAGACATGTTAGAGTTTTTATATAATGCTGTATAGGATTATAAAATATTTTCTATATATATATATAAAACATTCACAGCTCCTAGCTCTTAAGTTGTCAAGTAAATATTAAATCTCTCATCTGGGCCACGCTTCAGTCGTAATTATTCTATTCTATTCACGAATATATGTTCATATAATAAAAATATATATACATATTTTTATTATACTATACATTATTAATAGATTTTAGTATATATTACAATATTATTACACTATTAAATTGTATTATTATCATTATTATTATAATGAATATAATAAATAAATTATTACCAAATTCGTAGCTTCAATCGTTGCTCTAGCAGCCAAAGAGTAAGAAATTCAAAATGCACAAATAAAATAAATTCTCTCACAACCAATACGCTCTCTTTTCCCACTGAAACGCAGCTTTCTGCTCGCTTTAAAAAAAAGTACAAAAAAGTGAGCGAGAAATGCCGAAAATGTCCATTAATAAACGACAATTAAAATGGGTTCAAATCACGCTTTGATGCTGCCCGCAGCTGCCAGCTTCGAGGCACGCTTTTTTTTATTAATTCACAATCGTGCCGGCAGCGCAAGCTGCGTCACACACAGTTTTTTTCTGCTTCTTCTTATTTTCACAAAATTGATGACCTCATGACCTCAGCAGCACAAAAAATATGGTTAGGGGGGGAGGGAGAGAAAATGAAAACGAAAATAATGTGCAATCGAGTGAAGGCCAGCGGCAGGGCATTGTCTGGCCATTGTTTGGCACTTGGGTTAAGATGTCTCCGAGTATTTATTTGGGCAAATTCTTTAAAGTCAACGCGTGCTTATCAACGGCTGGCCGAGCGGTAGAGGTAGGTAGAGCGGCTCACAGTCCGCTCGGCCGCTCTTATCATTGTTGTTGCAGCCCTAAGCCTTACAAATTCTTTATTAAGATGTTTAACCAAACGTCGGTTTTTGGTCTCTCGGTCTCCTGGTCTCTCGGTCTCCTGGTCTCCTGGTCTCGTGGTTTCCTGGTGTCTTGGTCCGTTGCCTTCAAGAGCAAAAAAATTGGGCCAAATAAACGAGCAAATATATAAAATGATTTTCATCCTTTGTGTGTTTTTCGGCTAAATGGAAGAGCGAAACAGGCAGAGATAGAGAGAGAGAGAGAGAGAGAGAGAGAGATGGTGAGTGAGACAGAAATAGCTGTCAGACATATGTTTATATGCTCGAATCAGCGCTTGGCTGGGCTGAGTTGGAGCCGGTTTGGAGCTGCCCGGGCTCTAACAATTTGCTCATAAGCCCCAACAGCGCACAAATATCGAAAACTAATTTCATCAAATATTTACGGCTCATAATAAATCAATTTGCACTTTGATGCCCAGTGCAAAGCGGAGGCTGCAACTGAAGGACGAACCACAAATGCGCTAAGAAAATTAATAAATTTATGTAAAAATATTGAAAAGTGAAAGGGAAATAATGCAAGTTAAAGAAGCATAGTTATTGACATAAATAAATGTATAAAATATTAGGTTTGATTTTAAAAATAAAAAATATGTATTTAAAAATAAACTATAAATTTTATATATGTAAATTATTAATTATGCATGCACAGAAAAAATAGAAATAAAGTATTACAAAATAAACCATTAAATTTATATATTGAAGTTATTAATTATGGTTGAATGAGAAACATTTCCTGTATCCTATTGGACTCTCTTCATATGCTTTAACAATTAACAATAACAACAATTATACAATAACCGATTCCATGAGCATAACTCATAATAAAAGGAATGCTAGCTGCTGCGAGCAAAAGGCTAAGTAAAGTCTTAAGACTCTGCTCTGAAATATACAAGATGAAAATTTTGAGCAAAAGTGTTAAAATTTTGAATAAAGTAAATACGACCTGTGCTGATTGCGTTCTGAGCTATTTCTCAGAGTGCGTGTAAACAATAGTGAGAAACGTTCAACAGTTAGAGGCGAGCTATGAATTTATGACTGTTAAATGCTTCTCACTGTATTTTATACGCACTCTGAGAAATAACTCAGAAAGTAATCGGCACAGCTCGGCTTCGCTCCGTTCACGATCCGCTGAGCAGATCAATTGCGTTCGTGAATGGAGAGTGCATATGTGAGAGTGTGAATGTAAAAGTGAAGTCCGATTGCATTGACTCAGTTCATGAGCCTCTTTCTGCGATCGTCAATCGTATCTCTCGCTAAACGAAGTTCGTTGAAAGAGCACTACACGAGTAGCTCAACTTAAGCCAATCAACAGCGAAGAAAAACGAAAGCAACCGAAGTGCTCCGCTCGGAGCGAGAGTGAGCGAACGATATAATATTTTAAGTTTGATTTCGGGAATAGAGAATAATTTGTGATTTGCAATTATTTATGTATGCCTGAGTGAATTAAAGTAAACTTATACTGCTTATACATATTCACATAAATCGTAACAATCAACATTTCTAAGCAACTCGCATTCAGTTAGAGCATTTCAGCCATTCACGCGCACGCACATAATTAAATCAAGCATACGCCGCGTGGACCAGCGCGTTGCGTATACGCGGGGCGTGTGACGTCATAAAATGTGCTGCTGGTTGCTTTGGTCGCGCTTTGGGCCATAAATCAAATAGGCAAAGCCAATACAATGCGAGCACCTGCAGCTGCAGCAGCAGCAACTGTTGGCTAAAACAAAAACAAAAATAAGAAAAAACAAAAACAAAAATTAAAACAACAAGTACAACAGCAAATTTACATCTATAAATCAGTGAGTGGGCGTGGCTAAAGCGCCGCTTGACCTGCGGCTATTTGCAATGCGCTGACGCACTAATTTAGCCCCTCTGGCATATTGACGGATTGATCAATATCAATAACGACATTAAGCGTGGCAAGTATTTAAATGCATTCGACTGACAAACGCCATCAACCGAATCATTAGCATCAAAGTAAATTTACGTATATTGATATTAGCCGCGGGGCAACCGCCCACTCGGCCAACTAGCCAACTGGCCATAACTCAGCAATTGGCCAAGCAGCTATATATGCGCTATATATATATAAATATATATATATATAAATTGTAATTTGTATAAAAGGCAGTGCAAGGCGTCTTTGCCGCTGGCCAAAGTCAGTTTGAATGTGCTTTGGGCCCAATGTATGCAAAATACTTGGCCGTAATTCCTTTTGCTCGCTCGCTCGCTCGCTGCACAACTTATGCAAATGCCGGACTCGGAGTTTGGGGGCGTAAGCAAAGCAGTTGCTTTTACGGCGCAATGCATATTATACAATATATATATATATATATATATATATATATATATATATATATATATATATATATATATATATATATATATATATATATATAGAAGGAGAGATATATATATATATAGATATATACATACATCTGTATAGAGCGCTAGTCCAATACATATCTCTGTGTGGGAACAGCTCGAAGTTTGCTCTTCTCCCATACATATAGGAAAATTGCATGTTTCACTGCAATGAAAACAAATCGCAAAATTACCATAATCAAAGCATAAAAGGGGATTTTTCTTGCTTTCTACAGATGCCATACTCTATCACTCTCCCCGTCTCTCTCTCTCTCCCTTTCTCTGCATGTTGCATTCACAATTGTCTTGTTGTCGCTGTTAGACAAAGGGAAATTTTGTAAAGTTTCACCCAAAGTTTTCGACACAAATATCTCCAAGTAATTGGCCTCGTTTGTCGTCTGTCTAACAAAAAAAAAAAAAAAAAATGAAATGAAAAACTTGCAAATTCAATTTTGAAATCAATATACCCGATGGCATAGCAATTGATGCGAACATTTCACGAATTGTTTCCCAAAAAGTTTCGCGCGTTGCGGTTATTGGCTAACTGAATGCAATGCGTGGCAATCTATATCGAAATGTGAATAATGAATGCGCATCTCAGCAGAGCACTTGGCCAGACAAATGGAGCGAGTTGTTATATTTGGGATATCTCAAAAACCATAAGAACTTTGCCAAAGTCATAATCGATGTATAGTTGGAGTTAAAGAAAGATATTACTGAGGGGGATATAAGGAAAGCTGAGGAGGGAGTGAAGCTGTGCAGTAGAAGGTGTCTTAATATTTATATTGCTAGAAGCATTGCTTGTTTACCTCTAAATAATTGATAAGAAGGCGTCACATTCTGTCAATCGAACATATTTCCCCCTTTTATAAATCCTCCAATTTAAAATCAATGCCAATTAGAATTCCACTTATTAAACGGCATATCACACATATATAAATATAAAATAATATCAATTTACATTATATACCCAAAACGCCTGCTCTAATCTCATTTAAATTCAACAGTCAATTCAAATCACATGCAATCCACAAAGTCCACACTCCACACTCGGCCAGTTTCACTGTTCTATTGCTAACGCTAGATGGCGCTGTTCATCATGGTTCTGGTCTTCACTAAAGCAAGCCAAACTGAAATTTCAATTGATTTCGAAATTGTGTTTCCCAAAATTAAATGAATACACATGTTCTGTTTTGTTGTTGGCAATTTCGCTTCAGTTTATATGTATAAAAGTGACTACTATTAGCTAAAATTTGAGACTATAGGCGTTACAATATTTGAAAATAATTAAACAAATATCAACTGGAAGACAATAATTGACATTGATATGTTACGTGGGCACAACTACAATTTACGACTATGGACGCAACACAGAATTAGAGGATGATTTAATAGCTAGGAACACACAGGGGAAGATTCTAAGATTACATAACTAGGTACAATTATTGCTTCGCAGTTGGGGTCGCTCGTGAAATTCGATTGGGAATACGTTCTATTGCTATTTGTTTGATTAATTCAGCTTTGGCAGGCTACCACGCCCACTTGGGCGACACCTTGTCAAAGTTCCACTCGTCGGGATGGCCCTCGTGATTGTTGCCATCGTCCACGCCGCTCATCTCCGACCATTTGAACGGGCCGCTGCCAATCCTTCGCATCGCAATGGCCCTCATATCGTTCCGCACCGGCCGCCGCTCCGTGATCAGCTCCAGCTCCGCCAGAGCCGCCGCATCGTCTATGGTCACACTGAGCCGCTCGTCGCCCATGGCAGCGGGCGCTGCCTGATCCGCCCGCTCCGCCGGATCAGCCGCCACCTGGACGTGGGACTCCTCCTCCAGCGAACGGGCGTGCGCATGCTGCAGCCTCAGGAAAATGGGCCCGGCAAAGGCGTGATAGTCGCTCATGCCGAGCCGCGCATTGTAGGAGAAGAGCTTGAGGTCTATGTTGCCATAGGCAATTGACTCATCTCCCAGCAGATCGCCGCGAAAGCCGTGATTGCGCAAATACTTATCGACCGCCTCCAGATTGGTAAGCTCGGCCTCCTCAGCGGCCGTCATTGTGTGATCCTCACTGTGGTTCTCGCGCGAGCCGCCGCTGGCCTTCAGGACCTCATCGAAGTAGGGCACGCCGTTGGCCAGCCAGGTGGAGTTGCCGGCCAGCAGGAAGTGCTCCGTGACATCCTTGCTGTACATCAGGCCCGGCAGCTGCTCCGCTATCCAGACCATATTCTTCAGCTGATCGTGGCGCTCGCTGATGGCGGCATTGTCCTTCTCATTCACGGCCACCGGCGCATCGTCGTGCTTCTCGTCCGCGTCCAGCGCATGGTACAGGTTGTCCTGGGTGCCCAGCTTGTTCAGGTCCACGGTGATCCATTGCTTGGCGCCCGTTATCGGATGCCGGGACATGGCGCGCGCCCAGGTGCGTCGGTTCTGGGCAATGCGATTGGCGGCCATGACGCGCGCCACAAGCGGCACCATGTTCTCCACGTCCACTGCCTGCCACATGGTCAGGTTCTCGTTCTTGATGCCAACGCCGCCCACAATGGACTGCACCTGCCGTCCCTTGACCACATAGAAGTCATCCGTGGAGCCCACGATGCCCGGATAGCCAGTGAATGTGATGTCCACCCCGGGCACCGTATTGCTGCGCGTGTCGGGCGAGAAGTGATAGTGGAACTTGTAGCGCTTCTGGATGCGCAGCATGGACGAATAGCTGCCCGCCGTGCTGTGACCGAACAGCAGCTGCAGCATCTGCGGCGACTCCTCCTGGCGCAGCAGCTTCGTCAGCATCGAGGCGCTGGGCAGGAAGAAATTCTTGCTGCCCGCCTCCACGGTGCCATTGCCACTGGCCAGCACATAGTTCTCGTAGTAGATCTTCAGATCCTGGATATCAGCTGCAGCATTCATCAGCAGAAAGTCGGACAACGGAATCTCCTCCTCCAGGTCGGAGCGTGCGCGTGTGGCTCCACGTATATAGCCCGTCTCCATGCCCTCCAGCTGATTGAGCACCAAGTGCACCTGATGCCAGTAATGATCGTGCTCGGCCTTGGCCGCCGCCTGCTGCTTCAGATGCTCGTAGTTGCGGGTCACCAGGTCGCGCAGCCACTCGCAAAACTTTTCCGAGCTCTCATCGCGTTCACAAGACGACGAGATTGTGCTGGAGTGAGAGAGAGAGAGAGAGAGAGAGAGAGAGAGAGAGAGAGAGAGGAGGCAATGAGCAGCTGTAGGCATATGATGGGGTGGCTGTCACACTTACTTGATCCATTGATTGTAGATGTTCTTCCAGGTCAGCGAGCCCTCCAGTATGCCAGCAGCATAGGCCTGCACCCAATCCGGGTAACTGCGCTGCGTTTCCACCTCGATTTGTGCCCAACTGCAGGAGATGCATATCATTTAGCCAAAGTGTACCCGACTGAGAGTGTAGATCAAAACTTACCCATTCTCATAGACAGAGTCCTTGTAGCATATCCTAGCCACACCCTTGGGTATGTTAACCAGGTCGTTTTGCTGCTTCCAGTTCTCGATTTGAAAGCCCACCTTCTTCGTCCAGAAGGCGGTGGCACAGTAGGTCCCATCGTACTCGGGCCGATCCATATAGCCGACAAAGAAGGCGCCGATCACCAGCAAGCCGGCGCCGATCAGTATATACGTCCCTATACGCGTCTTCTGCCATGATGCACCAACGACTTTCAGCATTGTGCCGTCCGTCTTGAAGCCGCTTTCGAATCACTACCCCGGAATATATATGTATGTATAGATGTATATGGTCTATGCAGACTTATTCCTGGCCAACTCTACTCTCTGGGCGAATCTGTCAGTGTGGAGTTCACTCGGCTCGGCAATAGTTGAGATCGGCGCGTGCCGCGTAGGAGTGGCCCAGTTTGATGGCAATCACTTGGCCAATAGCGCCAGGATGCGAGTCCTGTCTCCTGCTGCAGCTCCTGCTGCTGCTGCTGCTGCTGCTGCTGTTCTTCACGGTGGCCGCGCTGTCAAGCGAATCGGCCTTTTGGTTCATCGGGGTTGTCGCTGCTCTTGGGCAGTGGCTCAAACGGTGATTAATCGAAAAGTGAATACTTCTCAAAAACGAATGCTAATGCCTGATGTGTATAGGTGGTTGCTTATGTATGTGGTTGCTGTTGCCTTCTCGCTGCTATGTCCAGTAGCAGCAGATGCGGTTTATGTATCTATTGAGCGTCCAAACTATTTCAATTTACTGAAGTTCAAAGTTTATCCCTAGCAAAATAGATGCGAAAAGGAAATATTAAGTCAATTTAATTGAAGTCATTTATAAAAGAGAACCAGCCCATATAAGCTCATATGAAAGGCATTTCTCTATGACGTCGGCGCGTGTATTTAAATGAAAAGAACGCCCATTATTATTCGCTCACTCTAAATATTTATACAATGCGCATTTGCTGCTCAATAATAATAAACAATTCGCTTTTATTTCCATTCAGTTTGTAATACGTCTCAATTCGATTTTTTTGGCTCGAATCGCTAACTGTAATTCATATTCAGTCAAGAGATGCCCATCAAAATACCTCAATTTGTCCAACGGAATCTGAACTTTGGCAACATTTTCTATTTCTCTCTTGAATAAACATTTTAGTAGTTGAATTTATTTATATATATTGTATATATTTGTTTTATGCTCCGAGTGGATCTTGATGTGGCTAACTTTTATGGCACTCACAGCTCGATAAACATTCACCCACCTGTTCCAGCTGGGCGTATACTTAATTATCTAAAGCACATGATATCATAAATAATAGCGAAAGCATAGAGAAGTCCAGCTCAAGAATTGCAAAAGTATTTGCCTCACTTTCAATAATATCTGCTTTGGGCAGCTCAAGGCCTTGTAAAGGCAAAGTATAATCGTTTGTAATTAGAATTTTGAATCGAATCGAAAGCAACTTGTGCAACTGTTTAACAAAGATAAACAAATTGCGCATACGCCCCATTGCTCGTTCTATTTTCGACAGTTTGGGAATTGTCGGGCACGTAGAATTAGTTGATATGAAAATCATGTAAGCAAATTATATCACACGACTTTGTAGCTATTTTCCCTCTACATATATTGAGTGTTTATACGAATCTTTTCTTTTTTTTGTCAGCTTTGAAATGCCAAATATTTTGCAGAACTAAGCAACAATCAATCAGGAATTCAAACGAAATCGAAGCTCTATTAATAAAATGAAAATATTTGGTATTTTGGCTTTAACTAGCGATTTCTCTGGGAGGTTTTTCTAGTATATCATCAAAAGGGAAATATATATAGTGTATATAGCAATAAATATAGCAATGAATGTGTATTTGTATTTTAGTTCTTAGTTCTCATTTCCTAATTTTAAGCTCTTAGTTCTTCCCTTTTAAATCAAGTTATCAAATATGTTTAAAGCTCTCCGTTTTTAGCTCTGATTCTCTCTTAGTTCTTAATAGTTAATAATTCTTAGTGCTTCTATCTCAGCTCTTAGTCCTTACTTCTTAATGCTTAGGTTTTGCTTACCTTTTTTGTTTCCCGGGTCCAGGAAGCTTAAATATCCCAAGTCAACCCATTTGAAGTACTGCAAAGAGAAAGACAAATAAAAATAAAGTTAATCAAATAAATATCGTGTTTAGTCTAGTCTGAGTAAATCTTAAGAGGCTGCGCCTCTAGACATGTAAATCAATAAGATCATCATTTTTGAGTTTGTTTTCTCATTCCAATCCACAGAGCCAGCTTTCTGGACGTCCAGACTTTGTTTATGCAAAACGCTTATGAAAACGTTGCGCACGCGCACAAGTTCAACGAATTGTGCATATTTATTTATTTGTTTATTGAGATGAAATATGAGTCGTGGCCAGTTGATTGGTGGTCCCCGGCAGCTAAGTGAGCTCGGCGACTTGGCGACACTTGAATTGGAGCACAGGCCACTTGAATTGATGTCTTGTGATGTTAAAGCTCAATTGGCTTGAATGGCAACGAATCAAACCAGCAGCTGCTGCCTGTTGAGGGTCTATCGACTGCTAGACAAATCCACCTGCCTGAGCTAAGAGTTGGTAATCGCAGCGAAAGTAATCAGTAAACATATTGCAATATATTATATCACTTCAACTATAAATAAAGTGGAATGGGGCTTACAAGTAAAGTTAAAATTGTATTCTTAACGACTTTAACTAAATTAAGCTCTTTAACTGTTTTGCATATGATTAATTGCATTCACTATGTCAAGTGCTGGGCAGTCCCCATTTAAATTAATTCCGTTTGCACTTTACTTCGCTGAACCTGTCGCAAAATTGATCAGCTGACCAGTTATTAAAATATATATATACAAATATTTATGAACGAGTTATGGCTTACTGGATCTTGGCAATTCATTACGCTTGCAGTCATTACGAACGATGATTACTGAACACATTTAAAATATTTATAACTGCTTTTTTATGGGACTTTCCCTGAATCACACTGTGGACTGTAGTTCGCACCGATTGTTTGCTTTTTGCATTTAGCCGATATGAAATTCATTTCATTTTCGCTTCACTTGTGAAAATAAACAAGTGAAAAACGGCTGCAGCCAGTGGAAAACCGTGCCGGTCCGATAAAGTTGTTTCTGAATGCTGTCTATATATATCAATATTTCGAATACCCTGGCTAAAATGAGTGAATAGGGTAAAGTGAGTTATATATATCTCATTTCAGTTTTGTAATATCGATAAATATCGATAGCTCTACTTGTTTGAGGATCGCTCAAGACTCTATTTAAAATATATGTTAACCATAATTAGCATCAGCTCCTGCCCAGTCATAACCTAGTCGGGCATACCCGCCAATCGCACTCTCACTTGTTTTTATATATTTCTCTGACCAAATTGATTTGCATTGTAAACGAAAGATAAAGTGAACAGCGTCAAGGCCAGAAGAATCTGTCAATCATGCAGCTGCTCACGCGCTGCCAATTGCACGTTGAACTAGACAAAGTTCTAGCCAAGTATAAACCCTCCAATGACGTCAATGGCATGTGAGCTAAGGTAGCCTTCTAATGTCTATAAGCTTAGCCAAATGTTTGACGTCTATTTTGCGTATTTTTTCCAAGAAAGCTAACTGAAGTTAATTAAGTTTTATTATCGTTATCATCTCTTGTTTGTGCAGCACACAAAGTTGCTCTTGTTTTTGTATTATATAATTTTCGCTTAGATGTGAACATCCTACATGGCTGATTTATAGAGTTCAATGTGCGCAATGCAGCAACCAGATATTATGTGGATATTATCTAGGTATATATAGATATATATATTATCATGTAATACGCCTTGGCAACTGCAGCGCATTTTCAATCTTTCCAGCCCAATCAATCATTTAAGTCGACTGTAAATAATTGACTTAGTCGATAGCAAAGTGCTCCAAATATGTCCAGATAGAAGCTACGCTATTTCCTGAACTGAAACTGAAATTCTATATGCATACATATTGAAACATTGATAAGATTACACACACATGCTGTGCAAATATTTAGATATGCTCTTGTCAGTCTAGACAGTCTTGAATCAACTGACAGTGGCGAACATTCCATTCGGGTCGATTTAATAAATGTTTACCTAGAACTTTCCTCACATAAGCAATATCAGAGTCTATGATTTATGGGCCTATTCAAAATGTTGAGCTTTTGTGTTAACTGTACCTATTAGTAGAGCAGTCAAATAATTCACTGTTATGCTAAATGGTTCTATCCACAAATCAAGTTCGATATGCTCGCCTTTTGATAAACAAGAATAGCAATAAATTAATTACGTATACAGATCTGAAATAAAGGAAAACATTTATGAAAATAATCATAAAATTTTTCAAATTTTCCTACCAATAAAAATCATGTACCAACAAATAATTTTTAACTAATTACGGTACTTAAAAAAAGCAAAGAGCAGCCCACTTATTTAGCTATGCAAATAAAAGCAAATGTATTCAAATTTTTCAATGGGCTAAGCATTTCAAGGCAGTTCATGTATCCAAAACGTGTTAGGAACCTCAGGCAGACAGCAGATCATCTGCTAACGCGTCTCATAAATAATTCAACATCGGCCACTCACTTGGCAACAGCTCCAACTCCCAGAGTATTTGAGGCAACCTGTCGCTGATGTGGGAACCTCAATCTATGCTGAATGTAAAGAGCTAAGCGAGCATAAATATGCAAGCCCATGCAAAATATTGTAATCCAGACATCGCTTCATATCGGTCAATCAATTGCGCTCGGCCACTCGATCCAATGCAATGGGGGAAAAGTCCGCTGAGCTGAGCCGCTGCCACGCGCCATCCGTTGATAAACTCAACGAAATAGTAAACTTACAGCAGACAGCTAAGCCAGCTAAAAAAAGAATAACGAGTAGGTTTAAGTGAACGACTAGGTAGATACCCTGCCCAGCCTCAGAATGGTAATGTTAGCATTACAATGCTTTGGAGGAAAGTGTGAAAATATAGAGACGGAGTGCTTCTTATTTTGATAGAACTAAGGTGAATCAATTTATATATCTTGTTGATCTAGATCTTGAAACGTTCGATACATACTCGAATAAGTTAAATTTAATAACGATTGCAGTTGGTTTCATAGAAATCCAAGTAATTATGTATGTATAGAAATTTAAGATATAATAAACCTCGAGAAAAAAGAAAGAAAGAGAATCGTAAGGCAAGCAGGCAAGTAAAAAGAAGAAGCACCGAGCTCTCCTTACTCCTTACCCATAACTTATGAATCCTAATTAATAATAAATATACCTAATAACACCAGGTACATCTCCTATCTGCCTGCTACAAACCTATGATCATTAACAGCATACCCTAATTCAGACAAACTCAGCAGGCCTAGGGTATCAGAAGTGTAATCAGAAACTGCTACTGCAAATACAATTTGAGCGAGAATTGCAACGACAACTGATTACTGTCTCAACTTATATCAGACTAGTCGACATTATTGTTAAGAAAAAAGTCCAGACGTCGCGACGACTGCTGTGTTGACACACGTGGCAAAACCGTTATTCAACACTGGCAATATCGCTGAGCCACCCAGCCATTTGGCAAGCATCTGCAGATCGCATGCGCTGACAGCTTTACTCGCGTGATTAACAAGTTATACTCTATATGCGGTGTGATTGAAGCACGCAATTAACAGATCTCGACTGAGATACTATTGATGATGAAATGCTAATCAGCTTGTCTATAAACAAAAGGTTCATCAAAGAACAATCGACTTTTACTGTGGTGATGAACGAAAGATTTTTTATATAGATAAAATTATATAGCAATTTTAATTCATAAATATTCAATAGTTCTATTGAAATATTACATTTAAATTGTTTTCTTTGCAAATAGTCAAAGCTGTTTCCGCCAATAATATTTCTATACATTTTTTACTAGAAAATAAATATGGAAAAATTTAGATTATAGATTTCCATCTGCAGCTGTTTTCAGTACTTAGTCAATAATAAAATTTCTGAAAAACCCAGCAAAATTCTTCTTGAGTCGTCGTAGTTTATTTACCTTTATCAGATACACTCAGCTGTTGTACACACACCAACAAATATTTATCAACTATGATTTATGTAAAAATATATTTTTTAAATTTTATTCTTGGTTATTCCAACACGTAAATAGATCAGATCGCAAGAACCGGAAAGATCCGCCTATGTCAAAAGATTATATATATTGCATGTAATCGCGCTTCTTCGAAGATAATAACGACGTCAATGCGCAAGAAAATTTTTGTGAAAACGAATTTTCGCGCGATCTCAACCGATTGCCTTGACGCTCCCACCAAAACTGACAGCGTTCGAAATTTTTTGGCGAGCGAAACGAGCGGAAAATCCGACAAACGATTCGAATTGAAATTGTGCAGAGCAACGTTGTTCTATTGAACTTGGCCGCTTCTGTCTTCGACCCTCGAGCGAGTGATCCAACCCGTACAGCCTGTCAGGTGGTGCGCCATAGCCAACGTTTGAGCACGTGGCAGGTGTAGCTATCTCCAGCTCTGAGCACTCTTGACATATCTTCAAAGCGCATTAATATGACGAGCTATGCATTTATCAATGGCGACTTGCACCGAGGCTAACCAGCGCACGTGACCATCTGCCAACTGTCGAGAATTCGCATTTTTATGCCACAGCGCATTTTTAATGGAGCATTCAGTTAAATACCCTATACAGCAGAAGCAACAAAAGTATATTAGCTGAGAGCAGTCATTATGTTTAATTAATATTATATATATTATCTTAAGATCTTTGGGTAATTGAAGATAAACTATAGATGATCTGCAGACCTAATACTAATACTCATAAAATTTCGTTTGATCAATACTTATTGAAGAGGCTATAAGGCAGCTAGTAGTAGCTGTTATCTGCTCTAAAATTTCATTAAATTTTTGGCAAATTTCTGCTATTAAAATGTAATCTAAATCATAATGAAGATCATACTATGAACATCCCTGTAAATCATTCTTAAATTACACATATACGAGTTCTACCACAATTAGGTCAAAAATATCTCTGAGAAGACTTCAAGGTCTCTTCGATATCTTTTTAGGACAGATTATTGCACAGATATAGGTATATTCAGAATGATGTTGTTATGAAATGATGTTATTAAAATAATTCAAGCTCAGCTAAAACAACATGTAGATAGTTTAGTTTCAGTCAATTCTTCAGCTTGATATGATATACATATGAAACAGTTTATCACGTTCGATCTACAACTCTTTCAATTGATCTGCAGCATAAGCTTTGCTATGAGAATATTCCCAGATTCGAGTTAATGGCTTTTCACTTTATTATTTGTGCTATATATTGGATTAATACTTAATCTCTGAAGCCAAAATTTAGCTTCAACTTAATTCAATTTTTAACCAGTTTCGTAAGCACTGCTCAAAAACGAACTAAATTATATCAATATAATAAAAATACAATTTAATTGAGTTAACAATTTAAGCTATATTTAAATATCAGTTTGAGTCTACAATTTGCAACCGGTTCGCCATGAAGACGCTAACAAATCTATCTAAACGTTAGGGCATATGGCTAAAAGCAGTTGCCTCGACCCGTAATAGAACAGTCAAAGCTGTTAATGATGATTTTTAGTGAATCGTTTGCATTTCGCATTTCCATTAGGTTTCATTATGCACAGCGTCATTTAGCATCAGCTCCACAATTGACTTTGAATTGAATCGAGTATGGAGCGTTCCGCATAGCTGGAAATTGGCATTCAGTTGAATGCGCAATTAAAGTATAGGAAAATTATTTGTTACGTATTTGTTTTTCCAGCAAAACTTTCTACCATCTACAATAAATTGTCTTTGACATTTTTGTTGGGGTCAATCATGAGACATTTTAATTGACGTGAAATTTTCTCTTGAGGGCCTGAATGGCTGACTCTCTGTCTGGCTGCCAGCTTCAATTAACAACTAATTAAAGGCGGCTTGTTGATGAATTCTCCAGGCATTTACATAACTCTAAATGAAATGTATGCAACAATGAATGATCATATGACATGTGTATATACACTATATGATAAACATACATAAATAAATTATTGTATGATATATCTACTTAATGGCTCTATATCAGAGTCTCAACAGCTAAATTGGCAGCTCTAACCCTTAAGCTCTGCTCTCTACTCTTAAGTGAGTCTCAACTGCAGTTCATCTCATGCTGAGGGACAAGAACCTCAAGGATTTTGACCTCATTTCTTGTCTGCGTATTTGTAAGACACAATAGCTGCCCCCAATGATCACGCTGTCTGCCGTTGTCCGTCCGTCGGTTTGTCTCTCCGTCTGCGCTCGTCTGCCTGTGTCTGCTTAAGCCGCCTGGCAAGTTCTTTGAAAAGACCTGCCTGAGTGTGATGTGATGAAGCTGTTGTCATGCCACTGACTCTCTCTCTCCCCCACAACCTCGCTCGGTCTTGTTGTCGTCCTCTTTCTCACTCTAGTTCGCTCTTGTTGTCTGATCTGTCCCTCTCCTTGCCTTCTACTCCTGGCTTTGGCTCACGGTTTGCCTTTGTAGTAGTTCTTTATAATTGTCTTTTATTTATTTTTCCTTGATCACAGACAATTCTACAACAACAACAACAGCATCTTGAGGTATACGTCTCTTAAGATCTGTAGTTAACCGACTTGAACCCTCTGTTGCCAGGCAGCCTTAGGTATCCATGCAGACTTGTTCGTATTCGAGGTAATTTGAGACGATTTATTGTCGGGTTTTTCGCTATATATTCTAGGTCATTGCCTTTGACTTTTACTTTTGCTGAATACCAATAATCTTTTACCAATATCTTTTAAGTAATATTCAGTTGCTTTACCCAAACTTAAGATTTGCCATAATGAAACACTTTTCTATAATTTTCACAGCTTGATACTCGATCTATACTTTGCAGCTTCGTTGTGGAATCTCAACTAAATGTACATCTTATGAGATTTTGTTTTTCCGTCAAACAGGTGCTCTGTAAGAATCTTATCTCCTCAGAGCATCACTTATCTACTCAAACAGCATCATCAGCAACAACAACAACAACAGCAACAGCAACAGGAGTAGCAAACAGCTGTCTGCGTAAATACTTCATTTATTTTTGAATGCTTTTGTGGAGCTGCCGCTTTGTATAAATATTTGCAATGATAAGCGCCGCGCTGCTTCGCCCTGCACTGAGATCTGTCTCGCTGTCTGTCGCTCTGTCACGCTGCCTCATGTGACCCTATTCACCTGTCTCAGTCTGCTAACACGTTAAATAACGCCTGAAGGTCTATCGATGACACATATTCATTGTGTATTTGCTCATTTTTATCATACTTCCGACTGCGAATTCCAATTCAAATGGGATTCGAACACACGGCGTTTAGGCCTTCAGCTAATTGCACTTGACTCAGTTCCAGTTGCCGTGTTGGCCTATCAGTGTAGACTTAAATTAGCAAACAAATAATATATGTAATCGAAATAGCTTTACCGATCGGCAGAGATAAGCTAGGAAACTTGCAACGTAGAACAGTAGAAAAGAGTGGAATGTTCTCAACGGAGTATAGATAAAGCTGAGCGTGATGAAGCTCCGTTCTAAAGAATGTTATACTTTAATGGAACAAGAGCTCTACATGTGGTCTTTAGACTAAATCAAGATTATATTTAATTTATCTCCACCTTTCTGATCTGTTAAATAATGAGATCAAAATAATTTATAGAGGACATATATTTTTATATAACAGCATTACTCAACGCTTAGACGAGCCCTTATAAAACAGATTAGCCTCGTCTGTAATTTGCATTAAAAGCGTCCCAATCTAAAATTTCCTAGTTTTTCCAATCCGCCGTTATCTCAATATTGTCAATTCATTTCATTAGACTAGAAAAACAGTAGAAAATCCCATTGAGCTCGAGCTACAGGTCACACTCGTCGAACAACCCCCAAAACTGTTTAGTCATGTCTGCTGTTGTGCGTTAGTAGAAAGTGAAAACCCCTGATCTGTAATCTCATCCCGTTGAATATGCGCATTTGCATTCCCCGTCGGACAAAAACGTTTAAGAATACACAACGAAAATAAAAATATATATAGAGAAACTGAATTAAACAGAACAAATAGAAGTGCGAATTATTTATGAAAATATTGACCTGATTCCAGATAGCCTAGTTATATACATAGTAATGGAATGAGTCGGCGGTTACCCACGTTTCCTACTCGCCAGGTTTGCAATATTTGTTTAAGTGCACGAGCGCGCGTGTTGGCAAGCCCCTGAAACACTTTGAGAAGGTATACTAAGTTGCTTCTAGATACTACCCATAGTTATGTCAGCAGCTGATCGAAATATGCTATGATCTACTCACCGGAAAATTTGATTGGTTGCTGAGTCACGCAAAGTCTGCGCTGTTAATTGTTTGGTATTTGTTGACTAATGGTATTTATGTGGATTGTATTTAGTCTATTTTTCGATTTTCTAGGATCTAACACCTTTATAGATATAGTTTTAACACGAAACAGCGATATAGTCACACAACGAGCTCGTGTTAATTAACCATGAAGGGCTACATTGGAACCGCACTGGGTGATTTTGTTTCTTGCTTTTCACTTTCAACTCGCTTAACAAATTTTCCGCAATGCTTGTGAAAATGATTTGTACTATAGTATATTTAACGAAAGTGTGTAAAGACTTTTGATAGTTGTGAAAAAATCCGATTGTTGCTATGCGAGGCAACTAACTAATTATAAGCTCTGCACGGTGCTTGTATGTATTGCACATAAAATATATAAGTATGTATCACCCGTATGTATTTGTAGAGCAAGAGAACGTGGCGTTTCTCTTTTATTTATATTTTCTTTTTATCAACTCTGTAGCTCTTAAGACTGCAACACTTTTGGTTTAATGCATTAACTTTTAGTTAAACAACAATTGCACATCAATGTGAAATCGACAGACAATGAACACGATTTACAGTTTACGAATAATAAAAGAAAGGGTACGATATATTTGCCTTGGACGACAATATCACGTCCGACGATCACCTTTAACGAATATCAACTGAGTGAGTACTGAGCAACTGAGTCCGGCACAGCGCCAACCGAACCCAACCAAAGCAAATCAACCACCAGATCTCTCAAACGAATCCAACAAAAGTGTTGCATATCTCACTGGCACGGCGAGAGCCGATCCGCTCAATTACACTCGACTACATGACTGAAGTTTGATTGTCGCAGACGGAAAAGTTAACAAAAATATAGGAAAACATATAGAATTACAAAATAAATCTGATGTATGTCAATACTCTAATAAAGTACTTCACTTAACTATACAAGCTTTATCTTAATGTCTTAGTCTTAAACTTTATTTATTCTTACATTGCATCCAGAGCACTTCATGTATTTATTTTTTCTTTTATTTCATTATTTTAAGAATTATATTTTTTCAATGTAAGATTTAATGGACAATGAATCTTGCTTTATTCAAATATTTATATATCCGTTTTCAATTCGTTATACAACTTACTTATGTTGTGCAGTGTAATCGCACTCTTGCCACGCTAAATTTGCTTCCCACTGAGCAACGCATTCGTCGCTCCAGCCCTGTACCGCTATAGACTAAAAAGAGAGAGAGCGGAGAGTAAGTCATTGGACGATCATTGACATAGCAACAGAAAGCTGCTCTCCCAGTCTTACAATTTCACAGTTTCCAATCAATTGAGTGTGTATGCTGAACTGTTAATCGTGACGTCACGTCACAAACTGATAACACACTGGACACTGACTGAAACGGAGCTAGTGAGAGGGAATGAATTGAGTGGAACATACGGCCATATGGATACGCCCCTTTGATTTTGACAGCAGCAAATACAAATTGTATTTCCCCCAATCCCCGACATGTGCAAATAAAGCGCGCCACGATAATTGGCTTTGGGGAGTACAAAAGATAAAGTTGGTTTGTAATTTATAATACCATATAATGTCGGAAAAGTACAGTTGGATGTTATCAGCTAGGTGCAGGTAGCAGCGTGTTCATTTACCTGCATTGCGAAACACAGACAGCTACGATGAGCCATTCATTACGAAAATAGCATCAAGATTCATGAAGTTATATCAACGGAAGTTGTATAACCGTAGGACAGTATATAATCACTTATCAAAGTTTTCTCCCCTGTGTTTTATAAATAAAAGATAATTACATGTGGAAATTATGACAGTGAGCCCGCCATAAATTAAGATTTGTAATTGTATTTTCTTTTTTTTTTTTTTGTATATATTTTTATTTATTTATTTTTATTTTTTTTTTTGTATTTTGGTTTTTTATTTTTAAATTTAATTGTGTGCAAACTTCCTGAATATACATTTTGAAAATAATCCCTTGGAAATAAACGAAAACTCGTTCCAGAATCTCAAATTATCAAATAAGCAAGCGGTTTGCAACTGGTTCCATAGTGTAGCGGTTATCACGTCTGCTTTACACGCAGAAGGTCTCCGGTTCGATCCCGGATGGAACCATGTGGGTTTCTTTTTTTTTTTTTAATTTTAATTTTTATTTTTTTATATTGTAATTTAGAAAAGAAATTCCAATAGAGTTATTCAAATATTAAAAAAATATATTAACAGATACAAATATAATAAAAAGTTGTTTAATTGAATTATATTCTAAATTAAATAGTTGCTTATTCATTTTTTATTGCTTTCTATTAAAAAACTTCTAACAATGGCTATGCTTTTAAAAATATTCAATTAAAAAAAAAAAACCCACATGGTTCCATCCGGGATCGAACCGGAGACCTTCTGCGTGTAAAGCAGACGTGATAACCGCTACACTATGGAACCAGTTGTTACGTGTCGAGCCAAATTTCAGTTTTCTTCCACAATTCGAAAAGAACGAAAACCACAGCACACTTTTCAGCACGTCCAGACTTTTTATTTATTCCAAACGCAGAAGTACATTTATTAGTAAAATACTTGAGTACTAAATGAATTTATTTAAAAAGCCAAAAGCACACATTTTATCTTATGCCATCTGTGACTATTTATAAAAAATGTATTGCTAAGTGAGATACTATAAATTAAAATTACATACAAATTAAACATATTGCACCGTTGTTCAACCTAAAATATATGAATAGTAACTACTGCAGACACCTATAATGAAATAAATTAATAACAAATTATATAATACAGTTGAAAGCAGATAATCGCTGAGCAATGAACTTCAAAGCATAAAAAAGCAAAAGCAGAAACAAAAGAAACCAAAATTGTGCACGAAATCCGAACAGATAATGGACACGCGGGAGCTGGTCCTGCATCTGGACTAGAGACTGATGGCTTCAATAGCGACGCGCCGTTGTGGGACGCGGCACACCCGAGGTGCGTGGACGTGCCGACTTGGCGCCCATAGAATTGGATACACCTTCCGTATTATAGCTGAGATAGACGTGAGAGAGATCAACATATTCGGGCTCCTTGCCGCTGTTCTTGTCTTCGATGTGCTTGCGCATGTTGTTCCCAGTGTAAGCGACGCACTTGAGCTGCCACTCGCCAATGTCCTCGTTCCAGGACGTATACTGATTTATCATGGACTGGTACTCCTTGGGCACATACGAGTTGAGCACCAGCTCACAAAGCGCCAACTCCCGAGAGAGGCTGCGTATGTTCTCATAGATTCCTTCCTTCTCGCGCTGATGCTCCTGCTGCTGATCAGCCAGCTCGGACTTAACGCCCATCAGCATTTGCATGACCCGATGGATCTTCTTCGTGATCCCAGTGCTGGCATCCTGCAGCGTGGAGTAGCGTTCCTCGATGTCAATGCGCTCGGTGGCCTTCTGCTCAAGTGTTTGCCGTAATGCTTGCTCAGATTTCTCGCGCTCCTCCAGTTCCGCTATGGACTGCTCCAGCAGCTTCTCTTGAGTTTGCGCTTTTTCTAGGAGATTCTCGCCACCCACCAAAATTTTGCCTTCCAGCGAGACGAGCTTGTTGCGCAACAGCTCCTGTTCCGTCTTGGCATGTTCGATTTCACGCAAATGCTGGCTCTTGCGCATGGCCAGCTCTTCCTTCTCCTTGTCTGACTTCTCGCGCTTCTTTCGTATCTTCTTGCCAGTGGGACTGGTTGCAGCTGAAGCCGCAGACTCCAGTTCAATATCTAAAGGCGCCTCAAGCTCATCGTCACAGGTGTCCTCCTCATCCTCGCCCTCGCCACTGGGCAGCAGTTCTTCCTCGAAGTTACCCTCCTCGAGCTGCTTGCGCAATCGTGCAATTTCCTCCTGGAAGTGTCGCAGCAACGCATCCTTCGGCTCCTCATTGATGTGCATGCGATTCTGTATGTTCTTAGCTCGACTCGCATAGCGAAGCGTGGAAATGGTTTCCACATAATTGCAATCCGCTGGGCTAATCGTAGCGCACATCACTGTCTTCGAGTTGCCTCCAAGTGAGTCCTGGAGCAGCCGAGTCAACTTCGAGTTACGATAGGGAATGTGCGTACTCTTGCCATCGACCAAAGCGCTGATCACATTGCCCAGCACCGAGAGCGACAGATTGATCTTGGTGGCCTCCTTCAGCCGCTGGCCACTCGCCTGCGTCTTTGACTGACGCTCGGAGCCAGCCAAATCCACCAGCTGCAACTTGCCCATTCGAACATGCTGCATGCCTCCTTCGACCAGTTCGCTGCTCTCCACGGTGATGGAGAAGATGGCGTGCGATCGCGAAGACTCCTGATTCATCTTTGTCGCGCCGACAGCGCGATTCTTGTTGCCCAGCCGCATAATGTTCTCCAGATCATCCGCATTGTGCACCACATAACCGCTGAGATCTTTGACGAAGACGCCAATGTCCGGACGCTCTTTAACTTCGAGGCTCTTGCTCACGTCTTTGCCGAGCAGATCGCGCACCTCCTCATTGTAGATCTCCATGTAGCTGACGCGCACCAGAAACTTTTGATTATCTTGAGCCTTGGCAATGTGCCCAAAGATGTGGGCGAATGCATTCGGAATGATGCCCTTGGTCTGTGGCGAGTCCGGATTACCGGACATGGTGTATGTCTTTCCAGTGCCCGTCTGCCCATAAGCCAAGATGGTGCCATTGTAGCCCTCCAGCACCTTGTCGACAATCGGACGAGCCGTATCCACATACAAATCCAGCTGATTAGAGTTACCATCGAAGACATTGTCAAAGTAATATGTCTTCGGCGGCTCGTTGGCTGTGGCGTTCGGCTTGATAACGGTTATTGCACGATTGATATTATCCACCTGGATGGCGCTCACCGCACCCGAGGCGAGCTCATTCTTGTCCATCGGCCTGGATCGAACAACAACGCGAACATTTTCGATTTCGTCATCGAGCTGCTGCGACGTAGTCGCCGTTGGCTGCTCTTGCGGCATTTTTTACACTTTTGCTTAACGGCTAACAACAATTCAAAATGTTCTGCTGAGTACTCGGTATGGGCAATCAATGAAGAGCGTTTTTCTTCACATTTGTTTATGCACCGTTGCTATGAGTCGTCTGCTAATAATAATTGCAAAATTCAGACAGTGTGACCACAGTTTGTGAGGCTGTGTGTGGAGTTGCGGGGGCGTTCAACCTGTTATAATAAATGAGGAGTAAATTCTGTTAAACGTAATTCATGTTAGCAGGGTCATCATGTATGTTAAATATCTTAAATGTTTCTTAGGGCAAATTTTCTTTATGTTAATATTAGTGGTTGTTGTCATGTGACGAGTAGCCATATCGTACACTTTCTGTTAAATATCAGCGAATACACTTCAGGTCAAAGGTACGCTATGTTAACCGTGGAGCAGCTACTGTTAAGAGATGAGCAATAAAAGAGTTAACAATAGGTAAATCCCACAAATTGTATGTTAGCTACAACAGATTTACTTATGTTAAATGTGGAGCAAAGCTGTAACCTGCGTGGGTGCACACACGGAGGAGCACATTTGTTACCTGAAGAGGAGTAATTTCTGTTAAATTCAACGACTGAGCAGCAGCGAGTAAACATCTGCCAGCGAGAAGCGAGCGACTCCGTGCCAGTGGAATAGATAGATTCGCGCTGCCCTTTAAGTTTCCTTACACGACCAGACGCATAAAATTGAACTCCGGCCAGAATGGCAGCGACATTGCGAAGATTCAATGGCTTGAGATTGCTAAAATCTACGCCAGCTTTGAATCTGCAACAGGTAAAACACTCGGCCACCCGCCCATCCAATAAGCATCACGAAAGAAAATTTTCCGTAACGCGCTCAACAATCCATCCAGCTCACTATCATTACAACATTAATTTTGCATCCAATGTCCATATCGAAGTGTATGGTATTGATTGGCCCAAAAACGGTAGATTACACTCGACCCACAATTATGTAACTCCGTGCAAAAACCCATACGTGCAGTTTTTTGCAGAGCTGTTAAATCTAATCAATACTCTCTTTTTTCACAGGCCAAGAACCTGTCCTCCGCTTCAAGCTGGGCAAGCAACAACAAAAAGGTAATCACAAGTCACCAAATGGACACCGACCATTTCATAATACCCGAACGGACCTAACCTCAAATTTGCGCTTACTTATTTTTTTCATTTCAACCAACGATCAACGCTCGACGCTCGATGCTTGTTGTGTGCGTGTCGCGAACAGCTGATCGGTGCCATCGGCGCTGTTACCGGCGGCGTTGGTGCTCTGTTGTTTGCTCTGGAGCAATCGGTGGAGGCTTCTGGCACTGAAGTGCACGCACCCGCTCAGCCCTGGTCCCATAGGGGTCTGTTCTCCTCGCTGGATCACCAGAGGTGCGTAATTCAAATATAGCTAAAGTGTAAGTGCATAGATCAATTGATTGGTTACGATCTGCAGCATTCGTCGCGGCTATGAGGTGTACAAGCAGGTGTGCTCTGCTTGCCACTCGATGCAATATATTGCCTACCGCAATCTGGTTGGCGTCAGCCATACCGAAGAACAGGCCAAGGCCGAGGCTGAGCAGATCACGGTGAGAATTCATTACTTTTCGACAGAACTTTGTATTTACGTCTGAATTGATCCAGGTGAGAGACGGTCCCGATGATACCGGCAACTACTTTGACCGTCCCGGCAAGCTGTCGGACTACTTCCCATCGCCGTATCCCAATGAGGAAGCGGCTCGTGCTGCCAACAACGGTGCTTATCCACCAGATTTGAGCTACATCGTTTCGGCTCGCAAGGGTGGCGAGGATTACATCTTTTCGCTATTAACTGGCTACCATGATGCGCCAGCTGGCGTCGTGCTACGCGAGGGCCAGTACTTCAATCCGTACTTCCCTGGCGGTGCCATATCCATGGCCCAGGTCTTGTACAATGAGGTGAGCACAGATCTAAGTAACGTGGTTTCAATTCGATTAATAATTTGAATTATTTGCCGAACAGGTAATTGAGTATGAGGATGGCACACCACCAACACAAAGTCAATTGGCCAAGGATGTGGCCACGTTCCTCAAGTGGACATCGGAGCCGGAGCACGATGAGCGCAAGCAGCTGCTGATCAAGGTGATTGGCATTCTTGGCTTCCTGACTGCCATCTCGTATTACATTAAGCGGCACAAGTGGTCCGCGCTCAAGTCCCGAAAGATCGTCTTTGTGCCCAAGGAGAAGTAGAGAATTGTTTGAATTTGATTTGGCGTGAAGAACTGCAGTGTTAATGCGACTTTATCGACTAATAAAAAATAAATCAAGTTTAAGCATAAACCCAAAAAAAAATGTCCGTTCACACACACACAGAAAACACAAACACAAAGTTCAATTAAAGAAATTATAGTAACAGCTAACAATAAAAAAAAAACATGCCAGAACAGAGTAAACAAATACCAAAATTCCTAGAATAACGAATGGATGAAGATCAAAGGACATCAAGGATAAAGCGGGAAGTTCAACGAAAGCAAAGAGCCTAGACAAAATGAATCATGGAAACTATTACATGTATTGTGTATAAATCTTAAATTCAAATTATGTATTTAAATAAACAATTGAAAACATAAAACCCGAATATGATTTCAGTTTTATATACGCGAAGAAAGAACTTTAGGTGTATACATAAATGGGGCTTACGAAACTTGCTGAGCAACTGCTATTACACATAGAAAAGTGAAAACGTGATCTATTTTATATAGAGATCTTCTGTAAATATATATATATATAGATCTCTTCGATCAACTGTTCAATATGTATACAAGTAAAGAATATACTCAGGTGGATCAGTCGAGATTGGTTTTAGAATTTTGAAGATCTAAACATATATTGCTTATATACAAATTTCGAATTGAATGTTCAACCTATTACGACTGATGCGCACTTCAAAGCGTTTTGGCTTTTCATTTTTTTTTTTTTATTGGATTATTAATTGTTTTATTTAGAAGCTTAAATTAAAATATTATTTTAATCATTTTCTTTTTCATCGTTCTGCCCGTTCGACTTCTTCATCAGTTTAGTGTTTATGGATGTGTGTGTGTGTGTTTATTTGTTTGTTTTAAAATTTTGTATTTTAGATATTTACCGCAATGTTTCGAGGATATAAATCGTGTCTCACGTCCCATTTGAAGAAGGAAAACTAATTAAATTATTATAATCGCCTCGGTTCGGTTCATTATTTTTTTTTTTTGCTTATGTTTTTGTTTTTACTACAAAAAATTCGCTTAAATTTGTATATATATATATAATTAATAAATTTTTTAGTTATGCAAAACAATAATTACGTTTCGTCTTCTTCGATGCAACGAAAACAGAACTCGCTGAATTTCTTTATCTTATACGGATTTGCTTTTTAACTTTTTTTTTATAATTTTTTTTTTTTTTTTTTTTTTTTTTTTTTTGTAAATTGCTTGATTAAAATTATAAATGTCTCCTTTTTTGTTTAGCAAGGGTGTAGGTGTGTGTGTTTGTTGTTTTATCTTTCTTAATCATTCTTTTACATTGAGTTGTTTTATTTCTTAGTTAAGAATGGGTTTTGTAACCAAACATGATGACATTCGTACGACGATCGATGACGGAAGGGATGACGACCATTTATTATATTTAGTGACGTTTGCTCTGGCTGTTCTTCTCCTGCTTCTTCTTGTTGCAGTTGCTGTTGTTTACACTTATAGTATAGATATTTAGCTTTAGTTCTTTCTGCTGCTGAACACACACACACATTCAAGAAGTACAACAGACAACAAAAACAATAATGCAGCTACTTGGCTCCTCCTCTCTAACGGCCGCCCCCTCTTTCTCTCTCTCTCTCTATCTCTCTCCCGTCTCTCTTTCACATTACACACAACTCTGTAGAGGATCGAGGCGACTTACCAATGGCCGGCACGCGCCTCTTAACACTCATGCACAATCAGCCGAGTGTAGTTGTTGCTGTTGCTGTTTCTGTTGCAGTGGCAGTTGTGTGTAATGCTGTTGTGGTTGTTGATGCTGCTGCAGTTTGTTGTTGTTGTTGTTGCTGTTGTGGTTGTAGGTTGTTGTTGTGTTGCTGTTGATTTTGTTTTTATCGTTGTTGCCAACTAAAAACAGCTACCTTCTGGCGGTTGTGCCAACTTCAAGTTCTCTTTCATGGTCATAATCCTACGTATTTCCTGAAGCATCGTTTTAATGGTATACTCCCGACTCCACCTGGACAACATGGGCACTGATCTATGATCAACCTGTTACACAGAACACATTTGGTTTAGATTATCAATATATAAGAGTAGTGATCGATGCTCTACTTACCACACCATTATTCTGATTAATGCAATTTATATTAACTTTTGTTAAAAACCTGAGCGTTGGTGGCTCATCCGGATAACGTTCGCCGCACTCGATCTTTAGTGAATACATTCGATTCTCGAATGGTGTCTACAAGAGAAAAAGACAAAGTCATGCGAATCAGTGAATATGTATTAGAAATATGCATTTAATAACTAGCGATTATACACAATGCACGTATGTATCTCCCTGCACTCTTACCATCAACTAGCAATTATTACCCGGACAGGCTCTCCTGCTCTATCGATGAGTCAGCGTGTGCTGCCACTGCACCATTTCGTGATTCATACCAGACTCAGTGCCTATTTAAATAGCTTAAATATTTCTAAAAGAATTTCAAATTTCTTGTTGTCGCCCAAAATGATTCGTTGCATAGAGCTTATCTCTTAATTTTTGTTATCAACTGTTCTAATAGGATGTTTTAATCTATTTTATATAACAAATGAAATGAGTCTATAAGTCTGGTTACATTTTGGCTTGATAAGTTTTTTGGCTTTTCTTAATTTATATCTTAAACTAATTTCAATTGAATTTTAATTAAAATCTCTTCTATACATCTACTCTTATAAGCTTTTAATTTGTCCCCTTACATATTAAAATATCGTTATTATTATTATTATTATTATTTTTTTTTTTTTTGTACTTATTTGGGAATCGTATTAATCTTCAAAAACATGTTTCCATCTAGTTCACATATTGGTTAATCAAATTTAATTGTCATTTGCATAGTTTTCACACGGACATAATTTGCATTTACGCAATCGATTATATCTAACATCACCAATATCTATATCTATACAATATCTTTCATAACAATAATCTCGACCGATAAGAAACCCATTCGTTACGCAGTCTATTTATACGTGACGTAGATGAATGTGATGACGCTTGCATTCATCAGTTAGTTGGGTACACTTACTCTAGGGGGGCCGATAATCATGCCAATCCAATAGGTAAGTGTCATATCATCATCGTTCTCCAGACCCCATGATATGGTGCCATCGCCTACACCCTTCTGGCCCTGATCCAGCTCCTCCAGTAAGCGGAAATTTCGTGGCACCACTGAAAATCAACAAAATTTAGGCAACTATAAATTTCCATTTAACTTTGCATGGGCCGAAGGTTGTAATTAAGGCATAAAGCGTGTATTTAGCGCGAGGAGGTCATGTGTTTCTTAGTAGACGTTCTCTTCGCGCTCTTCTTTTGCTCAAAGCTCATATTGTTGTTGTTGCTGTTGCTGCTATTGTTGTTATTGGCCAGTGTGTCTTGCGTTGTTCTTCCTTTGCTTTGCACTCATTTTCGTAAGTAGAATAAAAAATTAAATACGAATACCGGACGGACGTAGGGTGTGGTATTGGTTGGTTAGTTGCTTGGTTGCCTGGTTAGCTCCAACAGTCCACTGCGCTCCCCCGACTCCTGCCCACTTGCACACACGACATAATTTGCAGGCAAATGCTAAAGATATTATGCGCAATATGCGAAATTTGCAGCCAGACTCTTAGACGCAGCAGGCTAACTAATTTAATTAGAAATTAAAGAAGCACTTTGGTTAACAGCAAAGGCAAAGAGCATAAAACCAAGTGGCTGAGCAAACGAGCAAAAAAACACACACATACAACAATTGAAAAGGGACACATCGAACGGCAAAGGGGGTGTCCGTGTATGTGTGTGTGGGGTGCGGGCCCCACCGAAATTGTCAAGTCACGAAGAAAAATTGCTGCATAGTGACGGCAACTGCAATTGGAACTTGCTGGGAGACAAACGCAATAGACAATGGTTTGTTTGCTTATTTTCCAATATGAATTTAATGTGAGCTCGCGCTTTATCGGACTTTTTTTTTGCCATTTGCTTTCTTTTCATTTTCACATTGAGCGGGGCAGTGGAAGCGCTGCGGCAGCGGCCCGTCATCGTTCAATAAAAAGACGTTTTGCGCACTCGTTTTACGCCGAACTTTCGCACTTTTTGATGACAAAATACTGCCAACATCTTGGCTGTACTCGCGGGCACGTGTTTTTCAATCAATTTCGTTGCCAAATTGTTAATTTTACAAATAAAATTCTTACCAACGCCGGTACTAGATGTATGCGCCATTGTGGTTTATCCTAGAGTGTGTGTGTGTTTTGGCTTATTTTAGCGTATTCTTTGATCGCACACTTAGGTATGGTTTTAATTAGCACATTTTCTTAGAAAAGCGTTGCCAGACATATAGACGGCAGGTGACACGAAATGTCGATTACCGATAGGCTAGTACGATAACAACGCACTTAACCAATTGGACTATATGCAACGCGTCAGCTTTTTGAAACGAATCAATTTTTACGTGTTAATTTCTCAGATAATTCAGTAATTAGAGGTCTATCTAGACGACTACCCTGCTGCCTACCAGACAATGGAAACACTGTACCACCAAACAAATAACACGGTCAAGGAAATTGAGCAATGCTTTCAGCGACTTGGCCAAATCACACCACAAGAAGCGCTTGACGTGGAGAATGCAATACAAGTTAAAATTACCCAAGCTAACTCGTGAGTCACCTGTGTGCGTATCCCTAACAGCTGATTAAATATGTTAAATTTTTATAGCAACTGCGACCGGCTCGATGTGTTGCTTTTCAAGGTGCCGCCCTCACAGCGACAGAGCTCAAAGCTGCGGATAGATCAGCTTAAATATGATTTGAGGCATTTGCAAACATCACTGCAGCACGCACGGGATCGTCGCCAGCGTCGGCTGCAGGAAATAAGTGAGCGGGAGCAGCTGCTTAACCATAGATTCGCTGCAAACAGCACGGCTCCATCGGAGACGTGCCTCCAACTAGATTACGAGTTGCAACATCACACACAGATGGGCAACGCCCATCGGGGTGTAGACGACATGATTGCATCTGGCAGTGGCATACTGGAAAGTCTTATATCACAGCGAATGACGCTAAGCGGTGCCCATAAACGTATACAGGCTATTGGCAGCACACTGGGATTATCCAATCACACAATGAAGTTGATCGAGCGGAGGTTGGTGGAGGATCGGCGAATCTTTCTAGGTGGCATGGTGGTTACATTGCTGATAATTGGACTGATAATATATTATTTAGTGCTGTAGTCAAACGAATAAATATATCATGATCGGAATTTAAATTAAATTTAGTATATATATTTGATTGAAAATGTTTCACTTGTTATCGTCTGCTTAGTCCTAGTTTTCCAGGGAGATGTTGCTGCCGAACCGCTGATAGAGATGTGCTTTGAGCTCATCCATCTCTGCCTTGATGACCTTTGCCTTGGCCTCAATGCTGGCAATTTCTTTAATGGCTTCTTCTTTCGTCTCAGCGAGCAGTTGTTGTGTTTTGTTCAGTTTGTGTGAGAGAAATACTTCGCCAATCAGAATGGGAATATCTTCATCCTCGTCGAATAGCTCAATTTCTTCCAGTGCCTCTTCCACGCATTTGAGATCGTTCTTCTTCATCTCCAGCTCCATTTTCAAGTTATCCATGCGCACATTGTGCTTGGCAAAGCGATTGATACGCTGTTGATCCTCAAAGGAAATATGCACATCGTCGTGCTATATATAAAACAGAAACAAATGCGATTAGTCAACGCCTCGAATGTGCTCAGCAGGTAAGAGAGCAAAGTGAGGTTACTCTGGTATGCCAACAGTTGCCAATCGTATACTTACATTTTGAAACACCTTGCTTGTGCTGCTAGCTACTTTCGCGGCCATTTCGATTCAATTTTATAAGGTTTTCTTTAATAAATTAATGTTTTTACAAACAGTTGGCGTTCGCAACTTGGATTGTTGTTCGAGCTGAAAAGTAGCCTGGTATTGTGGTGGCCTGTCGACAACTTTTTTAGTTTTATCGAAATGCTAACAGTTTCATGTCAATTTAACAGATGTTATATAGCACTGTCAGAAGCAGCAGCTGAAGCAAACAGACGTCATCCGAGCGTTTATTCTAATTTAAGGCACAAATTCTGATTTGTCAAGGTAAATAATTAACGTAATAATTGCCAAAAAATTTGCCAAGTGCTGGGCACTATAAATATGACCCATTATTGGCTAGCATAAGTGCAGGCAACTATCCGCTGTTGCAGACGTTCGCAGTGCAAAAATTACATAACCTCTTTGAGGCTAAGTGCAGAATGTTTATAATAACTATTTGTGTTTTTATCCAAATCCTTGTTGGCTTTATATGTGGTTTGTAAACTCAATATCAATAACCCTCTCTCCTCAACATGTCCACAGCTTGAACCATGCGTGTATCATCGATCCTGAACGGCGCCCATTTCGGCAACCTCGCCAAGGTTCACGGCATTGTCACCTACAAACTGTCGCCCTTCGAGCAGCGCGCCTTTGCCGGTGCGATCAGCCATGGTGTACCCAACTTTATGCGCCGCATCCGCTCTAACATCTTCCGTGTGCTGCCACGTAAGTTTCTTAGTTAATTTCATTACTTTCTTGATCTAATGATTCGTTCACTTGCAGCCTTCATTGTGGGCTATTTGATCTTCGACTTGACCGAACGCAAGCACACAGCTTTGCTGCGTAAGAATCCTGCTGATTATGAGAATGACGAATAAACGAACTGTCCTAGTTAGCGAATAGTGATGTTAAGCTAAATAATAAAACAAAACCCACAGTTCATGAGATGCTATTTGCTTTTGAGTTTTGTTTCGGCTCCTGTGGAGTATGTGGGTGGAATGCATTTAAATTGGAGGTATTGTTGAGATAATTATATATTTCATAGCAAGATTTTCTTTGCAATGGTTGCGTATTTAAATACTTTTAAGATAAAGTTATTTAAATAATACATTTTGGATATACACAATTAATTGAAGTTAACAGCTGTTGGCAGCGTTGCCATATATCCAACGAGCTATCGCACATTCGTCAACACTGCTTTAGTAAACACTCAGTTGGAACAGCTGTTTCCCCATACAAAAAAAAGTTAGAAAAAGACTTGATTTTGGACACATATAACGCGAGGATAGCTGTAGTTTTTAAATATCGACCAACGTACTTAATATTAGTTATATACATATGGACTGCTGTGGTGGCGAAGTACGCAGCGAAAGCATCTACAATATGCTGCAGGCCTTAGTCGACTCGAAAGTAATCAACGTCCAGTTGTTTACCATCGCTGTGGGCATATTCTTTGTTGTGCTGTTGCTGAAAAATAATTTTAGAAGCTTCTCGGGCACATAAGAAAAAGATACACCAAAGTGCCACTGCCGAACTTAGTCGCTAATTAATGTAATAATGTAATGTACACAATTTAGCTAAGCATTAATAATAATAATTGAACAGAAAATGTAAAACAGTATTTTTATTTTGTAATTGTTCTTAGAGTGGAGCCCGTTGGCAGTGACGTCACACTCGTTGGCTTTGCTAGCGACGAAAGAGACAAACACGTTACGAAAACGGCTCAGGGTCGTCGTATATGTACCTCTACGCCATATATAAACCTAAAATTTAAGGCAAATATAATGCATACTAATTGTAAATGAAGGCCGATTGAAATTGTTTAGCGCCTTTTAAATTAATGCGTAACGGTCAATTTCATCATAGGTTTTTGAATCACGCTAGACTCAAAGATAAGATTATACATCAAGTGGAAGTTGTCATGCAATTAACTAATTATCTATTAAGAGTTATATTGGATACTCTCTGAACTTTTGACCTAGTTCTTTTTATTTTCTAAAAATTCTCATCACTGTCAACTACGCTCAATCAATTTCAATTTGCATTTGGTTTATGTTTGCCACAAATAACTTCAATTGACCAACGATCGCTTAGTGCTTGCTGCACGCACTTCCTGGTGCAATCGCTGCATTACCCATTAGAATTCAATAGACGTTCCGAGGCGTGACCTACGTCATTTTTGGACTAGGTGCTGGCAGTATTTATGGGAAATATGCTACGTGCTTATTAGCACAAATTTCGCATTAGGATACACCGACTGCAGCGACGAACAAAGTAAACGTAAACGCTAGCAAGTCTTACTTATTGCTGTCAAGAAAGTCCAATCGAAAGACCAAAACGTGACATTTTTACCATTTGTTCAGCTGCAGAGTAAGATGAAATTGTTGTGAATTTAATCAAAATATTGAATACCTAATTTGATGCTCTACATACTGAACTAAAATATAAAAATATAAAAATCTTTTGTATAACGGTATAAACTGTTTGCATAAGAGATTGCCATATTAAGTTTTCAAACCATTTTTTATAAGACACACATTGAGCGATTTTATAGGATCGGATAAAGCAATCTAGTCTGTAAGCCACTTTCTTATATACATACTTCTTGAAACCAGCTAACTTGCGATTTTATGACCTGTTTATTTTTCATCAGATTTAAATATATATAAATAACATGTAAATATTTTGAAATGAATTATAAAATTAATGAATGAATTAATGTAAATTTGGATGAAATAGGAAGCAATTAAGTACATAATAATAAAACAAATAAGTATAATTTGTCTTCAATTACACCGCCCCAGAGTTTGATTATACAATATATATTTTCGTGAATTACAGTGCAATAACCTAGGCAACATTGTCACTGAACTTGGAGTAAGTGAAATTCTACGAATTTCCAGCCAACGAATTGCTGACCGAAGTTCCGCTCTGAGCGAAGTATTAATGAATGATAGCTCCCACAAAGAGAATTACATAAACTAGAAGCAACGTTTTTGATCTGCACTTCACTTTAATACTTTAGATATATCCAATCTGAACATAGAAAATTTACAAACATCAAACAATAATAAATATGAATTTTTTACACAGCTTTCAAGATTTGCTTCGTCAAATATATTAAAGAAAAACAAAAAGACAGATGAAATTATTTGCGCGCCAGTTTGTTTTTTAGTGCTGTGCTCAAACATGAAAAGTTCAATAATTCGTTAGGTTTGCATCTAGATCGAATTACCGAATCCTTTCTCTTTTCTTCACAGCCATCAACGCTCTTTGAAACAATCTTTTGAAGTTGCTGTGGCGCATCACGCAGGGCATTTGGTTCCTTATCCAAATTGTTAATTAACTCAAGAAAGGCAGCATGCTGTTCGTTATAGCGAGATATGATCATATCCCGACGACTGAGCTTTGACTTAAGTTCATTAATGCTCTTCTGTAGCTTGTCCACCTTCTGGGCCTTGGCACTGATGTAGTTCATTTCCATCCGAACGTTCTGTAGCTTTGTCTCCAATAGACTGGCGCTGCACTTCACTTCGCCCATTTGTTTCTTGTATTTGAATCGGGTCCGCTGTATCTGTTCCTCCAAATATGCAATATATAAATCTTGATTGGGAGTGATGGGCCTGTCGCTTCTGCTGCTCGGATTATTCCCATTTTTTACAGAGCTATCCGCACAACCGCTGCACAGCTGGAAGTGCGAATCATGCTTCCGCCAGAGCTCATCCCGCTCCCCCCGTACCATCGCCAACTCATTTCGCAATAGCTGAATCTCCTGTTGCAACCGGGAACTCTTGGTCATTTTCGTGGATATTCTACTCTATAAAGTGGTGGACAACACACAAATTTTTTTTAACAAAATTTTGCTCGCACTTTTGAGAATTTGGTATAGACCTTTTCAGAATCATAAATTTGAGTTATTAAGCTTAGAAAAGTTAAGAATTTGAAACGAAAGTCAAGACAAATTTCCAAATTATGTTTAATTTGAAAAATATTTGATATGATATATATGACTCATTCAAAATGCATAGATATGGTATATGGTTTGGAGAGTATATATTGTCTTTAGAATAGGTTCTCCCTTATTTCTAAAATGACCTAGCGAACCGTCTTTAAAGAGAAAAAATATCTGTCGAGCCTCGCATAGCAAAAGATAAATGCATTTCATAAGCTCTACTCATTCGCAGCTCTACTTATAAAAAATCTTCCCGTTGTTTTTTTTTTACGATAATATGGAAATATCTTTTATAAAATATATGTATGTTCACTTAGCACGTGTCCGCTTATTATAAGTAAATAAAGTCTCTCAAAAGCCATTTATATAGACGGCTACCTAAATTTGTTGTTCAGCTCAATTGCTTGAGCTTTACTTTGCAACTTCTTCGGGTAGCGCTCATCGGGGCAAATTACTGCAATTTGATCGAACTTTTCCATATCGCATAATTTGCATCTCAGAGCTTTGGGTTTGTTGTTCTCTTTTAGGCTTTTAGTGCGGGGCGTTTGGGATTTAAGCGTGCCACGCCCATAGCTCTGATGGTGGGCCCCAAGGCGAAAACGTTCAGTCGAGTTCCAATGGCAAAGCAAATACATAAAAACACACACACACACACACACACACACACACACACACACACACACTCACACAGTTGCATTTTGTGTACTTTTAGCATTTCGATGTTTCGTTTTTTTGTTTGTAAGCATAATTTGTATTTTTCGCCTCGAGATGCCGCACTTTTGATAAGGGTTATCGATACGCTGTCCGCCGGACCGTACCCAGATGCTTATTATGTGTTTTTTTGGTGATTTTGAATACCCTTTAAGCATTTGCTTGCATTGAATGGGTATCGCAGGATTCATCTTTAGCTGGATGGCAATGGGACTTCTGTGCGATTCTCGTGAAGAGTGAAGCGAGTCACATGTCTTTCGGAAACTCTTTAGTACGGAGAAATTAAGTATTTTGGAAAGCCCATAATTAACTTCTTTATGCAAGCAATGCAGGGTATCTTCCAGTTGATTACTTCCCAAGAGAGAATCTTTTTCAAATTGTCTTTAAAGCTGTAATTAATTTGCGATGCTGCATATTGTGGCACATGTACACATATAAGGATATATAAAGGCTTTATGACATAAGTATGTTCGTCTGCCTTTTAAAGAGAGATGAGAATAGCATTGAGCACATCCGATTGCACTGGGCGTTAAGTAAAAAGTGAATCGAATGACATAAGCCAGTTATTTACTATTGTTTTATTTATTTATTACCAGTTATTTACTATTTATACAAATATGTATGTTTATAATGCATTCATATTTCATTTGGAAAGCAAATTCTGCCTAACTGCGATGATATCACATAATTTAATATGAGGCGAGCCCTTTCGAGCTCAATGTCAAGGTCTTTCTGAATCAAATGCGGCTTGTTTTTTTTTCTCTTCTTTTTATTTAGCTTGATTTCTCAATTTGACAAAAAACTTTGTTTCCCACTTGAGCAATTTGCATAAATTCAAGGTCACTCTCACAATAAAGATCCAGACATGATTTGTGTGATATGCATACATGTGTGTGTGCGAATGTCTGTCTGTGTGTGTGTCTGTCTATCGTTTTTTTTTTTTTTTTTTTTTTTTGGCAAGTTTTGTGTCAGATTGTGTGGCAAAATTCAACTGTGTATAATATCGAGAGGAAGGAGATTAAAAAACATTTCCAAATTTCTAAATTCAAAATTTTTTGAGAATTTAAAATTGATATTATTACTATACTATACTATTATTACTAGTTTCTTAAAAGAAAGTTTGAAATAATATTTTAAAAATATACATATATTGTTTTTATTTGTTTAAATAATGAGAGATGAATATCTAGCGAGATGTACCTTAATTTATTTTCATATTAATATAAATATATAATACATATTTCTGGTATTATTTCTTAAAAAGTTTGGAAATAATTTAAGAGAAATTCTTTAATATAAATTTAGCAAATATTTTATTAAACTTCTGTATTTAAATAAAATTTAAAAAAAAATGGTGATAAACTAATAGAAAGACAAGTTCTCACCCATTATTTCTTTAAGTTTGTACTCTTTTCAAGATACCGCAATTTGGAAGTCATTTAGAGTCATCAGAAAGTCTATCCGAAATTCACACGACTTGAAGCACTTTTGATTTCGCTTGGGCCCAGCCGACGACAGGGCAGACGAGCCATGTGCCGAAAACTGATATCAAATGCAAAATCCAAACAATAAACCTAAGCAGAAAAAAATAATAATAAAAACTTGACTAACATCTACAGAAGGAAGAAGAAGAAGAAGAAGACGGGGAATAAGACGAAAGAATGGCTAAGGACGCAGCCGCAGACAAAAAGCAGACAAGGCGAACCCAATTTCCAGACAGAGACGAGCAACCAGAAACGAGGAAGAGGGCGAGACAGAGACAAAGACAGAGATAGAGATGGAGATGAATACGGGTATGGAGAGAGGGACAGGGACAGCAGAAAGCTTGAGGCAGCGTCTGTCTGGGTTTTTGGGTCTGTTGACGACGTAGACGTAATCTAGACGCCTTTTGTTTGCACACAGAAAAAAAGAAGCAAAACAACAACAACAACAACAAAACAAACCAAAAACAACAAACAAAAGCATAATAAAGGGCAGCAGAGTGAAGGCTGTGTTAGCCTGTTGAGAGACAGAGGGCGTGGCATCTGATCAAGTGCGCTACTTAGTAGTAAAAGGCTGTGGAAGCAGAAGCACTTCAATTTTACGCAAATTGTGTTTCATTTGAACTGCAGACAAGACTTTGATATGCTGTTTATACCTATATACACATATACATATATATTTCATAATTGCTGTGAGAGTCGATTGCATTTGATTTAATTCGATTGCTAGACACCAGACATTACGAAACGAAAATGTCGCAAGTGTCGCCAATTTTTGGGGCTTTGCAGTGCGCAATGCGTAGTAATTTGGCAAACAGCGGTAAAGGACTGCAGAATACTCTACAATTATTTGAAATTCTATTTAATATATAAATAAATAGTGAGTATATTATCCGAAAGCAAGTAGTAGATTGACTCAATCAATTTGATAGTAGAAGTAGGGCCATATTGTATGAATTGACGAAGTAGTAGTAGTAAAAGTAGGAATTGTGGAGTTAGTAGTGATAGTAAAAGTAACTTGAAATAGCAGTGGCTGTAGTAGTAATATAAATTGTGAAGTTAGTAGTAATAGTAGTGATAGTAAAAGTAAATTAAAATAGCAGTAGCATATAGTAGAGTAAAATGAACTTGAAATAGTAGATAGTAGTAGGAAATTAAAATAGTAGTAATAGATAAAAGTAGGAAATTTAAAGAGGTGAAGAATTAGCAACTGTTATAAATAGTAGAAATATTTTGTAAATAGTAGTAGTAATGAATAATATATATACTAGCAGTACAAGTGGGAGTACACAATGGTATTACCAGTAATAGTAGTAGTTTTAGTATTATTTACTAGTATATAGCAGTATTCGAAAAAGTAGTATGCTTAGAGCTAGAGCTACCAACATACTGCACACACAGCCAATACTCCCCTGTGTATCTTTCTACAACAAAATTAGGAAAAAATTGCAATTTGCGTGTCAGACATATTTGATTGGATTTCATTAAACAGGTTGTCGCTGCCATTTGCTAAAGTGCTTCAAAACAAATATTAGTTAAGAAATGGTTTGACAAAATACATGTGCGAATGTGAGCATATACGTACATACATATGCACATATACATATGTATGTAGGAGACACCCAGTGTGCACACTGGTACGCAACAAGTAATTCATCTACACAACATCTACATCAAATTGACTTTAAAAGTGATTTTTTGTTTTTATGTAAGTGAATGAAATATGCAACAGTTCTTAGAATGCCCCAGACTCCACGAAATGGGGGTAAAGACCTCACCACCCCCTTTCTCTGTCTCTCTCTCTCTCTCTCTCGCTCAGGTCTTTCGATATTAGCTTTGCAAATTTTGCACTTTTGGCGACGCTTTTCAATCATGAATTGGGCAACAGACATCCGCTCCACAGCACAACATTTGCGAATTCCAAACGATCTGATCCCAATATATGTTTCTATATACATATGTGAACAGAGCAATCCAATTATTTCTGATATTTGTGTAGACAGACTTCCAAAAGCAGCCAAATGAAACAGAACTTTACAAAAATAAAAAGCAAACTTCAATTTCCAACAGGCTCACTCCTTCTCGCTCTCTGAGAGAAGATTGGCTGGGGGACTTATTAAAAGTGAACAATGGGAATGCATGGAAACAAGAATAAACATGTATGTAAGCTGTAGTCGAGCATAATCGATAGTTTAATACTTGTCCAAGGAAAACACTAAACTTATGGATTGCAGGAGATCATACCCAAGTGTCAGTTCTTGTTGCTACGCCCAGATTGACCAACACTTCACAAAGAAATCAATATACCCATATTCACATCGCAAACGGGTATTAAGACAAACAAACACAAAGTTTGTTATGTTGCGCAAGGCGCAGCCCAAGTAACGCCCTCAATGACTGCAAAAAGGGGGCGGGGCAGAGGTAGTGGGGGCCTGGTGGGCTTTGGTATGGACACACTGGCAACAAAATGTTATTGACCCGCCGCATGAATCCGTTAGCGAACGCAGCCAAAAAACGCAACTCCACCCGAGCCTGGAATTCTTATTAAGATCAATCAGCTAAATGTCGGTTTTATGCTTAATGCTTATGATTCACACGGCCAAAAAGCAACGAAATCGAAAAACGAAGAGCAGTAAAGATAAAAAACAATAACAACAACAAAGCAACAACCGGAGCTGATCAATAAATATATATGTGAACGAATGAATATCCTTGCAGGGAGTAAATCGATTGAAAATATAAATTAATGTTAGGGACTTATTCATAGAATTGTAAAAAAGAAACTTAAGTTAATTATAGAATATATACATAAATTTTTAAAAATTTATATATACATATATTATAATATATGTGCGACTATGGCAAATATTCAATTTTAATCAATTATTTTTCGGAATTCTCTGAATTTCATGCTGCCTTCCGAGTTAGGCAAAAGAATAGAAATACAAGTACATGCCATATATAATACCATTCCATCAGTAATTCACATACGCCACTCTACAAATTGTCTGTGCCAGCTAATACACCCCATTGCCTGCTCTGCCCACATAACCAAGAGATGCGCAACAAACTTTTTCAGCAATCCTTTTACAAAGTTGTCGGCAAATTTTTATGCTGAGAAATTGAGTTTTGCTTAATTAGTCATGGCAGCGCTTGTATGTATATATAGGCAGACATATGTATATGAAAGTTAGCAGGAGTTCAAATATACATATACATATATGCTTATTTATGTATGTATGTATGTGTATGTTTATAACAGTTGCATATATAGACAGGCAATTCTAAATGCTGCCTTATCAGGAATGACATACATTGTGGGCGAGCAGATAAGAAGACACAGCTTCAGCAGGCACTCACTCACGCCCACTCTCTCGCTCTCTCACACATACTCTATGCTACTCTCTCTCACTCTCTCTCCCTCTAGTTAATAAAAGTTTTGGATACGTATCAAGTCTGTAGCTCTCTGGTTCAGCGAGTTGCGCTCGCTTGGCCTACGTGAGAAATTTGAGAATTCTGCTCAGCTGAACGTGGAAAAAAGTATCTTTCGAATATTCCGAAATATGTTAACGTTTACACATCAAACAAAAAACAAAAAAATTGAACTGAACTGCAGATAAGCCCAGCCATGGTTGTCAATACAGCAAACATAAATTTTTGTTGAAAATTTCTCGTATTATTTGCTTGCCGTTTGTTGACAAGCTGAAACAGTTACACAAATACGCACGCACATGCACACACATACAGATACAAATACAGTTACACTTACAGATACAGATACAGCTATACTAACTACACTTACCGTTATATCTACTGGCAGAAGGAGGGCGCGATGTTGTTTTTATATTTTAATCGAAATCCAATCTAAATAGAGCTTAGACTCATCAATTATAGCAAATTGAATGTTATTTTCAGTTGGTTGTTGTTATTTTGTTGTTGTTGTTGTAAGAGTTCAATGAACACTTCGAGGTGAATGCAATTGCAATTGCAATGCATCGATCGAAGCGTGTTTAACTCGTTTGCGGCTCTGACATGTCACGTAATTAACTGTGCCCAGTCTGCCAATAAGTTAGTGTTAGACATATATAGCTATACATATAGAGAAACTACTCCTAACTATACTATACTATACTGTACTATGTCATATAAACGTTTACATATGGAGTAGCGTCGCATGATTATTGCCTTGGTTTCAATTCACTTTGATCATTCATAAAATGCACTCAAATACACTCATGAACGTCCAAATGTCTGTCTGTCTGTCTGCCTTCTGGTCGGCCTTGCGCTCAATGTGTAATTGATATGCAAGCTTTTACATGTACATATATGAATATGTTGCTATCTATATCTACATATGTTAAATAACATAAAAAAAAAAACAAAAACAAATTTTGAGTATATAGTTGGGTTAAAGAAAAACCACTATGAAGAAGTAAATCACATTACATGAAATAAATTACAGCCGTATATATATTATTATATTTATTATATTATTTATATATATTATTATTTTTATTATATTATTTATATATATTATTATATTATATATATATTTAGTCGTAATCCACCTTTTAAGTGTTTTGCCAACTCGTTGGCTTAAACTTTATGCGCAAATAATCCAAAAAAGTATTCAGTTCAAATTAATTGTAATATTTTTTTTTTTGAAATTAACATCTATCTTATCTGTATTAAGCCATAAACGAAATTCTAAAATCTTGTTTCGCTTTGGTCTTTTGTTTTTGCCGCTTGTTTCTTTGTTTTTCCCGTTTTGGTTTTGGTTTTGCCTTCTTCAGTCAAATTTAAACTAATGGCCGAGCATTTAGATTGATGTGTGAGACTTTGTTGCGGGTCTTCAACATGCGGACTCCATCATCCATCATCAAAAGCTCATCAGGCTACTAGTGTTGAAAACAGGACGCATTGCTTTTGAACGCTGATATATCTTAATGATCGGCGGCCCTAGCCAATGGAATTTCTTAATGTGACGATGACGTCAGTGTTGAAAGCAAAAGCTGCATATTGCAAGCTTTTCGCTGGGCCAAAGCTTACTAGTAGCCCAATTAGGAAAATTAATAAGCTCAACAGCTGTCAGAGATACGCAGATAATAATAAAAAATAAATAAATAGATAAAAAGAAAATAATAAAATGTATGTATGCAAAGTAAACAAATGCCTAAAGAACGATTGGGCCGAGCCTGGTCGGTCGCCCACACCCATAACAGAGAGGCGAGAGCTTTAACAGAGCGCTGTTAAGCTGTAACAGTCGGTGCAAATGCAAAGAGCGCCAAAGTCGCTGCGCTGTCGCAGCTGACTGCGAGCTGCGACGTCGACTGTGGCAGCGGCAGCAGCTGTTTGGGGCCAAGCGAAAAAGTTTTTTTCGAGCACTTCGGTTCAGTTTGGACTTGCCTTTGACCGCGTGCGGACGGCGATGCCAGCGAGTTGTTGTTTTGTCGGCTTCCACTGACACTCTGTGCAGTGTCTCTCTGTCTGTGTGTGTGAGTGCGTGTGCCTGTGCGTTTGTCTCCCCTACGTTTACCTCTTGCATGAGTGCGGGCGCCACTCTCTGCGTGTATGTGTGTGTGGGGGGTACCCGCAGCGACTGCGACGGCGACAGCGGCAGAGACAGCGACAGCGGTAATACTTACTTACATATGTACACTTGATGTGTTTTTATTTATATGCGGCTTCGCCTGCTCAACGGCGCTTTGCGGTGTGCGCTGTGCGCTGTTTTGTATATTTTGTGCGTCTGTATCTATGCATATATGTTTGTATGTAGCTTAATACTTATTTTCGTTTTTGTTTGTCTGTCGCTCGTCGAAAAACAACAATGTAGGTCGTGCATATTGAATATATGCAAATAAAACAGACGTATTGAAACAGGCGAGCGCTAGCACCAAAAGCTACTACGTTTTTTTCTTGTGGCCCCATCTACTACTATTTTATAATAATAAATACAAAACACAAACATTCACACACACACACGAGCGAATAGAGACTGAAACGCCGACGCATAGCGCCTACGGTTGCGATAACAGCAACAGCGCCGCCGCCGCCACCCCCGAAGAGAGCGAAAACGTGAAATACCCAAAAAATTCACTCTCGCTGCGCTGCTCGCAGCCGGCGCACGCTCTCATTTTAGGTGCAGCCAGCTGCGGCAGCGGCTGTGGCAGTGGCAGCGACCGTTTGGCAGCGTTCTAATTGCGTGCGCGTCGCTGTTGCTGTTAGCGGCGACGACGCTGTTATCTGTAGCTGGCTGACGATCGTGTGTATCTTTAAGATATACCAACAGCAACAGTAACACCAACACCAACAGCTACAGAGACGGCTACACCAATACCAATGCGAGCCAGCAACAGCGGCAGCGCCGCATTCGTGTGTATCTTCTTGTTGTCTGTTTGTCGTATAAATTGAGCCGCACTTTGCTTATTCTCGAGTTTTTGCCGCTCAGACGTCGTCGTTGTAACTGCAAGCGCTGCGCAGCGAACGCGTCGCGTTTTATCAAAAACAAAAAAGAAAATAACAAAATACAAAGAACATATAGTACTTTCGAAACTGTATTGGCCATATAAAAAATTAAAAAAAAGAAGCAAAATCATGAAACGCTAAAAAGTAAGCAATTCCTTCAATGAAAAATAAAATGTATCTGAAATAAATATATATGTACGTAGCTGAAAGATACAAGTGCAACACAGAAAACACCCAACACACAAAATATTTCAAAGCGAAAAATTGTTTTATTTTTAGAACGAAATACGAAATATACGTTGAACTGAGAGTTTCCCCCAGAAAATGAAATAAATATTTGAGAATTCATTAAATCTGTTGGAAATTTACGATTTTTATAAAAAAAAAAGAATCAAAATAAAAAAAAAAAAAAATTAAAAAAAAAAAAACAAATAAAAACACAATAAAATATGTTCAACAAATTCAAGTGAAATACGAAAAAAAATTAAAATAATAATATAAAAAATTTCAATCCCTCAGCCGCAGCATTTAAATTTTTTTGTTTCCCCCATTATATGTGCAATTACTAAATAAATTATAATCAACAACAAAATACGAAAAAACTAATTAAATTGTGTGAATAAAAAACAACAACAACAACAGCAACAGATCGTAAAATATTGTGGGCAGTCAGAGAGAGAGAAAGAGGAAGTGAGCAAGAGAGAACGAGATAGGAGAAAGAGAGAAAGAGAGAGAGAGAGAGAAATTACACGCATATATTGCGTAGCAAAAGTTCTGAATGAAAAAATCGAGTCATACGGGCGGACCGAGCCACAGGCGATAAATGTAAGTACATCTGGAAATGTATATAAGCAATAGGCGTACAGATATCAAACATTAATATACATAGTATATATACACGCATACACATACACATATATATGTGTATAAATATTTGTACATTTAGTATCATCGAATTAGCGTAGCTTTATGGCATAGAAATTAACTTAAACTGGTTTCTGTGCGTGCAAAAGCATTAAATAAAAATTTATTATAAATGATATCTGGTAAATATAAATTTATAAATTATAATGGATACATAGATGGCAAAAGTGAAAAAGAAAAGTTCTATACAAAATTAATAAAAATAAAAATTACTAAAAAATATTACTAAATTTGTGAGCTCTATGAAACCAAATTTTCATGAATCAAAAACATTTTAGCCTCGTTTTTCACTTATCGAAATAGAGTTGAACATTATTTTCAGTGGATGCATTGAAATATATATTTGGCTTTACTTTACTAACATATTATTTTCTAAACAATTTATAAATGATTATTATTATAATGATTACTATTACAAAATAGTTTAAAGAACAAGCGCATCTCGTAGATATTATGCTGAATGGAAATTTTGTGTTTTTATTTATTATACCCTGAACCCATTGAAAATGGGAAATCAGGGTATAATGGTTTTGTGAAAAGTATGTAACAGGCAGAAGGAATCATCGCAGACCCCATAAAGTATATATATTCTTGATCAGGACGACGAGCTGAGTCGATATAGCCCTGTCCGTCTGTCCGTCCGTCCGTATGAGCAAAAGGATCTCAGAAGATATAAGAGCTAGAGAGCTGAAATTTGGCAAGCATACTCGTGTATACCATAGGCAGTACAAGTTTGCTTTATTTTTTCGATAACTCATCCGATAACTTTTTTATCGAGAATAATCGAAAAATCGACAATGTTTTTTCAGCTTATTTTGAACACTTTTAGACCTGGAGACTTCAAATTTGCGTTGTATATAAAGTTAATGGATACAAAGATTTTGTAATTTACAGATTTTGGATACCACGCCCCCTTCGCCCCCAATTCAAGTACTAGAGACTTGTGCTTTGAAATGTACACACATTTAAGCCATATGATTACGCTCTAAAAGTTTCATTAAGATCGTATGTCTACAAAAGAAATTATTCAACAAATAAATTCTCGTTATATTGCCCACACTGCAGTGCAGCCCAAGCGCAGCCGCTGCTAGCTGCGCAGTTTGCAAAGCGCGTGCTTATACGTGCATGTGTATGTATGTGTGCATAAAAGAAGTCCAGAATGATTAGAATATCAGTTTGGAGGGTTCAGGGTATCTCCTAGTCGAGCAGTCTCGACTGGAGCCTTCTTACTTGTTTTTTTTTTGTCTTCTCAGGCGCCAGAGAAAGTGAAACATGTAGTTTTGAAAGAGTGTGTGTATTATATGTGTATGTATACGTGTATGTGTGTATAAATGTTTGTATGGAACGCAGATGGCGTCGGTCCACAACCAAAAATTATACGCCGTATTGAGTGAAATCGTAATGAGCTAAGAAATTTTTTCTTAAACGCGCGACTGTCCCTTTTTTCGTACAGCCGATAAGAAAAATAAAGACACAACAATTTATATATGCACAGCAATTCGAAAAGCAATGTAAAGCAAAGCCAAGCAGGCACAGAACATCAAAAACATTCCATTTTCGTTTTCTTGTCTCGTTTTGTTGTTGTTTTTTATTGTAATTACAAGCCGGTGCAGGCAGAAGCTAAAAAAATAACGTGTAAAAGGCAAAATAAATACGCACAGATAAAGATACAAATACAGGGATGCAGCTACAGATACTACATATGTGTGCAAACATATATAATATATGAGGATACAGATTAAGATACTGAATCCAGATACGTATACTTTATTCAGATAATGACGTAGTTTGAAACTGATATAGTTCAAAAGACAGGTTAAACTACACATGCATATCTACTGTTATTGGCAAAACTATAGCTGCAGATACAGCTTCATATCCATATATAAATATGCTGAGATACATCTACAAATGAATCTATAGATAAACGTCGAAATTTAGTTAAAGTATACAGATAAAGATGCAGATACAGATACAGATACAGATACAGATACAGATACAGATACAGATACAGATACAGATACAGATACAGATACAGATACAGATACAGATACAGATACAGATACAGATACAGATACAGATACAGATACAGATACAGATACAGATACAGATACAGATACAGATACAGATACAGATACAGATACAGATACAGATACAGATACAGATACAGATACAGATACAGATACAGATACAGATACAGATACAGATACAGATACAGATACAGATACAGATACAGATACAGATACAGATACAGATACAGATACAGATACAGATACAGATACAGATACAGATACAGATACAGATACAGATACAGATACAGATACAGATACAGATACAGATACAGATACAGATACAGATACAGATACAGATACAGATACAGATACAGATACAGATACAGATACAGATACAGATACAGATACAGATACAGATACAGATACAGATACAGATACAGATACATATAAAGATACATACTCATTCAGATACATACTCATTCAGATACATAGATACAGAGACAGAGATAACCATACAAGATACAACATATAGCTACAGGATGCAAATATTTATATACGTATAAAACAAGACAAAGGCGAAATAAAGCGCACACACGGACAAACAGAGAGAGAGAGAGAAAGAAAACAGTAAAAGAAAAAGTGCATAAATAAATTCTTAAGTGCAGCATGCATAAAAATGCAACCAGTCGAAAATCAATAAAAATTCCATTTAAATTAATGTAAATGTTTATATTGCAACTCTGTGAAATGTTTTACTGTATTTTTTTTTTTTCGCCATATTGTTGTTTGACTCTGAGTAAATTTCACTTTTTAGCAATTTGCCCAAAAAATAAGAAGAAAGAAATGAGATTTTAATAAAAAGAAAGCCAGAGATTAAACGCTTACAAGTTGGTTCTGCACAAATATGACCCACATCGAGGACATAATCATTAATTTATTTAAAGATTAAAGATTTCAATTGCAGCAAGATATAAGTACATAATGCAAATGCTTAAAGCGATACAGAATCATTTTTATCTTGATAAGGAAAATTTATATCTTTAGAATTTTATTTTTGTATTAATATTTTTTTTTATATATATATATCTATCTGTATATAAATTTATCTATTTAATATTTTTTATTTTATTTTATTTATTATTTCTTTTTAACATTATTATTATTTTTTTCTTTTGGGAGAAAGTAAACGTAATTGTTTATGGAACATATACGCTGCATACAAATCTATCTCATTATTATATGGCCATTTTTTTATATTTTTTTTTTAAATAGAGAAATTTTTGTAGTCTTCAGGCTACTGCAATATTTCAGTCTAGCTGATGTCTAGCATAAATAATATAACTCGGCATTTGCCCAACACAAAAACTAGAAATTACTTTTATATAAATGAAATTACTTTTGTTTTTTGGCCATTGCCAGCCAGAGTCGACTTGGCTTTTGCTGAGAGCCAGGCAAGAGCAACAACAACATTTGAGCCCCGAAATTCCACCTGTAATAACGTCGCAGAAAAGAGCTAAAGCAACAAAATCGAGAATTGAGCAGCAGACGCGAAACACGAAATCGAATGAATAAAAACCAGATTTACTACTAATTTAAATTCTTGGCATACAAAAACAAAATTCTAAATAAATAAAAAGAAACAAAAGCGACAACAACAACAACAACGCGAACAAAGACAACAACAACTTTAAATTGAGTTTGGAAACGCAGCGAAATGGCTTTATTGGCAAAACATATTAACTGGCCCTTATAGAACGCCAGAGAGAGAAAGAGAGAGATAGAGTACTCTCCCTCTCTCTCTGTTCTCCATTTCTTTCTGTATTTGTGCGTGACAAATGCTGCGAATTTCCGCTTGGCTAGCCGGCCGCTTCCTTTCCATTTGCTATTTATAAACTATTTAAGACATTTTACTCGACAACATTAAAAAACATTTTGTCTCAATTTATAATGGAAAATAAATAAAACTAAATTTTAGTTGAGTATTTAGCGAGCACGTGCATTGAAAACTCTGTGGGCCTTGCGGCAGTGGCAGGGGCAGAGGCAGAGGCAGCGGCAGCGGCAGCCCCCAAAAATGGAAATGAAACAAACTAAATTATGCATGATGTCGTGGTAATATGTTAATTTGTGAATAAAAATACCAAAGCGGAGATCATAAAATGCGGCATTAATTATGCATTTGTTTAAAAGCGTATCAGAATGCCGCAAGCTATGACCAAACTTTATCGTCTCACAGACGCGATGCGATATATGCGAAAACCTCGATTCGATTTGAAAACTGAAAGTTGGCCCCGAAACACGCTTCCAATTCGATGCTTTTTATGCAGCTGCTTGTTGTTGTTGTTGTTCTGTTTTTTTCTAAGCTCGTGGGGCGTGTTTTGTTACAAGAAAAGCTATTGAGGGAAATTGAGAGTTATATACCATAATATTAATATGAAAGATCTGTAAAAGTTGCATTTAAGCACTTGACAACAAAGCCATAACACTTCAAATGTTTATTTATGATTCGGACTCATTCACCCACTTATCAGAACAGCTTCGATTCCCAGGCTTGTCACATTCTGCTCTATCTTGATCCATTTTCAATTCGTTTCATTTCCACATAGTTTTGCAGCCCTGGTTAATTTCATGGCAATTGCAAAGCTGAAACTACGCAGCACTTGTCGGCATCAGCTAAGATAGCAACAATGTATGGATGAGGCTGCGTGCTAAAGGAACTACAGAAAAACATGCACACACACACACACACTAGTGCTCACACACACTTATTTATGTGTGTATTGCGTGCTCTAAGTGATTTCAAAATATGCCACAAGACGAGCAGCTCGGCAGCCCATCGATAACTGCCACACCCTCCACAGCCACAACTGCCCTTCTCTCCCTCTCCCTCTCTCTCTCTCTCGTTCCCCCTCTCTTTCTGCCACTCGTCTGCTCACAGTCACACGCATCTGTATCTTGTTTTGCTCGCATCGCGTCTTTAGCAAGTGATTTCAATTTAATTGACAGTCCTTGAACTTGACTTAAAGGCAAACACAACAGCAACAACAACAGCTACAACAACAACAGCAACAACAACAACAACATCTGCAACAACCGGCATTTCAATGTGCCACACAGCCTTCCTCTTGATCCGGCTGCTGTTCCATGCTCCATCGTCTTCATCTCCATCTCCATTTCCAGCTCCAGCTACCAGCTCCCAGCTCCAACTGCTGCTCGCAGAACTCTCTGGCAAATGTCAAAAGCTCTTGCTGTTTCTTTCTGACTTCCATGAATTTCTACGATCTATTCAAAAAATAAAAACAAAAACTTTCGTGCTAAAAAAATAAAGAATAACAACATTTTTTTGTTATTTGTGCGTGCGCTATGCTCTTTCATTGTTGTTGTTGTTGTTTTTGTTATTTTTTTTCTTATTCCTAATTTATACGTATTCAAACGACTTAGCGGGTTTTTTTTCCAGATATTCTAAGGATAGGCATATGAGCTATGAGCTGACTTTATTATATATATTATTAAAATAATATTTATTTGGAAATATTTTATATTTATTATATCTTATCTACATTTATCCATTTAGAGTCTTTAAAGACTTTAACTAACTTTTCTTACATGTATTCTCGATATAAATTTAACTAAGATCTATTGTGCAATACGCACCTAGAACACTTAAGAAAGAGCATTCAATGTCTGTCTTAATTTATTTTTTAGTCGCTCGTTTTTGCATTTTCATGTTTTGCTATTAGTTGACGAACTTGAAAAGCAAATAATAAAGACAGCCAAAGAGTGCTATACAGAAAGAGAGAAAGAGAGCAAAAGAAAGGGTGAGCGATAGTGAGTGAAAGAGAGACAGATACTGAGACAGAGAGAGAGAGAACGAGAGAACAGAGGCGTGGCTGCTTTATTCACGACTTTTCGACAATAACGAAATAATTTTTTGTCGTCATATTATTTTTGCCAAAAAATAAATCTTCAGCAATATGAAGACAAAATGTAGCTAGCGACACGTAGATGACTGTAATATATATAATTTATATTGAAGGCATGCGTGCGCCACGCATTTTTCATGGATCAGACATCAAAGCATGTATATAGCATATATATAAAAATATAGATATAGGTGGATATATACATATATATATAAATATATATAGACACGGTTAAGCACCCAAGTAGCGAGCATTTCATTCAGTGCGCGTCAATGAATGTGGCTGTGTTTGTGCTTCTGTGTGTGTGTGTGTGTGTGTGTGTGTGTGTGAATGGGCTTTAAGAAAAGGTTGCCTCGAGTCGAGCGCGCCTCCAGCTTGAGCAGGCTTATAAAAATTTAATTATGACTCGGCAAACTTGGCAACACGTGTCGATTTTCTATTTCGATAGGTTCGTTGGCAGCTCGAAGAGAAATACATAGACAGGTATTGTGAAGCTCTCCCTCCCTCTCCCTTTCTCTCTCTCTCTCTCTCTTTCTCTGTGTAGAGTATACGCCCCGTGGGCTTATAAAAAAGAATTAAAGAAACAAAAATCAAAATACAAAGCGCACGCAGCGCGAAGATAAATAGCCACAGGTGACAAAACGATATTCAAATGCATAACTTGATATTCAATAGATAAGCTGATCCAGAGCTCGTATAATAAAAGTAAATGAAACCCACTCAACTAAGTGTGTGAGTGTGTGGCAGTGTGTGTGTGTGCGTGTGTGAGTGTATCTGTGTGCTCGTGAGCTGAAATAAAAACTTTCACCCGCAAATGATCTATGAACACAAAAGTCAAAGACTTTCGCATTCAAATCGATGAAGCCAGTAGCCAAATGCCTTCAAGTACGCACATCTAATTGCGCTCACAAATGGAAATGGAGAAAAAGCCCCAAAAATAAACTACAATGAAATCAAACTGATTAGAAATCCGCGCTCGTCCATGAGAACTTGCAGTTTACTTTCACAAAAGCCAAATTCAAGTTCAGGGCAACATCCTATGCCTGACCACACGCACTCGCATACACACACACACACACTCACGCACCCACATATCTATGACGTTTGCTATCATCATTAGACATCGATAAGTAAAAGTTCTCTTTCTGCACAGTCTCTCCGAAAAGTGCGTGTGCAGGGGGCGGGGCGCAGAAGGGAGGCAAGATTGTGTGGGCGCTCACCGTCTATAATATTTTGATTTCTTTTTGTGTGTCAATGAACTCGACTGAACTAAATTCTTTTTTTTTTTTATGCTGCTTAGTTTTATTGGCTCTTTGTTTTAGACCTATTTAATTTTCGTTTATTTTCATTTCTATTTCTATCTTTTTTTGTGCGTGCCTTATCGCAAAAGCAATGTTGCGTAGGCCATGCGGGAATGCGTTTAGAAAAGAAAAGTTATGACAAATCCGCCTATAACTGAAAAGTGCTTTTAAAATCTATTTAATTGCGCTGATAGCGCTCAGATTTGATTGTGAAATGGGGTCAAGAGGTCGCACAAGCACTGTAAATGTGTCAGAAAGTGTTAGATGTTATTGGAAGAGGCGTGTGTGGTCGAGGAAGCTATAAAAATTTAATGTAAATAACAAATTTTTACTTTGAAATAAATATGGATAAATAAAACATTTAAAAATTTAAGATATCTTGCAAAAATTTAATAATCACAAGAAATTGTGAATATCGAGAAAAGAGGTTAAATCCAGAGCAGAAATATTCCTGTCCTTAAATCATCTTTAACAAAGCGTAAATTACAAAATATATATAAACAATATATATTACAATCCAAACCATTCGTTGATAAGAACATAGACGGGACTCTACATGGTCTCAGAAAAAAGTACCGCTCGTAGGTCAAGCGAGAACAACAGTTCAGTCAAAAGTGAATCCCACTTGTCCACGCTGGACTATAAAAGACCCATCTCTGGCCACATCTGAGCACAGTTGAATTCTGCAATTCAAAGTATTCTCAACTTCAGCGAAGATGGCTTTTAAGAGGTGTTTGACTCTGCTGCTGCTGGTCAGTTGCCTGGCAGCTCTGGTGACTGCTCGATTGGACTTTCCCGAAGCAGGACCCGGCTCTCCAAGAGTCCGGATAATTCGTAGCGAACGTACGCCTCAGCGTGGTTCGGTGGTGGTGACGGCCAGCAAGGATCAGTCAGGCCGCCAGGCGGGCGTTCAATACAATCACAATCTCTATACCAGTCGAGATGGGCGTGGCAGAATCGATGCCTACGCCAATGCCAATAGAAACTTCGACCAGAATCGCAATAATTTCGGTGGCGGCGTGCAAGGCAGCTGGCGTTTCTAATAAACGATATTCAACGAATTCATATGCTCGACGATAATAATAAAGTGCAAATAGATATAGAAGAGCCGTGACTATTTACTTAAATCGGAATTGTGGAATTGTGAATCGTGATTTATGTTCCAACTGCTAATTTCTGATTTCGAAAAAGTCCACAGATTATGCTGTGAGGTCTCTCTGAGGCCATTCCTCTGATAAGAAAGTCTGAGATGCATGGAACATAAAATAAATGGAATATATGCCTATATAATATATTGTGATTGGCAGATAAGACACAGGCAGAAAAGTTGTTGTTGCTCCAATTGAAACACTTTCAATGTAGACCTAAGGCTCAAACCTGAAGAAGTCTTAATGCGTCTGTCTATAGAATATCCCCAATGTCTATATAGAGAGACGCCTATGTTGGAGCATATCAATAAAATGCATTGGCTATTTACTTAGAGCAACAAAAACAAAGCAGCTTATAGGGAAAAAATAATAAAAAAAAAGGGGAAACATAAAAAAGGAAGACTGAGTATATCAACTAGGCATGCAGAGTTTTAAATACTCTTTAAAGTCCATCTCATTTATATGAAAAGCAAGGCAGGAGTTTTTTACTGCAGTGAAGCTATATGGCTTGGCACAGTCTGGCAACGCTACTGAAAATCTATAAAGCAAAGTTCGTAAGGAACTCTGCACAGTCTGGCAGCACTGTCAACAAGTGCGATATTTAAGGAGCTTCTATTCAGAGATGAGCTAGATTTCCCTATAAGAATCGCTTATATCAAGTCTGATAACTGCCAGCTTTTACACTGAGCTAATATGCCCAGCGACAGCTATAGAGTATTTAGAGTATACGAAGAAGTACTAAAAGTCATGAGTCGTTGGGTTCAATGCACTCGCCACTGGCGCTGACGTCGTTGTGTAACCAATAAAAATTGATTCTGTTGTTGCGTGCGGGCGGAGGCGACTTACAGGGGCAGCTACAACAAATACACTGTGAGAAAGTCTGGACTGCACTTTGGGGTTGCATTCGGCTTTATTGCTCGTTTCTGGCAGTGCACACACATGCACACACACACACGCACATAGACAAACACTGAATGGGAACTTATCTAGAAAGAAACGGCGCACATTGAATGCTCGCATGCACAAATATAGGGGGTTGGAGCGGGGTTCTTGATGATTGCATGACTAACAGTAATTACTTTCGCTTTCCGTTTGCTCAGCTGGCTGATCAATAAAAGTAAAAACGAGCCTCATTCAAGAATTTGAAGCAATGAAATGCCCAAATGCTTGACCCCGCTCTCTAATTTACAATTGAGACACAAATTCCGTGAATTATTTTCGGGAAAGTGTAGTTGGTGGAGGGGAAGAAAAGTCAGGGGCAGGGGCAGGGCAGGGCAGGGCCGGACCGAGCCAAGCGGAGGGTGTATACGAAAAGGAGGCAGCTGCAAGCAAATGACTTTCCATTTTCATTTAACAATAAGCAATCAATTGCAAATAACAACAACAATAACAACAACAACAACAACAGCAACAAATGCGACTCGGGCTGCAAGTTCAAAGCAAAGCTAACGATCTATTAGAAGAAAGTAAAAACAACTAACAAAACACAATGAGAAGACAAAGGCAGAGACGCCTCCTACACACCAGGTGAGACAGCCAGGTGAGCAGCCAGGTGAGCAGCCGGGGCGCAGCTGTCAGCTGATGCCAATCAGACAAGGCAGCCAAGAGGCAAAGTGAGAGCGAGAGAGATGGCAAATGGGAAAATCCGTGTGCCGTTAACTGGTTTTCATTTTGGGCTTGGAAAAACCAACGCTCGTTGCCATTTTTAGTGGCAAAAACGCGGCGACTGCATCATAATGAAAGTGAAATGCATTGCGCAGATGGCAGCGCGATGCCAGTTACCAGATAGTACACACATATACAGAGAAAGAAAGACAGAGAAAGAGAGAGAGAGATATTGACAGTGATAGAGAGGGAGAGAGAAATAGTGCTAGAGAGAGTGGGGGAGCGAGTGAGATAGCTTGACTGTGGCAAGTAAGTCAAGTGCAGTTTGCCGTTTGTTGCAGCATGAAGTGCCACAGACACGCACTCCAAGCACACACACACTAACATATACCACTACAACTGCTACTTATGGTAAGAAACTTGCGCGGAATGCAAGCGCAGCAAGCGCAAGCGCGTCATCGACTGCCGCAGTCGCTGACTTATTTGGCATTTAACGTTAATTGGCAAGAAAAGCGTTTGCCTGCCGATTTGCATACACATTGATGAATTATGTCAACGCCAAGCAGCAACAGCAGCATCGGCAGCAGCACCCACACAGCTACAAAGATACAAATGTATCTTTATGCATACGCCATGCAGAAGCACTTCAATGTCAGATCAGCATTGAAGGCCGCTTGCAGTTTTCTCTGCACTTGAAGTTTTTATCTGCTGCATACAACACAAAGATACATGCAAGTATTTATTGATATTGCACAGACACATATGCACACATATATATGTACATATGTATTTATGTATCTACATGTGAATGGGATCTCTGTGTTATTGGTTCAATAACATGCCTGACATTGAGAGCTGCCGCTGCTGCTGCTGTTTATTCGCATTGCGGTAGGGCTAAAGACAATAAAGCTCTTCGATTTAAATTGCACATTCTAGCAACTTTGTTATTAAAGCGAAACTTGTTTAAATCACACCAGTTTTAGCCTCTAACAATGCATGCAGCTGCTTAACAACTGAGAGCCAACGAACTAGTTCCTGTAAGTCGATCACATCTCTAATCATTTAGAACATCGCTAAGCTGTCGAACCAGGTGGCAGCGCCAATACCAAAGTTCCCAAAATGTCATTTATCGATGGCTGTGGGCATAAAATAACATAAGTAATCAAATATGTCTCATCTCTAGTCAGGTATTTTTAAAAGTTGCAGCTTTTGTCCCATTTAATTATAATTGCATCCCTATAAGTTAACCTCTATTTGTAAGCCAAATGAATAATGTGTATAGCTAAAGCATAAAAAAACAAGTAAGAAGGCTCCAGTCGAGACTGCTCGACTAGGAGATACCCTGAACCCTCCAAGCTGATATTCTAATCAGTCTGGACTTCTTTTATGCACACATACATACACATGCACTTATAAGCGCGTGCTCTGCTGACTGCGCAGTTAGCAGCGACTGCGCTTGGGCTGCGCTGCAATGTGGGCAATAGTATGAGAATTTATTTGTTGAATAATTTCTTTTGTAGACATACGATCTTAATGAAACTTTCAGAGCGTAATCATATGGTTAAAATATGTGTACATTCCAAAGCACAAGTCTCTAGTACTTGAAATGCGTTTTTTACAAATTGGGGGAGAAGGGGGCGTGGTATCCAAAATCTGTAAATTACAAAATCTTTGTATCCATTAACTTTATATACAACCCAAATTTGAAGTCTCCAGGTCTAAAAGTGTTAAAATTATGCTGAAAAAACCAAGTCGATTTTTCGATTATTCTCGATAAAAAAGTTATCGGACGAGTTATCGAAAAAATAAAGCAAACTTGTACTGCCTATGGTATACACGAGTATGCATGCCAAATTTCAGCTCTCTAGCTCTTATATATTCTGAGATTCTTTTGCTCATACGGACGGACGGACGGACGGACGGACGGACGGACAGACGGACAGGGCTATATTGACTCAGCTCGTCGTGCTGATCAAGAATATATATACTTTATGGGGTCTGCGATGATTCCTTCTGCCTGTTACATACTTTTCACAAAACCATTATACCCTGATTTCCCATTTTCAATGGGTTCAGGGTATAAAAAACAGTGAGAGAACAGCAACAACAGCAACAACAACAACAGCAACAATGCAACATCAATTCACTACCTTTTGCTTGTACGTCGGTTACATTTCACTGATTTTGAAAGTGAACGTTTGTGCGAGGCGGAATCGGAATCGGCATCACGACTTGGCAGACTCGCACAGTGGGGCAAATGCAAATAGGCAGGCAAGCAGTGTCGTGATTTGTTGTTATCATTTGCACACAATGTTGTTGTTGTCGTTGTTGTTGTTGTTATTGTCGCGTGTCTTCTGCTGATAAGCAATTGAATGCGATTACTAAAACGCAATGGCGAATGCATTCCGCACGAAAAACCGAATCAAAAAACAAGTTGTAACTTGACCCACGTTGTTGTTGCTACACTGTGGGCTGTTGCTGCTGCTGCTGTTGTTGTTGTTGTTGTTGAATCAACAGCAGCGTGGGTGAAATCCAAGAGATACGAGATACATATATGATTTTTGGCATCGCATTTGCTGCTGCTGTTTTTACTTTTCCAACGCGCCTACAAATGATTTATAATATATTTTTGTATGCGAATTTTCGTTTTTTAAGCTGTAATACCCTGTAAAGTGTATTTGAGTAGGTATAACAAACTTGGCTAGACAGTAGCAGAATCAAATTTAAGAGCTTGAAAGTCCTTTACGTACCTCTAGCTAATGGCTAAGTGAGGTAGCACAATAATTACAAGCATTTTATAGGGTATCTTTTCGTTGCGAATACCCTTGCACCTTAAGTTGATTTGTTTTTGGACGGATTTTTGTGTTTTGCAAATACAGATACAATTTTGGCTTGCATATCTCTTGAGTTACATATTTGTAGCGTCTGCGTCTGCCGGATAGACAGCGACAGCGAGCAGCAGCAGCAACAGCAGCAGCGGCGAAGACGGCAACGGCGACGACGCTGCGTAGGCAGCTGCATCAGGTTGACCCAGTTTTCGCTTTTCATACTCAGCCAGGCAGGCAGGCAGGCAGTCGAAGAGGCGAAAAGACGGGGCTCGTCTTTGTATCTGGTGCGGAATCGTCTTGTTTCATTTTTGTTGTTTTTTTTTTTTTTTTTTTTTTTTTTTGTGAAAATTATATACGAAATGCAATTTTTAAGTAGACTTGTTTTATGTTTGTGCATTAATTTATGGCATTTTGATGTTGCTGCTGCGGCTGCGACTGCTGCTTAAGCTCGTAAATCGCTCAACGACGCTCAATCAATTTAACACACATTTTGCACAAGTAAACCCCACTGCAGTCACCCGTACATCCTTCACCCACCGCCCATCGCCCACTCGCTATTTATTCAATTGACTGCCACGTAACTCGATACAAGGGAGATATATATAAGAATAATTCCTACTAAACTAGTTTTCGCCTTTGAGTGCATATTCTTGTCTCGTTGACAATTTGCCACAATTTGCGCTTGCCACATTGTTGCAGCGGCACAATGAGCCGCAAATCAAGCGCATGCATGTGTTTTACTTGCATTATTTGCTAATATTTATGTAGTAGTTGCTCGCAAATTATGCCAATTGCATTCGGCACAAGTGGCGTATACGTGATTTGGACAAATATTGCGCATACGCCAAGTTGGCAGACGCCCATCTAATTATATATGTACGTACGTACGGGGGTGCGGTTGGCACGCCATTTAAATTACAGCCACAGCTATACATATAGTACTTAAATCGTATTTCAAGAGAAGCAAACAACGAAACCCAACATTTCCATATAAAATTTAACTTTTATGCATATTTAATAACAGCCAAAATTTATTATGGGAAATGTGAAACGCATATGTGCATAGCCAAGCTATAAATAACTATATATGTGTGTATGTATATATATTCCATAGCTGTCTATATATAGCAAGCAGTATTTAAAGCACTTTTGCCATTTGCGCTCAACAATGAATAAACAGCAACAAAATGCAGCATTTGAAATCATACAAATTGGCCTCACTGTAAATGTGGGTTGTTAGCCACACACACACACACACCCATTCAATCAATCACACACATACACACACGTTGTCAAGGTAGGCTCGTCCCAAGTCAATGCACTTTCTCACACAAATGCATTACTCGAGCCTGTTGCCTGTCTGTGCGTGTGTGTGTGTGTGCGTGTTAAGTTTTGCAATATTTTCATTTTCATTTCGAATTTTAATTTCATTTTCATTTCGCTGCGGCGCACTCTCTCAATGCGCTAACGTCGACGCTGGCGCCGGCGTCACGCTGCGCTGCTTTTGCGTCTATGCACAGCGCCGCAGTCGCAGTCGCAGCGCAGCACGGCGCAACTGCTGCATTTTGCTGATCAATTTCACTTTCACTAATTATGTCACAATAAAAGCAAATGGCCAAGCGCCTTAATGATCATTAACGTTTATTGAGTGCAAGAGCAAGAGCTCATAATGCCAAGCCCGTCTACAACTCATCTGCCTCACTCGCTCTCCCTCTCTGTCTGCCTGTCTCTCTCTCCCGCTTAGACCACCTGCTGTGGTGCTGTCTAGACAATTGTCTGGTATTTTGTATTTTTGGCAATTGCGCAATATTCCTTATGTTGTGTATCATGTAATGTGACGCCCTCTTTTCTCCTGTATGTACGTATGTGTGCGTGAGATAGCACAAGCTTTCAAGCTTTTTTAGGGGGTTGCAAAGCTGTGTAGGGCGTTTGCCGCTTTAATTGCGTCGTTAGCTTTTCGGCGCACTATTTATTTTGTTGTCGTAGGTCCCAGGCGAAAAAAATATAACAGAACTTGACTAGGCACCGCACCTAGCAGGCAGTGGCAAAAGCTTTTTCAGAGTGTATTATCAGCATTTTCTACGCATGTCTCGATTTCTGTTATTTCATATTGGCTGACTTGAAAAATCTACTACTATTTCTGTGTTTGCTTCGCCAACAGACGAAAAGTGCAGCAGAAAGTGCAAGTTGGCGACTGCGCTGCTACCGGTGACTGCATTGAAGCTTTTTTTTGGATTTCTTATGCTCACGCTCTCTTTGCGCTGCTGCTGTGTGCGTAGTCACTCTCTCTCTCTCTCTCTCTCTCTTCCTCTCTTGCTGATGCTCTCTCTGGCTAAATTATTGGAATTGCACAAAGAAAAGTGAATCGTTGAGCGGGAAGCTCAGAGTCACAGATGCTTTTGCATTGGTGTGCGTGCGCTATGCGGCGATTGTGTAAGTTTTTACATTGAGGCAGCAGCAGCAGCAGCGGCAGCGACTGAGGCTGAACCAGCGGCCGCAGCGTCTGCGGCTGAAACTGAAATTGAGACTGAGATTAACTCAAAAACTTGTTTAATGTTAAGCTAGTTGTTGTTGTTACGGCTGTGTTTATTGTTGTTGTTATTGTTGTTGTTGATGCAACGCTTGGCAACAGAGCAGAAGCTGGAGGCAGAGAACGATGCAGCTGGGCCACCCCTAGCAACGATTTACGACCAGAGTAATTAGAGCAGTTGACGTTGCCGTTGGCGCTGACGTCGGCGTCGCTGCGGCAGCGCTGCTGCGTTAACTGCATGTGTAAAGCTTTGGCAGCGAGTGCACCGTTGCATTTGTGAGACTCTTCGTGTGTGTATATGTGTGTGTGAGTTTTTGTATGTGACTGACCTATCTCAATGCAATGCGAGTTGTGCTGTTGCTTTTGTTACAGACACAAACACACTCACTCACACACACACTGCTCACACGCATATGGCAGAGCGAGAGAAACAGACGAACAGACAAACTGACAGACATTTGCGCTCATTTATCTTTTATTTTTATATAGCTTATTGTTGTTGTTGTTGTTATAGTAGTTGTAGCTGTTGTCGTCATTTGTAGTTGTTGCTGGCGTGCAGCCATTGTTGTTGCTCGTGCACATCGATTTCAGTTGTTGTTGCTGCTGCTGATGTAGACAACATTTGCATTCATTGTACACTTTGCCCCCTTGTAATGCGTTCTTTATTGCAATATTATTTTTGTTGCAATGCAAAAAATTGTTTAAATGCTCGTTCATAAATTGTTTTCACACGCAATGCAAGCGACGAACTTGTTTTGCTGATCAGCTCAGCTTGTTGTTGTTGTTGTTGTTGCTGTTGTTGTTGATTCTTGTTGTCGTTGGCTTTTTATAGCTGTTAATCACTTTTGCTGTAATTGTTATGAGCCAACTAAACGTGCAGTTTGTAGTGCTTTTTACTGTTGTTGTTGTTGTTGCTGTTTGGTGTTTTTTATTTTATGGCCAGCATTTTGCATTTAAATGACGCTGCTCTGCGAAACAAGCAGTTAATTAAGATGGAGGGACCATACATACATACATACATACATATATGCACTACATATTTAGAAATCTGAAGAAGCCCTAAAAATAAGTTGTGCTTAATATAGCTAACTACTTAAATTGCGTTTGCTGATGTTGTTAAAGGAGTTTTTTTTTTTAATAAATTAATTTAGAGCCAGGGCTGCTTACAACAAGGAAAATGACTTAAAAGTCTAGCTAAGGATTCAATGTTAAGACAATTAGAAAGCAGAGCTACCAGCCCTAGCGACTCAAATTGAATTCATTTAATGCCAGGGCTGGAAAAGCAAACGTAAACTATTTAACAGGGCACTTAAGTATTTTGTATATCTATGGTTTCATTTAAATGAGAGCAGCAAGTGCAGAAATAAATAATTTAAACTCTTGTAACTATGATTCCATAGAAGGTCAAAAGCCAGAAAGCACAACAAATTATCAATTTCATTTTGAGTTCCTAGAAAATTTATTTAGCACCAGGCCAACGAATCCAAATATAAATAATTCTTAGCTTAATCATAGTTCTACAGAATCAATAGGTCTATTTACTTTTCAAAACTCATGAACTTTCTTGACATATTTACATATTTTATTAACTATACACTATATTACACAAAATTATATATGTTTTCTATTAGAGTATATTACTCATCAATTTCTCTAATCGTCTGAAACTTTTCGTTGATTTTGCAGCTAACAATCCAACAAATGCCAACTTCAACTAAAGTAAACAATAAGTAAGTAAACAATACAATTCCCTATTGGGACCCAGCCTTAAATAAACACTTAATTTAAAATGTAACGCCAAAAAAAGGCAGTTAAAAATTCATACAAAAAGCAATAACCCAAAAAATACAACAATGCAAAGTAAAGTATAAAAAAAAATCAACTCACGCACGCAGAATTTTTAAACAATTGAAAATATTGTTGAAGTGAGTGTGTGGCCAAAAGGAGTGAAAGAGAAAGAGAGTTGGGCCAGGTAGTCAAAAAAGTGCGTCGCAAAAACTGTTAAGTACGTTCATAAACAAATAATGACAATGATGATGATGAATAAGAGACCTACTCAAACAGAGCCACAGAGTGTCGACTAGTTCTATGTGGGAAATCGTAGCTTCAGTCCGTGTCCCTAGGCAAACGCACTTGACACTTTGAGTGGCGATGCGAATGGATTTCATGGACTGCCAACTACTAAATATTATGCGAAACTCAGAGTATTTGGAGGGTCTGTGTACGCTGGCAGCTAATTAGGCGTTAATTGCAAAAATCAATGCACATAAAAAAAAAACTGACGAGTCTTTTGCGAAATGAAAAAAGCAAAAGAAAGAAGGAAGCAGCCAAAAGAAAATGTTGAACAATTTATAAGACTTCAATTAGCATTATAACGGTACCGACATTTAAGTCAAGTTAACACCTCAACGCACCTTGTGCACTCACCGGGCCCCTTGAACAGGACCTAAAGCTGAGAAGAAAAAGCCGCTTAAATCAGCCGTTCAATCAATCAGAAGAATAAAGGTTCTCTTTAAATTAAGAACAAATATTTTAGCTTCAGCTTCGTTGCTTCGTTTTTCCTTTTGACGAAGACAGCGTTGACAGCACAGTGGTTCAGAATGATTGCTTTTATATACATATAATCAATTTATGAGCTGAAATATCACTTGATTCCTATAGCTTACTTTGAAATGAATTGTGAATTAAAAATTCAATAAGCTACACGTTTTTTTTTTTTTTAATTGTAAACTATGATAGCTTCGATAAGTTTATAGTTCGCCTGAACTGGTGCTGAACAAATGTTTAGTTCTTATTGCTACATTTTGCAGCCCTGGTCACACATATCGACCACACATATCGTATTAATTTAACTGCTTCATTTGGCAGCCCTGCTTTTTCAAATATTTGAAATTCTAAATTAATGTATTTCTCTAAAAATTTCAATTTCGTACCACTGTGCATCGAAATGACAAATGTAAATTGTGGCGGGCAAGCAAAAGGCAAACGCTTGAATTTATTTTATTTTTGTCGGCAATATGCTTAAATAAATTTGAACAACTTCTTCTGCTGCTGCTGCTGCTGCTTGTGGATCTGCTTCTTTCCCATCTTCTTCAGCTTCTTTTTCGTCTGATCTGCGCGCCAGATACGGCCAGGTATATATGTATATATATTTATATATATACCTGGTGCCATGTAGCAGCAGCTCCCGACTTAATGCAGACTTCTTTTAAAATGCATTTTTGATTGCATTTCATTAGGTTGGTTCGTTTTCTATATCTACCCCTCTCTAACTCACCATGTCTCCCTGCCTCTTTCTCTCTCTGTCTCTCTACATTTTTTGTATCTTTATTTATTTAATTTTTTTCGGCTCTTTCAGTCATTTCAAAAATTTATGCACACTTCGCTGCCATTTTGAGGTTGTTAATTTTTTTCGCCTTTTCGTACACTTCTTATTTATATGTATTTATATATATTCCGATATATATATATACATATATACTCTTTTTATTTTTTTAGCTTTCGTTTTGCGGCTGCTGTTCTTTCGCTTCATTTTTGGCTTTTTTTTGGCATTTTTAACAAGCGCCGCCAAAAAGGAAGTTTGTTTTTTCTCATTTATTCTTTATATACCCTGTACAAATTGGCAATGCCTACAATGGGGTATACTGCCAATTTAAGCGATAAATGTGAGTTGACAACTGTATTGATCGAATTCTTATAATGGGGTATACTTAATACTCATTAAAAGGAGTATTAGAAATGCTTGATCTTACCTCTTACTCTTATTAAACCTCTTACTTCCATTAAAAAATTAAAAAAAAAAATTATTTATTGTTGCTAATGAATTAAAATATATTCATATATATAAAGACACTATTTAAGATATCATTTTTCTGCTCTAATCAGTCTCACTAAACCACAAGTGAGTTGCGGGGTGTCTGCCAGTCGTTCATTGCTTCACTGTGGCTTGCTTGTTTTTGTTTTCTCTCTGTTTTTGTTGTTGTTAAAAGTACGCATAAAGAAAAGCAACTGCTGCGCACAAAATAAATAAAATATATAAACTAAAGCCATGTGCAAAAACTTTTTTCTGTTTGGTTTTTTCTTCTTCTTTGTATATATTTGAATTTTTTTTTTTTTATGTCTGCCCTATAGAGCGAGGAATATTGATTCTGATATGTGTTTTGCTGCATTTTCTAGAAACAACACTAAAATATACACTTCTTATATGGAAACTGGTTTAAAATTTATTTGAGTAAATAATTAAAAACTTGTTCTCGAAAAGGCAAATAAAATATATTTAAATTGTATTTACACACATATACATGTATTTATACATCTGTGAATGTATATTAAAGTGTATACAAATTTCGATTGCATTGAAATTTAAATATTTCGCATGCATGTTTATATTGTGGTTGTTGTTGTTGTTCCATTTGTTGTTGTTCTTCTCAATTCTTGTTGCCGCACCTTTTGTCATCGTACCATGAATCATATATTCATACACACAGATATATACATTTGAGTCGGAACATGCGTGTTCCACTTTAAAAACCAAATGTACATATAGGTAAGTCAGTTAATCGTGATCGTACATTTCCAAACAGCTCGAATAACAATAAAAATAATTGTTTTATAATCCGAGTTTTTGTTTAATGTTTTTCTCTGGATTTTGGTCATATTTTCATGTTTTGCCATAATAGGATTACAATCCCATAAAAAAATATGTAAAGCCCATGAATCATTCTCCGAAAAAAAGCTATAATAAAATTCAAATTAAATTTTGTTAAATAAAGGGAGATCCAATTATTATTTTTTGACACTTTACGCTTGACAGCAATAAGAGGACGTTTGTCGGGTGTCAGTGACTAGGAGATATACTGAGACTCTAGCTGATAATCATCATGATAATTATTAAAGAAAATATCGCCATAAATATTTAAATAATGATTACGCATTATCAGGAAAATAAACATCATCATAATAATAATCATCAACATTTAATTGTCATTTAAAATCGTTTTCATTAACATCAGCATGATTATGATAGCTCTCAATATTATTATCATATTCATTATGAGTAATATAAAAATTATATTATATTAAATATATAAATAACATAAATAATTCACAGTTCTTAAATAATTTTACAAATTTGATTTAATATTTAAATAAATAACAATATTAAATATAATAAAAATGACATATACAAATTAAAATATATTAATTATTTTATTCATATAAATATAAAATATATTCAATATTAAACAAAAAATACACCTTGCACAGCCACTGATCACCAGGAGTTCCGGAAGGCGACTAAAGGAGCTCGGCCCCAGGCTAGCCTCTTATATATCAGCCAACGTCACTCAAAATAGAGGAATAGCTGAAGAGCCCTTCTCTGAGTCAGTTCGAGTTTTCTGCTCAATCGTGAACTGAGTCGATTTCTGTATTTACTTTGAGTAAGGAGTAAGCAAACGTAGAGTATGAAAATATTATAGACAAAATATTAAGAGCAAGCGTACAGAGACCCAACAGTCGACTCAAGTCTTCAGCCCGATCAAGATTATGCTCTATGCATATATAGTGTATAAAACTGTCATAATAAGCATATAAAATGCGGCTTCAATTATAATTATAAAATACAGACGATACTTATACATGTATAAATGCCGCTTATATACATATGTAAATGTGATATACAAATTTTGTTTGAGACTTTATTTTTATATATTTATTTATTTATTTATTTTTTTTTTTTTGGCATTCTCTTGCTTCCGACGCGTCGGTCTAAAGTTTTGTTCAAAATGAAAATAAATAAATAAGCAAAATAAATTCGCAACAAAATAAACCGCTCAACTTTGTTGTTGTGTGTTGAATTGGTTTTAATTTCGGTTTTCGGCTTTCGGTGTGAAGGTCAAAGTCAAGGCGACAAAGCCAGAGAAAAAAAAGATAATAATATCAACAATAACAACAACTACAACAAAACAAAACTGCTGATAGCCACTCAAATATGAAGTTGAGCAGGGAATGCGACGCATTTAAGAAGCTACTTTGCCCTATGACTATCCTATTTCCTACTATAGTTATAAATATATATATGTATATATATTGCTTACGCTGCAGGTGATTCAAGCTGTTTATAATTTTAACTAATTGAAAAATAATATCTATATATGTATATATGAACGTATCATGCTTTTGAAAGCTGTTCCTTAGTCTTACTCTTAGTCATTATGGTAAAAAAAAAATAATTATAATTAATTATATATTGATTCTTATAATAGACTTTTGTGAAAAGAGCACTGATCTATTTGGTTTTTAATTGTATTCCAAAAATTAGCTCTTAGCTCTGAGTTCGATACGATGAACTGACGAAAAGGGCTACATATAATTTATATAATAATAATATAATAAAGGATATGATATATCATACTTACTTCTATATATTTTAGCAAAACCATTATGAGTTTTTCTATAGATTGAACTATTACTGCTTTGTACTGCTTAGCTCCGGGTCTGTCGTCTTTTTATATTATACGCCGCAAAAATAATTGATTTTCTTTAATATTCTCTCATATACCCAAAATGTTGTCTCAAGCCATCTGCCCATTTCTATTTCTAAAATAGAATACATTTCCATAGTCATTTTCAACAAAATAGAAAATAGAAAAAACTTGGTGAGCTTCTCGACTAATAATAAATGGCCACATAAAGCAAGAGTTGCAGACAAGTTCTAAATGATTTCTATGCTAAAAGTGAAATGTGGCTAAACCACTTTTTTTTCAACTTAGCTCATTATGAAGATGGTAGCATGATAATGGCCAGCGCTGGGACTCCAACCACGACTCTGACTCCGACTCCGACTTGGGCTGGGGCTAGAGCTGGGGCTGGGTCTGGGGCTGCCAACAACAATTCTTAGTTTGACTTCGACTTTGACTCTGTTGTGGCTTTTGCTTTATGCTAGTCTGCAATTTACTTTCAATGCTGCTTCTAAGCGGCAACAACAATTGTTGTTGTAGCTTTCTACTGTGGCTTTTGTTGGCTGGCACTTGTTGCCGCTTGTCAGCAACTGTTGTCGCTGTTGTCGGTGTTGTCGGTGTTGTCGGTGTTGCCTGTGTGTCTGGTTTGTTGCATGTTGGCATGCAGCGGCAGCTGAGCTGCTTGGCATGCAATTTGCAATAGTTGCGCTTGCGCAATTCAAATGCACACACAGACACACACGCACACATACACACACACACACACTCACCTGAGCCAAACAAGATCGCGTAATAACTTAGTCAGCAACAACAGCAGCAGCCGCAGCCGCAGCAGTTACGTCGTCTTGGCCAAGACGGAAGACGGAAGATGTGGCAAGCACTTGGCTGCTGCCCCCAACTGCCGCTGCCTGAGCAGCTGGCGTGGCCACAAAAACCGGAAAAACGACACGCACTGAGTGTGGCAAGCACTAAGACGCCGTCGTCGTCGCCAGCGTCGTCGTCAACCGCCTTCAACTGCAGCACGCCGGTTAACGCATTTGCCATCGATATATCGATTCTAGGCATCAATATTTATCACCCAGCTCAATTGAAATGGATACCCAGGGTATGTGAGTGACTGTGGCTAGGTTTCGTAAAAGGCTTTAATTGCATTGATTATGATTGACATGCGCAAATCAGCAGCAAATCAAACCCATCTAGTGTCTATATCAAGTGTCACATTTATGTAAGCAGCAATACAAATTGAGCAGCAATTAACCAACAAATTAAACCAAATTTAAAATAATAATAGACAAACACACACACACACACACACATACACACTCATGTATAGGTTGCTTAAAGCGTGCAGCACGAGCAGCTTGCGGCTCGTTCAGTGACCAGGATGAGTTCAATGTGCTTTACCTGTCCTCAATGGTCAGGTACTTGGGCAGCATTCTCTCCTCTCAACTGTGTGGAACTGGTAGCTGGGCAGCCAACCAACCAACCAACCAGCCAACCAGCCAACCAGTCAGCCCTTCTTGGCCAAGTGCATAGGCCAACTGCAGCAGAGGCAACGCAATCTGCTTTGCATATTTGCCAACTGCAATTGCAACTGCAACTGCAGCGAATGGGGCATTCATATCACTTTAAATGTTTGCTATCAAGTGTAATCAGCAAATTGCAGTTAGAGGCTTAGCTTACAGCTCAAACAGAACATAAATTAAGCAAACGAATTTTAGTTCTAGATGAATCTAGTTGAATGAAACTTTTTAACAGTCAAATCTTGGTCTGCTTGCGATTGCAGTGGCTGCGCTGTTAATGTTAACATTGGAATCTATGTTATGAATCAATAGGCTTAACATAGACAAACAAATTCTAATTATGCAGAGCAAAAGCTAAAATGTCTTTAGCAAATGTTCAAATTTGAAGAACGCAAAATAAATTTGCGTAAAATGCGCAATTGCTTTAAAACTCTCAGCAGAACGACTTAACCTATACCCTATAGCTGCCAAAAAGATATCAAATTCTAACAGCATGGCCTGCACGTACTATATGTATGTATATATATAGAGCCATATAATGAGCTCTCTAGATATTACGAGTATATTATGTAGCATAAAGCGTTTGTATCTGTACATTCCATTTATGATTGCATTTCATCTAGCTGCCATCTCTTTCGCACTCGAGCGTAGCAAGTTTCATTTTCTTTATCAGCTCAGTTATTTCGATAAGATTTGGACTGCAGCAACTGCGTTTGCAGAGAAAGGCAGAGAAAGTATATGAAAGATAGGCAAGAGGATGAAAGGGGAGCGAGGTGTAGCAGAACTTTATTGTGTCATAGCTTTTTATACATATTATAATAGCTATTCCAAATGATATTCCACATGCTATATGCACATGTCGCATAGAAGTGGGGCCATAAAAAAAGTTGAGACTCTCTAAAATAGCTGCGAATATTTTTTTTTTTTTTTTTTTTTTTTGGCTGACATTGAAATTGTTGACAACAAAAACAAAAATAGACAAAAAGCAAAAGAAATAAAAAAAAAATACATGTCAGCGAGAGATACGAACCAAATGCGATTTATACAAACTGTTTTAATATTTGCTTTTGTAAGCAGTTAATGAAATTTATAAAATGATTATACCTATATTATATATAGTTCAGCATTCAAATGTGCCAATCTTGATTAATGATCTAATCTTTGCTTTTTGTATATATTTTTATATACTGAAACTGGAAACTGTTCCTAGTGCCTTAAAATGTTTTTGAAAATTATTGCATTATATCATTATATTATATATTCATAGTGATTGGATGACTTCTCTCCAGGCATCTCTCATTCTCCAAAATTGCAATAATTTCAATTGGGAATTCCTTTGCAGTATACCATGTGTTATTATTAGAAGCCATAAACAAAAGTTTCTAATCAATTAACCTTGAAAGCTTATCACAAAAAAACGTTTTTTTCGGCAAAAAAAAATGTATTGCAACTTTTGCTTTTACTTTTTTTGTTTTTTATTTTTGATATGGACTGTACGAATTGTGTTACTATATATGCATATATATAACTGTATCTGTAGCTGTAGCTGTGCGCTGCGTTTTGTTGACGCACTGTGTATATGTATATCTATAAGTGTGTGTGTGTGTGTGTGCATGAGCTGATAAGCCGCTGTCTCAGTCACAGCGACTGCGACTGCTGCTGCTGCTGCTGCCGTCTTCCAGTATTTACTTTGAACGCGCTTTTAATTGGTTTTTTGTGCTACAATTTTTTTTTTTATTTATACATATTTATATTTTTCCCCCGTTGCGCTTTTTGCAGTCTGCGTTTGAGCTCCGTTCGCTTAGTTTGATTTTAACGCCCCACAGCGAACGTGCATGATTTGCCGTTTAGTGAATTTGAAATTGAATGATTTATAATCGATTACCGAATACATTGTAATTACACAGTATAAAATTGAATTCCGATTATCTGAGTGTATTAGAGTAAATATAGACAAATAGATAAAGCATTTAAGTTATCATTATATGTAAATATATCTGGCGTTAAATATTATGTTGCCTAGCCAAAAGGCGCGAGTGTGCAAAAGACCTTTCTATGCAATTCTCACGTGTGGCGTGTGTAGAAATCGACTGATATTGATATAAGCAATTTATATTTCTGAAAAAATATATTTTTTCGATTATATTAAATTTTTTCTAAAGATAATCATTTTATTTTAATTATTTATTTCTTTTTCTTCTGATCTGTTTTCCTCCCTTAGATAACACTGCCATATTGCAACACTGAAGTAACTGACAACAAACAACGCGAACAACAACCGAAACTACCTCGTTGCTGGCCAGGCACAACAATAAAGCGCACACACTCAACTCACACCACACAGGATAGCAGAAGAATTGCCTTTGATGCATTTCTAATGTAGTTGCAGCCGCCACTTGCTTAGGTAAAATGGAACAACAAATATCCCAGAGTCACTAAAAATCACACAGAATAAGAAGCAGCAGATAAGGAACTGCAAGTAAAGAGAGTGCTCTAATTAACGATCGGTTGTAGCAAAAGTAGCAGCAGTTAGCGAGCGCGTCCCACATTACGTATACGCAACGTGCAGCATGAGCAAGAGTCAAGGCGATGTTGAGGCGCCGCCTGTGGTGGGAGCAGCAGCTGCAGCCAATGGACAACAGAAGCAGTCGAGGCCCAGCAATGGCCACGCCCACCAGCAGCAACAGCAGCAGACGAATGGCAATGGCTACCATCAGAACGGGGGCGGCAGGCGTGACTCGACGCAGGCCTTTACGCCGCTGCTCGCACAGCACAACAGCACGAATGGGGGCGACGGGAGCACCGCCACGCCCACCGCGCCAACGACAATGCTGTACGAGAGCACGCCGAGCAACAACAACGAGTGGAAGGCGTCGGAGGACATCAACAATCTGAAGAACGGGCTGCTGAGCAACAACAATGGCAACGGGCACAGTCTGCGCGAAAAGTATGCGCACGAGCAGGCACCACTGACTGGCGGCTACAAGCTGCCTCCTGGCGGCGGTGCCGGTGGCGGGGCACGCGGCAGTGAGTCCGAAGAATCCGACTTCGATTCGGATCTGAATGGCGGCGGCGATGAGGGCTCCAATTGCGGACTCTTTGGCTGCCGGCCACGATGGGCGCGCCGCTTTGCCTCGACGCACGTGTTCATGGTGGTGTTCCTGCTGGCCTACATACTGCAGGGCATGTACATGACGTACTTCGTCTCCGTGATCACCACCATCGAGAAGCTTTTCCAGATCAAGTCGAAGACAACGGGTTTTCTGCTCAGCGCCAGCGAGATGGGCCAGATCAGCACTGCGATGCTGCTCACCTATTTCGCGGGACGTGGCCACCGACCGCGCTGGATCGCCTGCGGCATGGTATTGTTCTCCATCGCGGCCTTCGCCTGTGCCCTGCCCCACTTCATTTTCGGCGAGCAGCTGATGCAGTCGAGCGTGTTCCTGCAGCCACAGACGCCGGCCGTTAGCGCCGCCTCGTCCCCCCTGTGGAGCAATGCCACAGATCCGAATCTCTGCACGCTGGGCGGGAACGGCACACTGGCTGGCAGCGAATGCAATGAGCAGCGCCAGCTGGAGCAAGCCTCGCACTCCAAGATCACGGTCATCGTGCTCTGCATCTTCTTTGGCAGCCTGCTCAGCTCGGGCATCGGGCAGACGGCTGTGGCCACCCTGGGCATACCCTACATCGATGACAACGTGGGCAGCAAGCAGTCGCCCATGTACATGGCCGTTACTATCGGCATGCGCATCCTGGGCCCCGCCTCCGGCTTCATTGTGGGCAGCTTCTGCACGCGCTGGTATGTGAACTTTGCCAATCCGGGCTTCGATGCCAGCGATCCGCGCTGGATCGGCGCCTGGTGGCTGGGACCCGTTGCCATCGGCAGCCTCATGCTGCTCGCCTCCATTGCCATGTTCTCGTTTCCCAAGCAGCTGACCGGCAAGCAGCAGACGCAGGCAGCTGCCGCCATTGCCGCCGCTGCACCCGAGCCGGAGGAGAAACCCAAGCTGAAGGGTAAGCGAAGCTACGATTGATATAAAACTGTAGTAATGTATGTAATCCTCTGTAGACTTCCCCAAGACTGTGCGCCGCCAGCTGAGCAACGATATACTCATGTTTCGCACAGCCTCGTGCGTCTTTCACCTGCTGCCCATTGCGGGACTTTATACATTTCTGCCCAAGTATCTGGAGACGCAGTTCCGGTTGGCCACCTACGATGCGAACATGATCGCCGCCTTCTGCGGCATCCTCGTCATGGGCATTGGCATCGTCATCTCAGGTCTATTCATATTGAAGCGCAAGCCAACGGCTCGCGGCGTTGCCGCCTGGATCGCCTTCACAGCGCTCGTCTACTCCGCCGGAATGATTATACTCATGTTCATCGGCTGCAGCACCAACGATTTTGCTGGCTACAAGCCGGGCGATGCCAACAGGTGGGAGTAACAGCTCACGATCAGTGAATCTTAGAACAGTGACTCATGATATTCCCTTCCCTTTTGTAGCCCCGCCATGATTGAGCCCGCCTGCAGCGCCGTGCTCAACTGTACCTGTGATAAGGAGAACTTCGCGCCCATTTGCGGCACCGATGGCAAAATGTACATCTCGGCCTGCCATGCCGGCTGCAGCAGCTCCCAGCTGCGTTTCAGCGACAATCGCACACTCTACACCGATTGTGCTTGCATTCCAAATGGTAAACTTTGACATGCGAATCCTTTGCCTGACACCCACTTTAAATTTTTGTCACATTTCAGTTGCTGAGGCAGTCACTGGTTACTGTGATAATAACTGCAAGAACTTCATCTACTTTATAGCGATTTTTGCCATTTGCGTATTTATGCATTCCACCTCTGAGGTGGGCAGCATGCTGCTCGTCATGCGCTGTACACATCCTAAGGGTAAGTCCAAGCTCAGCTGTCAAACATTTTGTTGCCTATCCACCAGGCATAGAATCTCAAATCTCATGAACTTTACTTTACCCAACTAGATAAAGCCATGGCCATGGGCGTCATCCAGTCAGCCATTGGCCTGTTTGGTAATGTTCCTTGCCCGATTATCTATGGCGCTGTGGTGGACTCGGCCTGTCTCATCTGGAAATCGGTTTGTGGCAAACATGGCGCCTGTTCGCTCTACGATGCGGACACCTTCCGGCAATACTTTTTGGGTAAGTTCCGAAGCTCTGCCAAAGGGTAACAGTCACTGCAATTCTCTGTCTACTGCAGGCATTACGGCTGGCATTATGTTTTTGGCGTTCCTCATGGATTTGGTCGTTTGGCGGAAGGCGCATCGCATTGATATTGCGCCGGACCAGCAGGACGGCACAACGAATGCGACAGCTACACGTTTGGATGTTTCCGAGTCCAAGCAACCCATTGCACCGCCACCGGATACGACGGTCTAGGTCGTGCAAATACGAAAAAAAGGAAACAAAAAAACAGAACCCACATCCACACACACACACACACATTGCAAGATTTCCAATAAATGTTTACCTTAATTGTTAATTAGTTATCATTTTGTCTAGTTTTTTAGCCTAGTGCAAGAGTTATGTATTTAGTTAAGCGGTCATGTCTGGACCTCAATTAAAATTATAAATGCGCTCATACATAAAATACGTACGTACATGCTTATAACATACAATTATATATATAAACCAATTATTCATGTAAATCTCAACGTTATAGAAATGTAGAAATTGTCTAACTACATCTGTTTAGAGTTACATCTAATATAATTATATCAGCGACCATAATTTACAAGTAAAACATTTATTATATACATATACACACAATACGAAAATCTATATAAATATATGTATGTTTTTATGTATGTATCAAATTATATTATATATACATTTAATATATAGTTGCAACCTATCTGTGGTAGTTAAATTTTAGTTAAAATTCAAAATAAATGTATAAGTTTGTCATATAAAAGAAGTACGAAAAGAAATTAATGGAAATATAAATTATATCTAAAGTGTAACGATTATTTGGCATTTGAATTTGAGCTTACTGTTAAGCTTATCGATAAGGTACTTATATCGATAGCTCGTGTATGTTGCTCAAGTTAACAGACTGTAAGCTAACAGCTTACTGTCTTAGCATTCAGCTGTTAGGCATAAAAGCTTCGTTCGGTAACAAAACCAGAGAGAAAAAATTCGTATGTAGATTATAAATTGTTTAAAAACTCAAAGTTTGTTATCAAATAGCAGCTGAGCACGAAAGTGAGCGCTACGATATCATTGACATCATGGACGTGCTGAAGCACTTTAAGAAAGGTAAGTTTCAATGTCACCCAAAAATATCAATACGCCGGCTTCGCGTTACCGATATTTTTGAGACAGTTACAAAACGTAGTTTCCCATGACACACATCACAGACCATTCACCTATCTGATCTGCCTTGTGCATGCGTCACCAACAGGTTCGCCCAAGCCTGAGCTGCCCAATGATGGAGTCTTACGGCTCTACCTCATGCGGTTCTGCCCCTACTCACAGCGCGCTTCGTTGGTGCTGGCTGCCAAGCATATTCCACATCACAAGATCTACATTGATCTGACCGAGAAGCCCGAGTGGTACACCGACTTCAGTCCGCTGGGCAAGGTGCCCGCTATTCAGTTAACCGCTGTGCCTGGCCAACCGACTCTTGTGGAATCTCTAGTCATCGCCGAGTATCTCGATGAGCTGTACCCGGTGCGTCAACTGCTACCCGAAGATCCCTTGCAGAAGGCTCAGGATAAAATACTCATTCAGCGCCTGTCACCAGCTATCGATGCCGTGTATCCCGTGTTGTTCACCAAAGATCCACCAGTGGATGCATTGCCTAATTTCGAGAATGCTTTGGATGTGTTCGAGCAGGAGCTGACCCGCCGTGCAACGCCCTACTTTGGTGGCGCCCAAATTGGAATGGTGGACTATATGATCTGGCCTTGGTTCGAACGATTCCCAGCACTCAAGCATGTAGTGCCCGGGGAATATGAACTGGACAGAGCTCGCTATGCTAAACTGCTAGATTGGGTCGATCTAATGGCCAAGGATGAGGCCATCAAGGAAATAGCGCTGGATAGCCAGACCCATGCCCAATTCATGGTCACCCGCCAGGAAGGCCAGCCCAACTATGATATAGCTTTCCCAGTTGCTGCAGAAGAATGAGATTGTACAAAAGAACTTATGGAATAATACAGGCCCAATAATAAATTACTCTTGAAATGTGATTGTATGTGTCTTGGCTGTAATGTGCCTTAATAACATTGATATTCCCTTGTTAAGGAAACCCAATTATAGTCGTGCTCTTCTAGATTAGCTCAAACATATTTATTGCTCCCTTAGACATGGACACAGTTTAGGCATCCTTGACCAACAGATTGTAGTTTGGTTTGCCGGCGCTGCGCGTGCGCAAGAACTCGGCCTGCACCTCGGCTTCCATATAGAAGGCCATCACAGCAGGATCACGTTTCATCCGCTCTCGCCACTCCGTCTGCAACGCAACGATGAGATTTGAGAGCACCAGTTGGCAGACTTAAACACTCACCAGCTTTGGAAAACGTTTTTCGTCATAGTTGTAGTCGTCACCGCGCTGTAGCTGTAGCAACTCTAGTCGCTCACACCAGGGCCAGATCATGTAATCCAATATGCCCGTCTGTTCGCCGCCAAAGAAGAGTGTGCCACGCCTGCTCAGTTCTCGCTCGTATATGTCGAGGCCACTCCAGAAGGGTTCCAGGTCGCCGCCATCAGAGGCCTTGAAGAAGGCGCCGAGAACGGGACCAAAGCGTTCGATGAGCAGCTTCTCCTGCACCTTTTTCAGCGGATCACGTGGGTAGAGCGGACGCAGTGGATACTGCTCGTCCAGGTACTCGCATATGAGCAGCGACTCGGTAAGGACGGGCGGGCCTGGCTCGCGCACTAGCTCCAGCGCTGGAACCTTACCCTCGGGATTCTTTTCGAACAGCCAATCTGGCTTATCTGTGAGGTTTATATAAATGCTGTGATAGGGTATCTGTTTGGCATCTAGCACCAGATGCACGCGCTGGGCAAAGGGGCAGAAGCGCATGGAGTAGAGCCTTAAGATGCCATCCTCGGGCACATCGGGCGTCCCAGAGCCTGCAGATCAGATTTGTTGAGCAACTAGGACCGACTGCGGAGCTGCTTACCTTTTGCCAAGTGTCTGCCGCTGCTCATGATGTGTGCTGCTTGATGCGAGACGCAACTGGTGCTTGGAGCTCACTTAATCAGCACCTTTATAAGGTTTTCAATTGAGGTGCCCTTCGCCGAAAGGTGTGCATTACCGCGGCTGAACTTGGTGGGCTGTGTGTGAACCTTTGGGGGTGCATTGCGGCGTGTGACACACATAAAACCGGTACAGTGAAGCCTGACTAAGTTACTATAACTAGACATGTAGACAATAGTTAAAATATTCCACTCTTTATTTGTATTAACTCAACCCGGATTAAGATTAAATTTGAATTAAACAAAATAAAATGTTTTACATTAACTCCGATAACATTAACAACAAGATAAATCTGTAATTATGGCTCAAGCAAGCATATCGTAGTTGGCATTGCCGGCTTTACGGGTGCGCCAGAACTCCACGTGCTGCTCAGGAGTGACATAGAAGGACTTAACCCACTCATCCTTCAGCATGAGCTCAATCCAGGCATTGAGCTTGGCGAAGCGTTTGACATCAAAGTTATAGCGATCCTCGAGTACAAATTTGATCACAGGCAGACGCTCAAACCAGGGCCAGATCATGTAGTCCACGAAGCCTGGCTTGCTGCCAGAGAAATAGGCCGAGCCACGCTTGCCCAGCTCCTCATCAAATATATCGAAAGCAGTCCAGAGCTCATCAGGCTCTGCATTATGCACAATAATCTTCATAAAGTTGCTGGTCACTGCGCCAAAGCGCTCTACCAAGATCTTGTCCTGGGCACGCTGCAGTGGATCCTTGGGGAGCAATGGATTCTCCGGATACTTCTCATCCAGATATTCCACAATGATGAGCGACTCAATCAGAGATGGCTGATTGCGTTCGCCAACCAAATGGAGTGCCGGCACCTTCAGCAGAGGACTATAGTCCACCAGCCACTCGGGCTTCTCGGTTAGATTAATGTAAATGATGTGGTGAGGCACCTTTTTGGCATTCAGCGCCAAATGAGCCCGCTGGGCATATGGGCAAAAGCGCATTGAATATAGCCGTGGCACACCATCATCAGGCAACGCCGGCCGTGGAGAACCTACAACATTAGCATTTCAATAATGATTAGTCATTCTATAAAAATAAAAATAAAATACCGATAAGAATGTCTCGAAATATTTCTTGATACTTCAAACTTGTTTTTCTCCACAAAACACGCAGACAATGAGTGATAATTCCATCTAATAAGTGACGTACCTTTCGTCAAATGCTTGCCAGCACTCATAATTAATGGTTGAAGTTTGATGCGGCCAAAGAAAGACGTTTTGCAAAAAAAAATTAATTAACTCCTTGTCCAGCAATTGATTCGCTTGCTCACGAATGCTAAAGGCAACTAAATAAGAAAGCGTCTGCTGCTCTTACTTAAATGGCATTGATTGTAAAAATTTTAAGAGTCGAACTTTTGCTCTCAGTTGCCATAGCTGGCATATGTCATATTCCTTTTAGTTAAGGCCGTTCAGGCAAATGCAAAAAGCAAGCGATAGTGAGCGGCAAACAACCGTTCGTTATGAAACTCGTGAGCGTAGCGGCTGCTCTTTGCGCTTAACATCAAACATGGCGCGCTCCAACTGTTACGTTCTTCACATTCCATATTTGCGAACTCTCTCTCTCCCTCACTCAGTCTCTCTTAAATTGTTACGCTGCTCTGTGCTTATTTAAAAACGATTTCTTGTTGTTTATTATGCGAATAAAACGCGTTTGCTACATATTCGATTTTAGTTGTACACCATTTTCGTATTTAAGTATGTAGGTGTATTTGTATTTGTGTTTGTGTTTGTTTTCGCATACACATACGCGCATCCATTTACTTAGTTAAGAATCACGATGATTTGCAAATACATATTTATGTATGTTGCTTTGTATATATGTATATATATATGTATATATATTAATGTTTGTATATTGGGGAAAATTCCGCTTTACAACTTTTAGATTTTAATTGAATTGTCAACTTCTAAGTACACACATTTAGATACATAAGTAGTTTTTTTGTTTTTTGTAATTTTTCAAAAATGTTCGCTTCGGCGGCCCTTCAAAAAAATTAACTTATCCTATTTACAAAATGTTTAAAAACTCTACCCAAAGAAGTGTTTATAAAAATAGAAAAATATATATGCAGCAAAAAACACAAAATATGTGATACATATAAAACATTCGAATGAGTTTAAGCTATTATTATATTAATTCAAAAATAATTGAAAGCTGCTTTTCAGTTTAAAATTGAAAAATCATTCATTGGACTCAAAAGATCTCTATCAATAATTCCATCAAAATTAGTTAGATAATTGTTGTTAAAGTTTTTAGTTCTATCACTAAACAAAAATGTTTGCCTCGAATATTACATTTGATAGAAACGCTTATTTTTGTTTGTAAATTGTTTCAAATGTTTGGGATTCGTTATATTTGCGCCTTTTGCGGTTCGCGAGTGGGGAATAAAGTTTAAAACTACAATAGATTTTAAAATACTACAGAGTTAAAGTATTAATCGTATGTTTTTTGTTTGTTTTTGTTTTGCATCGTTGCCTGACGATTCCGATCCTAAGTTTCGTTTACAGTTTCGTTTTAAGTTGTAGTTTTTTGTTTTAGTTAATTTCAACTCTTTTTTTTTTTTTTTTTTTTTGCTCTATAAAATATGCTGTGTTTGCTGCATTTTGATCACGGTTCTTGCTGTTTCGTATAAATAAATTTTCTTTATAATTTGTTTTTGTTTTTGATTTCTGGAACGACTTGATTTTGTTCAAAAAATTTGCATCTTATTGCTTCTCTCACTCGTGGCCTGACTGCTGGTGGTCTTGTTGTTGCTCTAGTTGTTGTTGTCTTTGGAGTTGTGCTTCTGCCTGGGCTCATGCAGTTGAGCTGTTGGCCAGCCCCGGTGATGCGGTCGTAGCGCCATTTCCCCTGTTGCTAAGGCCTTGTCCTTGTCCCCCACCCAGCCGGCTGGCACTCAAGTACTTTTTATGCACCACAGCTGCTGCTGCCGCTGCTGCGGCTCCTGGCGAGTTGGCGACTGCCGAGCTGACGACTGTGTGCTGCATTTGGCTAACGGAGGCAGAAGAAGAATTGTTGTTGTTGTTGTTGTTGTTGCTGCTGCTGTGAACAGAGTGAACAGAGAGTTCAACAAATGCTCGATTAAGCAGGGCTTTATCACACACACCCCTTCTGTTCGCCATCCTTTTTGCTATTGAACATGGCCAGCTCGATTTCCGTGTGTTGGCTATTCATATGACGCACCCACTCCGCGGGCGTTTCAAAGGAACTGCAACGAAACGAAACGCTATATATTCACATTTGGTTTGGATTGCCATTCGATCTTACGTGGAGCAGAGATCGCAGAGCAGTGTCACATGATCCATGTTGTTCTCCTGTTGCTGTTGTACATGCGAATGAGGGATGGGAAGAGTTAAGGGCTTGTCCAATACACCAATGGATCCAACGGCACTCACCGACACTCTGCGTCGCTTCTTTGGCACATAGGTCTTCAATGCTCTCAGCGCCAGATTGCTATTGGCTGTGGAGCTGCTGCTGCTTCCCGTGCCGCTCACACTGCTGCCCATCACATTGCCCGTTGGCTCGGCGGCATGGGTGCCCAGGTGACGCACAAGCATTTTGGTATCTTCGAACGACTTCTGGCAGATCTCACAAACGAGCAGCTTGAAATTGTTGTAATCACGCAACGTATGCTCCTCGGAATCTTCTTGTGGCGTAGAATTCGCTTCCAGCTTGACAGCATTGATCTTAAAGTCCAGCGGCTGCTTGGGCGACAGCTGCGCCTCCTGGCTCAGCTCGTGGTTGTCGTTTGGCAGCGCTCCTGATTGATTGCCCGTTGACCAATCGGTTGGTTCCTGCTTAATGGTCAGAAAACTATGTGGATGTGGGGGCGTGGCCAGGCGTGGTGCAGTCGTTACTTCATAAGACTTGACCACATGCTCATAGTGCGGGGCATCGTGACCAAAGTATTCGTGGGGTGGAGCTACAAATCGATAGAAATCTGATTATACAAGTATTTTTCTATCAGAGAACCAAAGTTTTACCTCGCTCACAGGATCGCTCGCGGCGCAGACGTCTCTCGTAGACCATGCCCACATCGTCTCTTTCTCGCTCGCACAGCGGCTCCTCCACCAGACGTTCCCGTTCTGCATAGTCCGAACGGCGTAATGTGGAGTCCGCTTGTTCGGTGGCCGGCGCAGCCAGTGGACAGCTGTTGCAGCCGACTTCTGTGCAAATGGACATTTGTGGTGGTGGTGGTGGTGCAGCCACTGTGGTTGTAACTGCTGTCGCTGACTGTGGTAGACTTTCGACTTGGCTCGCTGCTGCATAGCAGCACTTGTCCTCCGGGTCAATGGCCACTTCCTTATTGACAGAGATGCCGCCAGCAATCAGCTTGCTGCTGCTCGCCACGCTGAGCAAACCCGTGTGGCTGGCCATTTTAGGTGACTTCACAATCACCGGACTGTCCTTTGGCATTACGGAAGCACCCAAGCCGCGAAATTGTTGATGCTGCTGTTGATGATGATGATGCTGATGCGGATGCGTATGTGAATGTGGATGCGTATGCAGATGATCCAGCGAGTAACGAGCAGAGCTGCTGCTGCTGCTACTGCTGCTGGGCTTGTTGCTGTACATATCACCGGGAAGCTGTGCGGACGACATGGGCGGTGGTGGCGGAGGCGGCGCCAGTGAAGAACGTGTGCCATTTGAAACATACAAAGCACTGGGCTCACGCTGATGATGCAGGTGGTGTCCAGTGCCGCTGGCACCACTTGAGGTGCTCGTCCGGCAAAGGCCGCGTATCTTCAGGATTTCTCCCCCGCGCAACACTTCATTTAAGATATCATTGGAGACCGTTGCTTCGCCACTGTACATATACTGCACAAGGATTTGTATGGCACGATGACTCAGATCAGGCGGAAGCACTATATAGAGAACGCCATTGGGCGCTGTAATTGGCGCTGTCTCAAACATGGTGGCAAAGAACTGGCTGCAGGAGCTCAAAATAAATTTGTGCGCTGATATGCCCACTGTGGGTATATCTGAATTGATGCCACTGTTGCTATACGAACTGTATAGCATAACGTCGGCAAACTTCTCATTTCTGCGAGTTGATAAAGGAACTTGATTAGCTTAACTACTTTCTCTCAATAAATGTGTACTTACTTGTAGAGCGTCGCTATGGAAGTGTTCAAATAGGACAAATGCGAGTCCCATTTCAGATGATAATTCTCGGCGGCCATTTTCGAGGCCGTTCAGCGTTAGTTGAACGCAACTGTTGTCTACTATTTGTCAAGTACACTAAATAAGAAAAGAAATACAAAATCAATAATAAAATCGATAAGTGGCGCGCAAAAATGAAATAACTAGTGAACGTTGTGCAACACTGCAAATGTGTTGCTATCGAAACGCCTATCGAACTATCAAATTGTATTTGTTTTGATGCACTCTGTGCGAGTTGTTGGGAAAATTTTGTTTATATTTTTTGTTTACAATGTCCACGTGTTCTGAATTTGACAATCGTCTTATAGAACTGGTGCGCTCCAATCCTAGTTTATATGAACGCGAAGTGCGTAAATCACCATATGATTCCAGTAAGAAAAAGAAAACTGAATTGTGGTGCAGCATCGCAACATCCTTAAAAACTGATGGTTAGTGAGTGTTCTATGTAATGTTTATGAGATTATATATTAAAACATTTTCATATTGTTAGTTAACACCTGCATAGGACGATGGAATTTCCTTCGCGAAAAGTTTCGCAGAGAACTGCTGAAGGATCACTCCGATTGGGACTTTTTGCCAAAGCTACAGTTCATTGCACAACACAAACACCACAGCAGCAGCAACAACGGCCATCACAGTGGTGAACGACAAGTTGTTAATATAACGGCACCTCTAACTGCTAATTGGCATTCGCAAGGCACCGAGGAGCTCATCGAAAACGATGAAGATGCGCTGCAGGAGGCAATGGACGAACAGCATGCAACCACAGTTAATGTGCAACCACCGCTAGCACCACCACCACTACCGCCGGACACATCGTTCAGTGACGGCGCCATGAAACGCATTGAGGCTCTGCTGCAGGGCTTGGGCGCCAATCGTAGTAAGGCTGAGAAAAAGATTTTGGCCTATTTATGCAAATGCAATCTCCGTGCTCTCAACGACGAGCAAATCGATGATATATTTATTTAAATAAGTCTTGAGTATATAAGTCAAATTGTAAGTATTTTATTTCACTTAGGTGTTGGGCGCAAAAATCGAAGTCGCAAAGCAACTCCAACTATGACGCAGTTAGTTGAAACGTTTCGTCTCACTGCTGGTCAAAGAGTGCGCGCGCAAGCAATAACATGTCCAATAACCATGTCTGGCTGGTTTAGGTGGGTGGGTTGGTGTTTGGGTGTGTGAGTAGACGACGCCAAACAAGCATTTAGTTTATTAATTTCGATGACACTGTCCTGCATGGTTACACTTAAGGGCAACGCAGTGCACCAGGCCCACCCCAATCCCTCACAACACCCGACTAACTGCCGCTCTATCAGCTAATATGAACCACTAATACTTCATGCATCATGCCCGTCGTCGCCCACCTTTCTAAAGTTGATGTGTGTGTAGTAGCTGTAGCGCATTAACACCACATTATCGATTGATTTGGGCAAAGGCACGCACAAAAATCGATAAGCATGCAAAGCCAATGCAAAGTAATGTATATATATATATAAATATAGTTCCATTACTTAAATACTGTTCAATACTGTTAATTACTGCAAAATTATACACTCTTTTATTCATTGCTAATAAAGGATTTCTGTTTAAAAATACGCGCCTAAATTTCAATGTGTATGTGTGCGTTCGGGTGAGTATATTTAATATGTGTATATGATTCATGTATGATTCACCTTATTCTTTCCTTTTGTTCCGATTACTTGTAACGGTCAAAACAAATTTACAGTTATTTTCTGATTAGCTTCGGATCTTATTTGTTATTGTTACTCCTCTTTTACAACATTAATGGTAGGCACACGCACAAACACGGCGACGTTATATGTTGCGCAGCGCGTCTAAAGCTCTCGCTTGTCAGCGTACTAATGGCCAGAGAATAGGACTTTAAGTTTAGTCCTGGCCGGACGCACACACACTCACTCAAAGCGTCAGACAAAAGACCGAAGAGAGCAACAGCGAGAGAACGTGAGCATAAGATAGCGCGCCGTGCACTCACGTGCGCATTGTTATTGTTGTGGTTGGTTTGAAGTAACACACACACACTCACACACACAAACACTAATATAGAAGGCGCGTAAATTGATTTTTCTTATCGATTTGTTGTCTTAGTAGCTGCTTTTTTTCAAATTGGCTGCGGCTGCGCTTCGGCTTCAATTATGGGAACTTCTTGTGCGAGCTTCTTAATGATCTCCTCCTTTTCCAGCTGCATTTGTGTAGCCGTTGAGGTATCCTGTTTAAATAGCTCGCGCAGAAGCATTGTGGCATAAACAGCTGTTGGCAAAGTAAACTCCAACAGCAGAGCCGTATAGCAGTTCTCTGACTCAGGGGGCTCAGGTGTAATCTCAATGTTTTTCAACTGCTCCCAGTCAGAGGCTATCAGTGTGTCCTCGTATGTGCTGTACCGACGAAAACTCCATTTCAAGTCGTCCGTTTTTATAAGCAGTTTTCGATAGGCACCACCAAGCGCATAGGTTTTCTCCTTGTGTCGTAATTGCTCTGACGTTAACCCTACCTCCGCGAGCATCTCGTCATACCAAGCACCACACTCATTGCTCGGATATGTTATATCGTAACCAGGCAGTGGGAGTACAACATCTGATAATTTATATTTGCCTCCGGCTATGTCCTCATCTGTAAGTGGCCGAACTTTACGTTTGAAGATCGACTCCTCTTCCAGCGGATTGTCACCTTCACCTTCCAACACATCCTCCATGATTTCGTCGGTTTCAGCTGGAGGCACAGACTCCTCTGGAGCTTTAACCTGCTGATCATTCTCTTCCTCGACGTAAACCAAGTCTCCAGGAATCAGCTTTAATCCAAACTCTTTGATACGTCGCGAAGCGATGCGATTGAAGATAAGACTCTGATAAGCATGAGGGTATAGGAGTAGCATATTACGTGGAATGCGACGCAGAGCTGCAGCGTAATCATTCTCGCCATATGTGGCCAAGCCGTCCAAGAGTTTCTTTTCAATAAACTTATTTCCATGGAACTTGGCTGCAGCCGCAGCTGAATCCCGATTCTCCCACCAAGCTTCACGTATAGCGCGCATAAACTCCACGTCATTGTCGCGTGGCTTTAATATCAACTCACAGGCCAGTTTGTAGTCGCGTTTGAGCAACGCCACGCCCACCTCATGAGTGGGTACAGTGGCGCTATTGCCGAACCGCTGCAGGCCATAATAGTTGATAAATCCACGCTCTTTTAGCGACTCCAATGCCTGCTCGATGTGCTCTCGAGGATGTGTAATGTGGCGCAGTGCAATACGGAAGCGATTGCCCTTAAGATCGCCCAACTTCAACGTTTCAGGCCGGAAGGAAAAGTTACCAATGTGAACATTGCCTATGCCTCGCGCAGCATTCGCGATGGCCTCGGGAGTACGGCGTTTAATGCAAAAGCGTTGCGTGGTTTTTGCGCGTTTATCTTTGGTGCCACAATAATTCACCTGCGATGGATGCAGACTGTTGATAAATATGTGGAAATTATCTGATATTGATCTGAAACGCACTTAGAATAATATGTCGGAACTCACTTCAAGCGATTTGCTATTGTTGAAGCCACCTCACTCGTATCCATATTGACTTTGTGCACCAGAAAGCTAACAAAGTCATGTGGAAAATTCCAGCGGCTATCAGCTACAGGTAAAATACGAAAAAGTTAAGATTTGATTAATGCCTTGGAGAAATAACTTACAGCGGCCTGGCTTGGGCTTTGCTATGCGTATTATTTTCTGCTCTTCCACCTGTTGATCTGCCGACTGGTCAATTGTTTTTGATACCAATTTGTTCCTGTAGAGCTGTTTCACAAGATGATGGATTAGAGTACGTTCCTCCTTAGTGAGGCTGCTAACGTTTATATCCACTTTCTGTTCACTCTTATTATCATATTTGAGTGTGGACAAGTCGGATATTTGCTGCCACACTTCTTTGTCAATGATTGGGGCCAGCTTATCGCGCCATTCGTCCAAAACAGTAGGATCCACGGCTGCAAATAATAAGCAGTTAAAGTTTTAAATTAATTCTCCTTAACCGTAGCTACAAACCTTCAATTTCCGCTTTTGGCACGTTTAAATCATTCAGCTGTAGCACGTGTCCGTCAGTGTCGATTTCGTTCACATGGAAATCGGAGAAACGAGATTTCAGAATGCCCGTAAAGCCTGCAATATCTGCATTTGTGAATTCCGTAATGCCCACCTGAGTCTCAAGCAGTGTGCACTTCTGCTGTGGTACTCTGCAAGGAAAGCCGGTGAGTTCTTTGAAATCTTAGAAATATAAAACTTCACCTGTTGACTGATTGTGATTGGCCATTGTTATGTTTTGAGTGCTCTTTCTTTTGTCCACGCCAATTTTGCTTGTTATACGGTTTGGATTGGAAATTCCGACGTCCTCGTCCTCGTCCTCGTCCACGTTCTTTACCCATTTTTAATTTGTACAAACGTTTCTTGGTGCTCTTATTCTTTGACAATATCGATAAATGCTCATACCCGCGTTTCGATGATTTTAGCCATTCACACAAGTACGTAGCTGTAATCGAGGCGTAGCGATAGTTACGTAGCTGCGATGACAAAAGTTGATGAAAAGATAATACAAAAACATAATTACACTCAGCCACGCAATTAAAGTCATCTTAAAAACAAAAATAGAACTTGCTAACAAATTGTGATAACAAAAACACCCTAATATGCTGCCACACATAAGTGCCGAAGAGAACATTCCACCCGTGGGACGAAAAGTGTATATAAATCCGAATTTTCATAGTCAAGTGACGAGTGCGCTGCAGCCTCAAGGCCGACAGAGTCATGCGCTTGAAGCATGGGAACGACCAGCCATACATATAAATCCGTATTTTCTGCAGCGGCAGCGTGAATATCAGTTACAGCAAATGCAACAGCTTCAACAAGAACAACTGCATCAGCAACAAATACAACAACAGCATCAGCAGCAACAGATGCTAAAACAACAACAACAGCAGCAACAGATGCTACAACAACAACAACAACAACAACAGCATGTTACGTATTATCAGCAGCAAACTGTTGCTGCTGCATTGACGCCGCCTCCTCCCGCGAAAATCATAAGCAAAGCAAGCACCTGCCTGGTACGCAAGCAGCAAGCAGCCCCACCCATTCAGCGATGTGTACAACCTCCTCTAGTTAGCATAACCAAGCGAAAGCTCGTTAGACAAAGTGCACTCATAGTAAAACCAGCTGTGGCTACAACTGCCAAGCCCACAACTACAGTTGTAACTGCCGCCAAGCGAACCAAATACAAGCTAGTGCGCGCCATATCCCTAACCGCACACAGCAGCACGCCCTTGGTGAAGAAACGTAGAACTAAAGAATTTGTGGCTCGCTACGCATTGAGACGCACTAATGATGCAATCGCTGGCAAAAAATTGAGGTAAGTCTCTAACATAGCTTCATCAGTCTCCTGAAATAGTTCTGCTAACCAACTCTACCGCAGCTTAAAGAAATCAAGCATTCTCAAACCCAGCGTAAACAAATCGCTAAGCATGGTGAGCATACATGGCGTCATGTACAAGAAGACAGCCAAGAATAAGCTGACCAAACTGGATACTAATGCCTCAGCGAAAAAGTCTGTGCCAGCTCAGCAGCAGAAGGCAAATGGCTCGATTGGTCGCACGTTGTTTGTGCGTGGCACCAAATTCGTCCTGGATCCCTCTGGCTGCCGATTGACCCGTGTGCCTGCTCACAGCTCGCCATTGATCGTTAATAAAAGCTTGCGTCGGCGCATCGACATTGGTGGCTTGACTTATGTCTCCTCGCCGAAGGCACAAAATGTTTTCATACGCACCACAAATCATGTGTCCCGTGCCCATTTGATGACTGCCAAGCAGCGTAGTCTTCAGGTGCTGAATCGCTCGCTTGTGAAGACAAATGTGCCATGTGCTATCTACCAAAGACTGGGCAAGTGTGCGGCTCACAGTCGAGGCAAGTGTCGACGACTGCACGACAAGCGACAGGTTGCCATCTGTCCAAGGTAAGAAAAAATTAGCTCTCTAGACGTGGACTTGAACTCCTGCTCATGGTTTTCTTGCAGCTTTCTGCGAGGTGAGTGCACCAAGAAGGAGTGCCTGCTCTCACATAACGTGACGCTGGAGAAGATGCCTGTGTGTCGTTACTTCTTACGGGGCGTCTGTGTGCGCGAGGATTGTCCATATCTGCATAAGAAACTGAGCCGTAAGGCCGAGATATGCATTGACTTTCTGCGTGGCTATTGCGCGCGTGCCGCTGATGTAAGTTTTGCTCCATTTTCCAATCGATTCTTATTAACTCCTCTCAATTTTCAAGTGCAATATGCGACATGAATTTGTCTGTCCGGAATATGCGCGTCGCGGCAAGTGCGAGCTGACCAACTGCATCTACTGCAAGCAAATGAAACAGCAAACAAAATTATCTGCAGTGCGATCTACACCTAAATCCAAAACTAAACCTAAACCCAAATCTAAAGTACAATCCGTTCCAGCTATTGCTGAGGCTGCCGTAGAGGAACTGCCCGGTAGCTCACGCTATTTTGTTTGCGAAAATGATAAGTTTCAGGTAGAGGCAGACAGTCAGCAGAAGGATGATGAGCAGGAAGTTGAGGCTGAATTGGATGAAGAAGCCTCGCTCAGCAGCAGTGGATTGCGTCAAAGGCCGAAACTGGGCCAACTGCCCGCATTTATACCCTTGGGTGGCAGCGAGCAGTGAACCAGATGACGGCCTTGGACAACTGTTTCAGGTACAAATTAATTCTTTTAAGTATATAATTAAGTAGTTGGCATAAGTTTTAATTTCCTTAGTTCATAGGTTCAAAAACAAATCCAATAAAGTTCACGCTATATTCAAAAGAAAACATTTGAATGTGGCATTTATCAGTCACAAAAATATATTTATACACTTAGAGAGATGTTCAAGGTATTTAGCTAAAACGAATCGTCCTCGCCATCATCGTCGTCATCATTATCATCTTGCTCTTCGTTCTCCACCTCGTCGCCCTGCACATTGCCGTACATTTCAATTTTACTGTCCAGAAAGCGAAAGTCCTTCAGTATGTGCAACTTGTTGCTGAACCCGGCAATGGACATGAAGTTGAAGGGATTCGTTTGCCACACGGCCGAATAGCTGGCTGTGTGCTCCACAGGAATGTTGGCCTGCAACGCTCCATTGAGCGTATAGAACTGCACGTGATTGTGCTCTCCACCAATGAGCACTGAGTCATCTACAAACTCACAGACATGGACGCGACCAGGGTAATCAAATGTGCGTGTGCATTCCATTGAGCGCAAATGCCAGATGGCTGGACGTGGACCACCACCACAGACCAGCCAGTCATTATTGACGGACACAGCGCCAATCCATTTGCCCCAATCTGGACGCAGTAGTTGCGCATTCTTGTGCGGCTCTAAAATTGCGGTTGGCTCCTTTTGTTTGTCCGACCAGAAATGCACAGTGCCGTCCTCACCACTCGAGTAGATCCGGCCATCCGGGTGGCCGACAACGCAGTGCACATAGTCCGTGTGTCCGCGATATTCGCGCTGAATTCGTCCGTCTTCCAGATCGATTTTATAGACGACGCCGTCGCCGCAGCCAGCATACAAGGAATCCGTTTCAGTGCATAGCCAAAAAGAGTTGACATCTGGCACCTCTACTGCATCCACTTGCATGGGTATTTTGATCTCCCAGGCACGTTCTGTGCTCAATGTTTCCTCTTCCTCATTCCACTGGATTCCATAAATGAGTCCAATGGCGCCAACGATTAGAAAATCGCGATGAAAGGCAAGACAGTTGATGTCCACATCGCAACCCTGTGGAAATACCTTCAGCTTTTTCGGCGGCTCTTCATTTGTTTTATTCAATTCATTTAAACTGCAAACAAATTTCTTTAGTCACAGAAAAATGCTTTGATCTCAAACAATTTACCTTAGAACAAAAATGTCGCCAAACAGGTTGCCAGCAAACAGGAACTTCTGTGACGTTGATATAGCTTGAGCCAAAACATTGTTATATGCACGTTTTAAATCTGTTTCCTTCATTTTTGTTGATATATTCCTAGCAATCCAATCCAAAACGCGTTGTTTACGCCGGCTGTTCCTAATAATCGAATACACCCGTAAACTATCGAGCTAGCTATCGAGCTAGCATGGTTTTGCCAATCGATATGTTGATAATATCAACAAGGTGGCAGCCTTGGAAAAAATTTTGGTAGTCAATTTAAATGAATATTTTAAGTTTAATAACAATAAGTGCTTCTTGCATGTCATTGCACTTGACAACCAATAAATATTAAATGGACAGGATATGTTGACAATTTTTGCATTTACAGTATGATCTTTTTATATTATTATTTTTTTTTTTTACCATAAATTTTAAAATCCAGTTTCCGAAAAAATGCGTTTTTGTTTTAAGCGAAGTTCAGTGACATTCGAAACCTGAGCAAAGGTGAGCTGCTGCTGATGACGTTGTAGCCACTGCTGGAGGAAGTTTCTTTATTTTACATTATAAGTATTGATTTGTAAACAAGACAAGGCAAGACGTTTTTGCTAATGATTTAATGAACGCTCATGTCTTTTATTTTAATTTGATTGTTCAGAATTTTCCTCATCTGGTTTTGTTTACAATCTGTATAATTTAATCGCCCAATTTTTGGTTTTAGAGCCCACTAATTGTGTTGTTGTTTTCATCTAAAGTCGGCTGACGACTCTAGTATTTTGACAGCTCTAATTTAAATGCAAATTTGAATTTACATATTCATTGCGCTTAATAATTAATTATCGATGTCAATTTAAGTGGCGCCAAATTGCCGACGTCGTCACAAAAATCAAATAAACGAGAACAAAAAGCTTACACAAAACATTCCACAAAAGGCGTAAAGTAAAGTATATAAAATTTGTGCGTTATTCAAGCGTAAATGCGGTTTTCTAGAATTAAAAAAAAAAATAATAATAATAAACAAGTTTTTACGCATTTAAATCAAATTTACTCGAGAACTTAAATCAAAATTGAAATCGTCTGGCAAATTAATTAAAATTATTTGTTTTAACGACTTTCTTAAAAAAAAAAAGAGAAGCGAATTCGCACGTCTTGGGAAATACCAGACGCTAAACAAAAAAGAGCGAAGCAAAAAAAAAAAAAATGCAGCCGTCTGGCGCCAATCAATTTCTTTGCCTTGAGGCCCGATCAGCTTTGACTAATGATAAAGTCAATAATCTGTTTGTAAAGCGGATCGTCATGGGAGTTTGTTATTGGCTAGTGGCCCAGTATTTTACTTTTCTTTTTTTTTTTTTTATTAATAATATGGTTTTGTGTTATGGGAATTCCCAAGCTGTTTAGATTTCTTTCGCCTTGTTTGTTGCTCTTTCTTTCTTCTTTCTCTACTTTTTTTCTCTCTATTTTGTTGTTGTTTTGTTTAGAATCGTTAGTTTCGAGCATGAACTGAAACTAATCCAACCGGATCTAGTTTGAGTTTAAGCATTCTAATTTGTTGCTTGTCTTTTGTTTCTTCTAGAAAGCATTTAAGCGAACGAACATCGAGCATTGAACAGCGCTGAGCTAAATTGCTATCACTGCTGACTACTGGTTATACGCATTCACATTTGTACATATTCATTTCGCATTTCATTTCTTTAATTAGTTAGCTTATATCAAATATTAAATCAGTGGCTTTGGGCTGACGTCAACATTCGATTTGTTCTGCTCATTTGTTGTGGGCGTGGCTGGCTGGCAAATTAATTGCAATCGAAGCCACGGGGTGAATACACCTTCAATGCCATTAGAGTTCTGCGCTTAGTCTGAGAGAGTTGGGAGCCAGGAATTTTCGGGTGCATCTACCTTTTCTAAGCCATGTTTTGGTATTTCCAAAAAATGTTGGCTGTCAAGGCCAACTGCTTTCTCCGGCAAGGTAAACAACATGTAAGGCGCCAGCCATCGACCGTTGACAACAACAAAAGTACAGCAATAAATACATAATAATCAAATAAAAAAGAAACTGTAAACAAATTTCTGCTGGGTGTTTCCCTGGTAAGAGATTTGCATATATTTACATACAATTTAAAAGCGACATTTCGAATAAATCTTTTTGGCTTCTGTCTGTGGAATTTTGCTTCAGTTAAGGCATTTAAATTGGTTTAATTCGTTAAGATCTGAATGTAAATATTTTTTTATTGCAGCTCGATCAACCAGTTTAATGCGCCGAAAATGAATAATGTCTCCGAATCAAAAGATATATATTAGGAGATATGTATATATGTGCTTAAACTTTTATGATGTGCCAATAAAACAAATTGGCGGCTGTTTCTAAAGAACGGGAAGTGAAATGTTAAATACTGGATTCTAGGCTAGAGCCAGAGCTAGATCAAGAGTATTTTGCATATTTTCTAATTTGTTTCTTAGTATTTACTTTGAATATTTATTAATGCTCGCATCGTCAAACAATTTTATGCAAATTTAATAAAATAAAACAATTCAGAGTGCTCATGTGGGAAGTGCTCGACGCGCAGATAGCCTGTAAAGCTTGTTTTATATTCTCACACATAATAAAAAAAAAAAACTAAATAAATACATCTTAAATACAATTGCAACTGGATATTTTGTATAGAATTTCAATTAGAATAGACTCCTATTAAATACAATTGCAACTGGATATTTTTTATAGAATTCCAATTAGAATAGCTCCTTTGCTAGCATGAGTGTGTGCATGCATGAAGCAAACTGTTAAAGCTTAATGGGAACGTTTTTATTATTAGCTATAAACTTTTCTAAGTAGGCACCGATGTTAATATGTAAATATTTAAATACATATATTGACGGGAACTATTTAGAATTAAAATGTGAAAACTACGGACAAGGTGCTCTCAACTATGTATTGATAATCTTAAATATATATAAGATAATAATTTTAAAATATGTATTTTTAAATTTCCCACTTATACAGTACTAGTTGGGTTTTCGCTCTCTCTCACCTGTTTAGTTGAGGTGTGAATTAATTGAAGGGGCTTTTCGTACATACGAAAATGCCAGTTACATTTTTGTATCGCATTTGTTTATTTATTTTATATATATTATTTGTTTATTTAGTACATTTTATTAATGCGATAGACGTCGACGCCTTTCATTAACAACATTCCAAGTCGGCGCCAAATTAATTAACTTCCATTTCAGTTTAATTATTGCATTTAGTCTTTATTGTTTCTTTTTGTTGTTATATATTTATTTATTTATTTTTATCAATCTGCGCAGCTAAGCAACAAACTGGAAAACTCAAAAATCACAGAAAACACAAAACACAAAAATAAGAAAAAACTAGAACTTAATTTACATACGTATTTATTTGTTTATAAAACCAAATATTGATTCATCTTCGAATTCCGCTTAAATTCGTATGAAAGTTGCAAACGAAATTAACTTCGACTCAGCCTGAGACGTAAATTAATATTAATAAAAAAAACTGAGCGAAAATTAATAATATTAAACGGAGTCCCCATGGTTTTTTTATCAAGAAAAAAAAAATGCGCAACAGCAGAAAGAAAGAAAAAAATAGAGAGGGAGAGAGAGAGACGCGTATTCAAAACAAAAACAAACCCAACTGTCATATTTCTGTATATAAAATCTTTGTTAAAGAATTCCGAATTTCGCATAATTAAAGCCAAATTTGTCACGAAATGCTGTGGTTAGGCTGGCAACAGCTGTAAGACCTGTTTCGTTGTCTAGCCTCTAGCTCTCTCTCTTCCTCTCTTGCTCTTCCTTACTCACTCTCTATCTCTGTCTTCTTTACATGTATATTTTCCTGGAAGCTTACGCATGTCTTTAGGCAAACCCCCGTTGGGATTTGATTCAAACAGGAAAATACTTGAACCTAGGGCTAAGAGATAAGAGCTCTTCTCTGATATGACGAATTAAAAAAAAAAATAATAAAAACAATATTCAGACAACTTGTTTGTTGTTATAACAAGCAGCTACCGCTTTGTAGAGGACAACGTCATCATGATTATACAAGCAAGCGAAAGAGAGAGTGCGAGAGAGAGCAGAGATGAGAGCACAGATTTCAGCTGTGATCTGATCAGTCAGCGGCGCAAAGAGCGGCTCAGACAGTTAACCGGCAAAAACAAAATAACAAAAAGCAAAAACACAAAAAGGCGAAAAAAACAAGCTGATTTTGCTGTTGTTGTTGTCTTCTAATATCACATATAAAATATCACGACATCGTCAGAATGAATTCAAACTGAGACGAACGTTGGAAGCGTGCAGAAGCAAATCGTGAATCATATTACGTATACGACGCGTGCTAGTGACAATAAAAAGAACAGAAAACAACAACAACAAAAGCAACAAATAACAACAAAGTGAGACAACAGTAAAATGGAATTGAGCAAAGAAACATTGAGTGTGAGTGCGCTGATTGTCGGCCTGTTTATCATGTGCCAGCTGGACAGCAGCTCCGGCTATGCCATTGGCCAGGCCAAGTTCGGCAACATCGAAAAGTTTCCCTACCAAGTGATGCTCATCGGCAAGCAGCTGTGGCGCAAGCGCATCCTCTGCGGCGGCACTCTGCTGGACAATCGCTGGGTCCTCACGGCCGGCCACTGCACCATGGGCGTCACCCACTTCGACGTGTACCTGGGCACCCGCAGCGTAGAGGCCACCGAGCAGCTGAATGGCCTCGTGCTGCGCACGAATAAGTTTATCGTCCATGAGCGCTTCAATCCGGAGACGGCGGCCAATGACATAGCCCTGGTCAAGCTGCCACAGGATGTGGTATTCACATCACGCATTCGACCCGCTGCTCTGCCCAGCAGACAGCATGCGGATCAGTTCACGGGCAGGAGCGTGGTGGCCAGCGGCTGGGGTGCCATAGTCGAGATGACCAACTCGGATGCCATGCAGTACACCGAGCTGAAGGTGATCTCCAATGCGGAGTGCGCCGAGGAGTACGACGTCGTCACCTCGGGAGTGCTCTGTGCGAAAGGATTGAAGGATGAGACAGTCTGCACCGGCGACTCGGGTGGCCCACTGGTTCTCAAGGGCACCCACACGCTGGTGGGCATCACGAGCTTTGGCCCAGCTGACGGCGAGGCTGGCGGCGGCTGCGAGCGAACCACCGTGCCCGGCGGCTTCACACGGGTCACCTACTACCTGGACTGGATTGAGAGCAAAATTGGCAGTCACAAACATCAGCAGCAGAAGCAGCAGCAACAGCAACAGCAGCAGAAGCAGCAGCAACAGCAACAGCAGCAGAAGCAGCAGCAGCATTCACAGCAACAGCATCACATCTATCGGGATGACAATCTCGTCTAGAGCTCTGTGCCCTGTGGCCAGTGAAGAGCAGAACTTTGACTGAATCGTCTAGCTTTATAGAACGTGTGATATTTTGTAAATACTCCAATTCTCACTTAGCTAATTTCCAAATTGTGGCATGAATTTGTTTTAGTATATAACTATTTAAATATCTATTATTTATTCTAATTATAAGTCAAAAGTCGTCAATCTGCGATCAGCGCGAACTTCCCTCTACAAAAAGAAAGCAACAAACCAAAAGTTGCTATAAAAATAAAAAAGGTTGAAAACATTTTAAACAACAATAACAAAAAAAAGAAAAAAAAATCCCATTTTTGTATTACTTTTACCTGCTTAACGTCGATGAGGGTATATTGGTTTTGTGCAATATAATGTAACACACAGAAGAGACACATTTCTCATAAAGACTAAATTAAATTATGTAGGCAGCTTTCTTCTCTCTCAATTCCTATTACTCAGTTTAAATGTCGAATCAGCTCAATGAATTACTCTATGCAAATACTGAGCAAATACATATTCAATGCATTCTGTTCTCTTCACTCCAATTACTCCAAATATGCTCACTAACTTCCAATAGAGCAGAACTAACTTAACAGAGCGTGCTTGAGTGACATTTTAGCAGCTATAAAATGGCGAGCCTCTTTAGCTATAAAAGAGCGAAACAAAGACCGCTATAAAACGACGAGCCTGCTTGAGTAACTTTGTATCAGCTTTAAAACGACGAGCGTGTTAGTGAGCATAACAGGGATTTCGTCTGCTATAAAAGTGAGAGCTTGTAGATGAGCATAAGAACCAAATAAGCAAAGGGCGCTTGAACGACATCAGTTATAAAAGTGAGAGCTTTCTGTTGAGCATACGAAATTGCAACAGGCATTTGAGTGGCGTTTGATCAGCTATAAAAGTGCAAGCCTGCAGCTGTGGTCCCTTAGTTGAGTTCTTAATTTGTTGCAGAGCAGACGTGTAGCAGGGCTCGGTGAACATCACAATAACGTTACTGATTATGGTATGTCGCAGTCGCAGTGAAAGTAAGAAGAATACTAATCAAATTCATATCAACTAAGCTTAGCGTATATTGAAGTCAGGTATACCCAAGCAGCAAACTCTTGCTTGTTTATTTTCGTCATGGTGATTTGAAGCAAACGGAATTCCCGCAAGATCAGCGATCGCTAGAGATAAGAAGAAAATAAGCTTTTACGTTGCCGATACGATAATTTCTCCAGCTAACTGTTTAAATCGCGCGAGCTTTACATAATGTTTTATTTTTATGTGGCGTTTGACACACACTGTTTTACATAGAGTTCGTTTATTTGCCTAGCACTTGACAGTCGAGTTGTTCATTGAAAGATCATCAGCCAGAACTTCAAAGTCCACTCCAGTTGTGCCCACTTCAACGCAGAGATGACGCAGTTCCGTGATAAAACAGCCGGATGATGATGATTCCATTCCATTCCGCTGGCCGAGAATAACAAACTCAAACGGACTTTCAGTTTTGTTTATATATGAATTTATTTATGTGCGCTGTCATAAATTATGCCAATCGAATTCCATGCTAGAACTGTATCGGGATTTATTTTGGAGATGACGTACTCATTGATTTATCAATTGATGTCAATCTGCTGCCAGCTTAACTCGAGCTGATTAGTCATTTGTGTCATATCCTTTAAGAGCTCAACTTGAACAGGTGCAACTCCACATTTATAAATGATATAACTCTAGTTTTAGTTTTAGTTTCAGTTATTAAAAAACAGGTTATTTTCTTGATGTTTGCCAAGTAGCACGTGGAGAACTGTTCACAAGTCAAGGTAATTGAATTGTGATGTTTTCTACTACAGATGCATATGTATATCGAGTGTGCCCTTGAGTTCTCTATTAAAACTTACATATAACTAGCTAATTAGTAAAAACGTGATTCGAACTTAAAAAGAAAAGAAACAAAACACATTTGCATTTTATTAATTAATGATAATAAAAAATTCAATTGTTTAATAAGAGTTGAGTTAAATGAGAAATACTTTCAAATTTGTTTTCAATTATTTTTTATTTAATTTTTTTTTTTACATATAATTTTTATTGTGTAAAGTACTTAGAATTTGGATTGCTTTTGGTTTGCTTTTGGTATTTATCATAGTTTAAAGCGGCTAAAGCTCTTCGCCTGGCATAAGCAGGTCACAAATCGATATATATACATATATGTATATCTGTGTATATAAATATATTCTGGTGCGTAGCTTTCATTGGTGCAAATTCTTGTGCTAGAAAAGTTGTTCTTGTGCACTGGGTTAACAAATTTTGGACTCTCGCTCCTTCTTCTGCAGCACACAGTCAATGGCCTCGACGACCTCCATGAAAATGTCCTCCACATCGCGCTCAGCATTGATCTGCAGCGGAACAGAATATATAGAGGGAATGTATGTATGTATGTATGTATATACAGTCAGAGGGTGATCTGCTTACCGTCAGCGTCTTCTCCTCATAGAGTGCGAGGATGTCGCTCGTGTTGCGCTTGAAGGTCTGCAAGCGGGAGCGGATGGTCGCCTCGTTGTCGTCGGCGCGCTTCACTGTGGCAGCGGCGGCGCGTGCCAGGATGCGCTTGAGCATCGTTTCCTCCGAGCAGTCGAAGTAGATGGCCAGATCGGCGGGCGCGATTTGTGCCTCGAATTCAATGCCCTGATTCTTCTCGCGCGGATAGCCATCGATCAAGAAGCCCTTCGAGGCGCCCTTGGCCCGGGTAATGGCTGCATTTAGCAGCGAAAGGACCTCCGCATTGGGCACCAAAGCGCCACTGACCATCAGCTCCTGCAGCTCGCGTCCCTTGTCGGAGCCAGAGGCGACCTGGCAGAGCAAGTTGAGAGAAGAGAGAGTTATTAGCATAGCAATCCCAGGCTGTTCCAGGCTGTCTCAACTCACCTCATCCCTGAGCAAATCGCCGCTGCTCAAGTGTGTGAAACCGTATTTCTCCACGATCTTGGCGCATTGGGTGCCCTTGCCGCAGCCGGGGCCGCCCAGAATCCAAATGATGGGTATATCAGACTGTAAGAGAGCAGCAAAAGCGGGATTGATTAGTAGGACACAAAGAGCCAACGGCGAGCAATTGCAATTAGCCAGGTTAGTGTACACTGGTCGGACGAAAGCCTTAGTCGAGTTAATTCGAGCAGAGTTTCAAGAACATTATCTTTGATTTAGAATTGGTTCTCTTTTTTTGTTTTTTTTTTATTTTTTATTTTAGTTTTTAATCTCTTTTTGATCAGCCGCCACATCGCATGCGATATACATCAATATAGATATCGTAATATACATATATAATTGGCGTCTATATGTTGTGGGGCTACTTACGACGGATTGGGCCTTACGGCGTTGCTCCGCTTTCTGTTTGTCTTGGGCCTCCTTCTTCATGGCCATTTGGTGACACATAAACAACTACACACGAATAGGTAATGTAAGAAAAGGGGCACATGTTGCGTATACGTAATCAAATGCATTTATTATTCTATTTATTCTCTTACGTTGCCAATGACAAATTGGAATCTTACAACTTTCATTTTGCAATTACGATATTTTTAAATATATAAGGAAATTTTGATTAGGAAAATCTAATTTGAGAAAGTTATAGAAAGCTAAACCTAAACTGAATATAGTGGGAGTCTATTGAAAATTTTGATTATTACATTTATTTTTTGTTTTACTTATCTATTATTTAAACAAATGCATCGATTATGAATTTAGTACAAAAATTCTAAATACAAACGACTTTTTTTTAATTTATTTTTAAAATTTTAACTTAATATGTTTTACTTTGTAAATCTAGCTGACTATGGCCCATAAATCAATACTAAATAACTATGATGGCAATGTATAAAGCAAATGCAATGTATACTATTTAAACTACATAATAAATTATATGGAAGTCGATAAAATCACTAACCATATAGAGTGGACATGTGGAACAAATGTTTGTGTGTTATATGGCTAGTGATAAAACTGATCTCATTTATTATATGGTGCAAACAGAATATATATTGCATCTACTTGAGTGTTATTAAGTCAGAGCTATTGTTAAAATATAGTTATTAATTATATTGGCAAAGCGCCAATGGCCAACCGCAAACAACTGCATAATACTCGCTAAATTTATTATAAAGATATTTAAAGAGCTTTATCTAGAAAGAGAATACAAAACACTTCATTCAATATGGATATATGTAGTTATATTTAAAAATAAAATCTCCCTAAGTTTACAAAACCGATATACCCCAGTCTGCTCGTTGAGCGAGCATAATCAAACAAAATTGTTTGACGCCAACTTTGAAATATACACAATTAGTACAGCCTTCAATATGCGCTATATATACAATTATTCTCTCTCTCTATATATATATTATAGTTGTACATATATATAGAATATATATATTATGTATATTGCGTGTGTTTACAAATTGACATTGATCTTGAACGCACATAACTGTATAATTGAGTAAGAGTGAGAGGGTTTGAGATTGTTGGATGCTGTGCGAGTTTGGATCTATTATATTTATGTATGTATATATGTATGTATACCACCTAGTTAACGGTTCAATTAGCGCCCCATAGAGCGTATAACTCATCGACTTTATATAGCACTTGTTTTATATATCCGTTTATTGTTCAGATTAAACCAAACAAATCAAAATTGATAAACAAATATAATTAAGTTTTACTGCTGCCGCTGTTTATGTAGTTTTATGTGGGTGTATAGCCGGTATACATATTTATATATATAATTGCTACTGCTCTGTTTTCTGTATATATCACATATAATATAGAATAACCTCCCCTTGGTTATTGCTTCGGCTGTTCCGCATTGTCGCACCTTTTGAACGAATTTCTTTTAGAATTTAACCAAATTTTATATATAATATATATAGAAATGAAAACAACAATATGAATGAATTTCAAGTTCTTCTTGCTCTAGTTGATAATGTGCAGGTTGTTTTCCTCATAAATAAAAATATTTCAACTTTTGTATTTTGCGGCGCATAAATTTGGACCTCGCTCTCTTAAGCTCGCACGAGTTCTTTTCACGTCTTTCACATCATTTCACATATTTCTTTTTTCAGCTAGGTGTGGGAAAATCATAATGATGATGATAATGATGATTTTTCAATGGCACGGCATTTACGTAACTCGTTCAGATTCCGATTTGGATTTGGTTCAGTGACCTATGAATGACATTTGCAAGGATATATCGAACGTTTTCTTTGGCACGCGATGCATTGTAAATTTTTGATGAAACAGTTGTTCAGGTTCTCAACTATTTAACCTTTTACTTTTTTTATAGCTCCCAAACGGAACTGAAGGAATTTTTATTATGGCTCCACTAAGTTTGTTTTTGTTTTGCTTGCAAAAATTCCATGCGTCGCGACTTTGTGTCGTCGCCGATGCTTAAACAATATTTAAAATCAAAGCCAGCTTTGCTATCAAACTACTAATGCCAAGAGTCCGGCATGGAGTCGCCATCGATCGACTCATAAAAGCCCGGTTGACTCGACTATTTCAATGGTAGTTCTTCAATAAACACATTTCGAGGCAAAGCGCTCGCTAATGAATCAAGCCCAGCCAGAAATTCCTGGGACCAGCTTCACCTGTCGTGCGATTTATGCAAATTTTTTGACTTTGACGTCATGAAACTTGACTTGGCTTGGAATGTGAAATTGTGTTTTGTTTCTTCTGCTGCTTCTTCTTCTTTTATTGTCATTTGATACGTTAATTTGTGGCTCAGTTATTTGAATGCCCTAACCGACAGTGGCGATCGTTTGATTTTGTTATTAATAATGTTATGTATATATGTCTGTATATGCTATTCAGCTGTATCAATCGAGCTCATATTGGAATGTCTATCCTCAGTCTGTCAGATTTCAAGCTATAATCATGCTAAAACTTTTCATAGGTGCGTCACATCGATCGCATCATTATATAGATCGCGCAGACCTAATAGTTTATAAATATAGTTCCTCTATATACTATATTTGATAAAAAAAATGATTTGAATATAACATTTCACCTTGCCATACGTCTAAATTTTTATATCATACACATTTATATACAATTATTTTAATATCACATTCTGCTATAATAACAACCTCTGTCTATCTCGCTCTAGCCGCAAGAGTATTCAGACTTCGGTTCCTTCTTTGCCTAACTGTTTTCTTCTTGTTTGTTTTTACGGCTGTTTCTTGTACAGTTGTTGTTGTGGGAATTTCACAGGCACTCTGGTTACCGGTATTCATCTGTTTTGTTGTGTTCGGCTCTGTTATTTATAGCCAAACAGCTGACGCGCAAGCCCAAGCAAAACGGGAAAAAAGTCGGTGCATAGGAAAGTTGATTTGCTTGCAAATGTTTGTTTGCAATTGGTACACTGTACGTGCATGTGTATGTGAGCACAAGGTCAAGTGTGTGGGAATGCAGTCAGAGCTTTGAGTGGAAGGTGCGAAGGTCAATCGAGCCGAGGATTGCACTGCACTAATCTCTCTAACAACAATTCGCCTGCATTTGTTTTGCTTCTGGTATCGCAAATCGCACACAATTGGGAAAGCCATAAATTGTTTTTAGAGAAGTAAACTAGTACACACACACACACACACTCGCACGCACACACACCGACTTACCATGACGATGTATATGAGGTATATGCGACGCTGCTGTGAGCCTTGTGCTTTTGTTGTTGTTAATAAAATAAATCGTGAAATGCTTTTCGTTAAAGAGTCGCGCTGCTTCGGCGTGTTGTTGTTGCTAATTCGCACAGATTTTGTTTTGCTATTGCTTCAACTTGATTCGCTTGGTCGCGTCTTTTCCGTTATGTCGAATTTCCACCCTTAATGCAGCGTGTGTCGGGAGCGACTGAGCGCAAAGCTTTCGCTAACGGTTTCGACAAGCTAATGCCATGCAGCTTTGCTATACGAGCTTTTAGTTTTTTTTAGTTCTGCTTATCGCGCACTATGGTGCATACATATACATATGTATGTATGTATATGAAAACTAACAAAAAAAATCTGTTATACTTAACTTTTTAATTTCAAACTATAATTTTTGATTACTTTGTCAGCGCTATAATTTCTACATCACTTAACGGCCAATTGAGATTTTTGGGCCATGATTTTTGTTGATTATCTCCATGTTGGGCTTCACATCCTCAAAGACAGCATTAGCATCGCGATCGCCATCGATCTGCATCGTCTTGGCGGCATACTGATCCAGCACTGGCTTCACATTTTTCATATATGCCTGGGCCGTAATGCTAGTTCGTGCATTCAGTGAGGATCGGCGCGTGTCTATCGTCTCCTGCCCCACACTCAGAGCAATTACCAAATCTGGAGTGCCAACCTGCTGCTCCAAAACAGCGGCATCGGCTTGGTTTGTAGGATAACTGTGGAATTCTCGCAGGCTGTATAGGACAACTGTCTACGCTGCCTACTGCATAGTTACCCATCTATTACAAAGCCTCGAAGTCCCGATTTATTACTCATTAGTTCCTGTTCCACTAACGGCATGACCTCAGCTAACGGCACCAATTGACCATTATTGACTACCTCAGCGAATTGTTTACCCTTAGGCGTGTCGGTCTCAATCTGCGACAGATTCTATGTTAAGTACAGATTATCGATTGCTTTTAGCACTTGCCTCATGGTCTATAATAGCATTGATATCCACGTGCTTATATCCGTACTTCTCCACTATACTTTGAGCGAGCGTAGTCTTACCGCTGCTGGGTCCACCCATAACCCAAACAATTGGCACATTCTGTGTATTCAAATATTAATTAGTGGTCTAATTACAGCTTAATAAAAACTCTACCATATTTAAAAAAAATAAATAATTTCCGTATTTTATATAAACAATTTTAACAATTTTAAAAATGCCTAGACAATGATGACAATTTTTTGATTGAATAGTTTTTAGCTACGCAAGTCAACCAAATAATTAAAGAGCTTTTTATGGACACGCATATAAAATAGCAATTATTATTTTCTATATGGTTATACAAAATACATCTACCGGAGTAGTTATTAACTGATATAATAAAGAAACGCTTGTATGTGTTTCGATTCGCTTACGGATATGACGAGCAGCGGTGCTCGCTCTTCTGCTCGCATCTGCTGCCGTTGGCAGTGGAGCATCTCGATGTGGGTGGGAAATGGTTCGTCGTGCTGTAGAATAATCACGCTGAAGGTGGGTGTCTTCGGTGCACTTCGCCGGAAACCGTCGTTATGAAGATGCAAATCAAAGGTGATCTTAAAGGTGCGGATTGTTGAGTCTACATCGCAGTGGTAGTCCTCGCTTTGCAGCCGTACTATGTCCAATTTTTCGAAAGTTTGTTGAAATTTCCTGTAGCTTGCCTCATCTTTTAGTGCATCTATAAGGCTTCTCCCTGTCGTGCTTGCCCTTTTGCTAGCTAGCTCTTCTTCTGGCTCTGACTGCGCTCTGCGCTTACGTGTGTCAAACTTGAAGGCGTTAGGCTCATTATTTATGCTGATCTCGTCTGTGCTTGCTTCTGAGCATTGATTTTTTATTTGCTGCTTGAGCTGCACCATTCGCTCGAACGTAGCGTTGTAAAATTGGGAGACTTTGATGTGCAGGGGAACAGGCTTATTACTTAGAGAAGCATCCAACAGAGCCCAAATGCAGTCATCTTTTGTGACCACGTCGCTGGAGGCTGTTCGATACCCTTCCTGATGCCTGACAACTATATAACCGGCGCGTGTCAAAGCCGAGTAGACAAAATAATTGTTATACTTTTCACTAGCCTCCTCACCAAGCAGCAAGACGTAGGCCTGCTCGATGGATACAATCAATCCACAGTACTCTAATTGAAGGCGATTCTGTTGTGAAAATAGACAATATGTTTAGCAAATATTATCATATAATATGAAAAGAGTATACACACTAGTTCCAGCAGAAATAAAGCCTCGTAATATTCCAAATAGAGTTTCCCTTGTTGACTGTAGCCAAAGCTCTCAAACTTTCCATCTTTACGCACGACTTCAGCAGCCTGTTGATCGTCGCTCCATATGGCTATAGCGCGACCTGCCTGGCGCTCAATACGTCTAGCAGATAATTGCAGGCGCAAATTTGCTGTAATAACAAAACCAAATGTTTATTTTATTCATTTTATATACTAAACTAAAAACCAAATTCACCATAGGTATTTTTTAACTCCTCATTTTCCTCTGCACTGCCTTCAAAGCTGGTGCGCTTAAGCCCGTTTCTTGGTGATTCAACTTCAGGATGCCGTTGTGCTACAAGTTCTGAAGCACTATAGACATTTTTATTATGTAGTTCTTTTATATTTCATTCAGTACTCACGTTAAATATTGAGTTTTAGGATAAATTTCAATTGTGTTTTCTTGCGCGCCGCTCATTTTCGTAGCCACAAACAGCTGTTGTTGCGGCGCTGCCAGACCAATTGCAAAAGTAAATGTGGAACGAGTTCGTGGTGGAGCGAACATCCAGTTCATTTCTTTTCGCTGGCTTTATAATATTTGAGAAATAAGGTAATTTCCGAAGATAATTGTGCTTTTTACATAAACTGAATGTTTATTTGTGTTTACTAAAGCTATATTGGTTAATTGGTGCTGACTGCCATAACAATTTTAAAACGTGTAAAACCAATTCTAAGAGACTGCATTGATTGCATGCACGTTTTTTTGTTAATGTTTTCCGCGGTCACCAGGCCCCCACCCCTTACCAAAATCGTAAATTTGCTGTTAGTAAGCAAACGTTTACGCCACTATTACCGCAACATGGAGAGCACATTGCTGTCGCCACCTGCCTCAGTACGTGGCATGCGTGAGCTGCAGCGCGCGGAGTTTCAAAAACATGTGCAAATCCCCCGACTACGAGTGCCTGAATCTCAGGTGCAGCGTGTGATCCCGTTGGTAAAGAAGCTGCTACTCAAAATGGAGCATCTGCACCCAGTACGGGCTGTGGAGAATCAACGTGAAATACTATTGCATCCAATACCTGTTAAGAATTGGGAGTCACTACCCACCGCCGAGCTGGAGCAGCAGCAGGTGACGCAAGAGAATTTCAGCCATGCAGATCTCGAGTTAACCTACGAGAACTGGAGCGCCAATGAGATATTGAAGAGTGTGCTGCCAGAGAACGAGGAGGGACTCTCCTCCTTCTCGCGCATTGGCCATATAGTCCACTTAAATCTGCGTGATCACCTGCTTCCTTACAAACAGCTCATCGGCGAGGTGCTGCGCGATAAGCTGCCCAATTGTCGCACCGTGGTCAACAAGGCGGCCTCCATTGACAATACCTATCGCAATTTTCAGCTGGAGCTGATTTGCGGTGAGCCAGACTACCAGGTGGAGACCAAAGAGAACGGCGTGCCCTTTGAATTTGACTTCTCGAAGGTCTATTGGAATCCACGTCTGTCAACTGAGCACGAGAGGATTGTTAACATACTAAAGCCTAATGATGTGCTCTACGACGTGTTCGCTGGCGTTGGTCCCTTCAGTGTGCCGGCGGCCAAGAAGCGTTGCAAGGTGCTGGCCAATGACCTCAATCCCGTCAGCTATCAGTGGCTGCAGCACAATGCCAAGCGCAACAAGTGCTTGACACATATCAAAATGTTTAATAAGGATGGCCGAGAGTTTATCCTAAAGGACTTGCGGGAGGATTTGCTAGAGCGTTGGCGCACATCAGCTGCAGCTGAGCCTTATAACATTCATATAACCATGAATCTACCAGCAATGGCTGTGGAATTCCTGGACGCATTTCGTGGCTTATATACGCCGGAGGAGCTGCCAGAGGAACCCCGCTATCCACTAGTACATGTCTATTCCTTTGCCAAGGGAGAGAATACCAAGGCGCTGGTGCAGCAGCTGGTGGAAAGTAATCTAGGCGCAGCACTGGGTGACGAGCTGCAGGGGATAAGCTTTGTTCGGAATGTAGCGCCCAACAAGGACATGTATAGAGTTTCCTTTAGGCTAACCCGAACGCTCTTAACCACGCCCAAGCAGCTGCTGGGCAAGCGCCCCTGTTCCACAGGGGAAACAGAGGAGGAGCAGGCTGTTGCTGCCACTAAAGTTAAATGTGTTTGACTAAGCTAAAAATAAAGTTTATGAAGTTTCTATAAAAAATGAATTCGTGTCTCTTCTGTTGTATTTACAGCCACGTCGTCATGGGTCGCAACAAGGCCAATGCCAAGAAGGGAGCGGGAGCGGGCGGAAGTGCAGCTGCTGGCAAAGCAAACGCCAAGCCTGCTTTAAATAAATCCAAGAAGGCCAAAAACGTCTTCAAGGTGGCCAACAACAAGGGCAAAAAGAAGCCCAAGGAAGTGAAGGGCAAGCTCAAGCAGGTGAGCCAAGCGAATCATCCAGATCTACCATGATTCCCAGACATTAAACTACCTCAATTTTCTCAGCTCAAGGAGACTGTAAAGGCCAAGCAGGAGAAGGTGGACGAAACACTGAAGGTGCTCCACAAGGATATGGTCGTTAAGAAGCCCAAACCGGCTGCCACGCCCATCAAAAACAAAAAGAAACCCGCAGGCAATGCCAGCAAAGTCTCCGATACGCTGGGCAAGCTAAAGTTCTAAAATAGCATTCAAGTCAATCAATGCGATTTGTTGATAATGTTAGTTCAAAAGATTTTACACATATATCTATGTACATATATATATATATATAAATATATATAAAACTGTTCGTTCAGACTGTTCAGCTGCATGTTCTATAATTGAGTTCGAATTTATATTGAGAAAACGTATTGGATATTTTGTCTCATATGAATCCTAGCAAGTCAAGTTAGCATTGCAATTTTTATAGAAGCCGTTTTTATAGCACCTAGATAAAATTCGATTGTATTTAATCTACAATTATAGCTACTGTAAAATGCTCTTGAATTGATGTGTAAATCTCTCTAATTGGACTGATAAGAAGCTTAACTTAGTCTATCCGTTTACTTTTCTTTTCTTATTGAACTTTCAGTCACTCCAACAAACTTTTCACTCATTTCTATCTATTAGAGAATTATTATTTAAAATATTTTCGTTGGCAACCAATTTAGATAAATAAAAGATTCAACTGATAAATATTTGCGCATATATATTTATATATAAATAAGTAAACCATACACCATATTTAGCCAAGCTCGACCCGAGCAGGGATTACGCCCTATACTAGGCATTAAAGGACTAGTGGAGCTCCAGGCATCATCACAGCACCATCTGGAACAGTTGGCGTGGGTGTGAGTGTTGCGGCTGTTGTATTGGTTACCTGCCAGCCAAATAGATCCCGCACAATCGCGTCCAGCTGGACAGTGTCAATGCCCTCTGCTTGGAGCTGGTTAAACACCGTCTGGGTGCTGGGCGTGGCCAGCCAACGCTCGTAGACGACCTTCAGGGCGCTCAAACGCTGATAGAACTGCGCAAAGATGCCGCCTTGCTGCACCTTAAGCTGCACTTGGGCGTTGATGGCATAAAGTGGGAAATACATCTCCAGCTCATTGAGGAATCCCTGCCAGCCGAAGACGGTGCCCGATAGGTACGGATAGCGATTCAGCAGTGAGGTGCACACTTCCACTGGTTCCAGCTCGAACTTGCCCGAGGAAGCCAACAGCTGTTGATCCACCCACTGCCGGAACAGCAGCACCTCCGGCTGGGCGAGCAGGCGCCAGTAGGCCGTGAAGCCCGCATTGCTGTTCAAGATGCGCACGAAAGCCTGGAACTGTCCATCGTTCAGCAGGTAGCGCACAAACAGCTTCTGCATGGGCTTAAACTGTATTTGGCCATAGATATCCGTTAGATCCTGGGCCAGATTTGGCGGTGGTCCGACCGCAGCCTCCTGACCTTGTATTATAGCAGCGTTGCCCAGAGCAAAGCCCAAGCAGAGCACAAAAATCCAAGCGTATGTGGCAGACATGTTGGGAATATAGAGGATGGAATGTGCTTCTGGCCAATTCAGCATCCCTCTTTTATGCCAAATATATATTTACATAGATCAGATAAGCCCAAAGAATATTCCATGAAATTTGTCGCAGCACCGGCTGCTACTGCTGTTGACATACCGAACGATAAGGAAAGTCATCCGATTCGATCTGTTTATAGTTGGATATGGCGCTGACGTCTCACCGGAACTTGACTAGATTCTTGTTTTTGTGTGCTTTATTTCTCAAATAAATAATTGACCAACAATCCAGAAAAGACCGACAAAATAAGTCGTAAACAAACACAAAATATAATCTATTAGGCCTAAGCAGCGAGCACTGATTGGGAGGAAGAGTACCACAACACATAACAAAGTCAGCCTAAGTATAGTGATTTTAATAGATATAGTAAACCGATGCTTGGCGAGCAGCTAGCTATAATCTGACCATAATTTACTCATAGCTAAAACTCTATAAAATAGAGGTCAAATATGAATAATATGAAAATTATAAATATATATACATATTGCATTTTAATAATTTAACTGGAAACATCATGTAAGAAGCTAGGAAGCATATCAGACAATCAGACAAGCATATTATAAAATATATATTTACTTACACAAGAGAAATGAATCACAAATTCCAGACTCTAATGCTAACAGAGCTTTTCAATCGGACAAATAAGATATTGACGATTTCACATAATCAAAAACTTTATCTAACTGCAACAAGTCTAAGATCGGTTAACTATATAATTTAAGTAAACGTATACGTATACAGGGTTATCCATAAGAAATTCGTAGTAGATCCGAAGTTTTTGGGGGACTTAAGCTTAAAATACAAGTTGATAGATTGATAAGAGCTAACTTAACTGATAAACGCATGATGAACTGGGGGGCAGCTGGAGATTCGGGTGACTCAGGCAGCGCCATCGTTGCCTTTGCGTCGCAGCCAGCTGGGGATGTAACCACGCACGGCCTCGCCCAGCTGGCGATAGATCATCAGCGCCAAGATGGGCAGGACGAGGCGTGCGTCCTTGAACAAATAGACATAGCAGGCTACGAGGAAGAGCACCAGATCCGTGGAGTAGCTCAAGGCGGAGCGCACCTTCTCATGCGCCTGCTCCTCGGAGCAGGACTGCAGCAGCGCCAAGCTGGCTGCCTTCTCCAGCAGCTCACGATCCGCGGCGGACAGCAGCAATGCCGCTTGGGAGCTGTGTTCCTGAGACAACGAGCTACCTCCGGTTGCGAGCGGCTGCTGTGGCCTGCTGAGTGAGACGTCGCGGGAGCGCGTGCGCGAGGGCACACGGCGCTTGATCACACGCTTGACCTTTACCAGACGCGTACGTCCACGAGCATCCGGACGCGCCTCGACTATTTCGCTCATCACGCTCTCAGCGCACTCCTCGGCGTCTTTTTTGTTCTTGGACTTGGGTGGCGGCACCACCAGCACAGTGGGAAACTCCGGCTCCTCCTCCCCCCGCTGATCCTCATGTGCAGGTGTTTCGGGCGCCTTGTGCATGGCATGTTTGCTGGCTGCATCACGCACATGCACAAGCTGCTCCCGCTCTGAAATGGACAGACGTCGCTCCCGACTTACGGTAGGCGGAGCCAGCAGCAGCTCATCCTGATCGGGACTGCGTGCTCGACGCTGCTGATGCTCCGCTGCGGCACCATCGTCGTCGTCGTCGTCCTCCCCCGCCTGGGCAGCGGCTCGCTTCAGTTCATCTCGGTCGAGGTAGAGCGGCGTGTGGTACTTGTGGGTGCTGCTCACCTGGCGCACCAGGTCGCTGTAGTGATCCACGGCTGCGTGTGCCTCCTCCTGCATCAATCGTTCTTGTTCCTGGCGCCGCAGCTCCTCCTCCTCTTTTATTTTGCGTTTCGTCTCCAGCTCCGCAGCGATGACAGCAGCGTTGGTCTTCTCCAGCGGATTCGAGATCTCCTCGTTGGCCTCGGTGTTCTTCTCGGTGGCCGAGCGCTTGTCCCGGCTGAAAAACGACTTGATGCCCTTTGCCAGATCCAGTTTCAAATTACTGGGCGCTGCAGCAGGAGTGGAAGGGCTGCTGACAGCGCCATTTCCCAGCTCCTGCTGCTGTGCATCCGGGCTGCTAGGCTGGCTAAGGGTGAGCTCCACGTGCTCATTGGATGACCGTTTCAATATGGGCTTTGGCACAAAGTCCGGACTGGGCAGAGGCATTGGTCGATTGAGCACCACAGCTGCCTGCTCCGGTGTGGGTGCACGATAGGGGGTGAAGGTGCCAGTGCCCATGTTGCGCGGATGATACGTCTCCAGATCACGTGGACTGGGTGAGTGAGTTCGCGCCATCAGCTGCATTTTGAATTTCTCAATGGAGTCCTGGTCGGAGGTGGCGGTGCTCTCGGTATAATCAGTGCCCAAGTCGAAGCCCTGCTGCTGCTGCTGCTCCTCGTCCATGTCCAAGTCCTCGCTGTCATCGGCTGTGCTCTCCGTGCGATCCTCGTCGTAATCCTCCACATCCTGTTCACGACTATCAGTGTTTCTTGCCTGCAGATTGAGCAGCTGTTCCGTGTTAGCACGTGTCAGATTCTTTAAGTCAACGAGGTTCACGTTCTCCCGTGAGTCCCATTTACGTCCCATGGGCACCATGTCAGCCGACTGGCGTCTCAGCTCGCTGCGGCGCTCGAAGGAAGCACGCTCCGCCTCCGTCATAGAGCCCAGGCGCTTGCGGAACGTAGTCGGAGCGGTAACGGCTATGGCTGCCGGCTCCTGGGCCCTTGCAGTCTTCGCCTTTGCTTTGGAGGCTTGCTCCAATTCCACGGCTTCATAGAAACGCGCCATGGCACGTTCGTAGAGGAGCTCCGTGGAGCTGACCGAGCGGCGCAGCGGGAAAGTCGTGTGCAAGTTGGTGAACTCCAAGAAGGCCAAATCCGGTGCAGAGATGGAGATCGGCGGTGGCTGTATGGCGTCCTCCAGTTCCAGCTCAAAGGAATCTTGCTCTAGACGAGGCAAATCAATATCAATGGGAGTTTTTGGAAATACTTCAGCTACTTACTGTCCTTATCCTTGACCTTGCTGTTCTTGTCGAAGACCACTAGCATGAACTCATTGCTCGTATGGACTTCGTCGTGTTTATCCGCTGGCTTCGGTGGACGCACCTTTGTCACTGGTGGAGTCGGCTCCGATGTGGGAGTCGCCGGCACAAGTGGCTCAGGCTGGGCAGGAGGCGGGGCACTGATCTCTATGGTAGGCAGCGGTTCGCCAATGTGGGCACTGGTGGCTATGGCAATTGCCAGAGCCGGCACATTCTTGGCCGGGCTCAGGGAGTGACCAGAGAAGCGTCTCACATTCTGATTGACGCCCAGCTGGACGGGCTCAGCGCTGCGCTGCAGGGCGGGCGTCGATTTGATGGGCTGCGGCGGCGTTGGACTCTTTCGCAGTGGAGCAGGCTGACGCTGAGACGAATCCAAGGCAGGCTCCAGTGCTGCTATCGGAGGCTGCGGCAGTGGCTGCGGCTGCGTCTGCGGCTTCGACTTCTGTGATGGGCGACCAGGTGACTTGTCCTTGGCGTCAGTCATCGGCTTGACATTGAAGAGCTTCAGCGGCACTGCAGCTGGGGGTGATTTGGGTGGCTTGGACTGTGGCTCCGGCTTGTCCGCCAGCGCTGTTGTTGTTATCAGCGTCAAATTGAGCTTGGGATTGGAGTCGGGCTTGGTGGCTTTGGTTTGCACTGCAGCCGAGTCGGCGCTGCTCAGCGATGGGCTCTTGCGTACACTCATTTTCAGCGCCTGGTCGGAGGTGCCGTAGGACATCTCGTGGCGCAGCTGCTCGCTGTCCACCAGCTGTGGAGTGGGCTTGCGCGAACCACGCGGCGATTGCTTGGGCGAAGCGGACATGCTGGTCGCCGCATCCGCTTGTGGGCGTGGCGGCGACAGCGTCTTGCGGCGCGGCGGCACAGGCTTTGATATATCCTTGTCCTTCTCCTTATGCCCAGCGTCATTGCGTTCATCGCCAGCAATTTTGGTGGCCGACTTGGGCTTGGTGATGCCACGCTTCGGATCGGGTATGAAAAGCAATTCCGACTCCTCCGATGGCTCACTCAAGCCGTATGGATTCTCCGCCTTTACGCGAAACTTGTACTCGGAGCCCTCAATCAGATCGTGCAATGTGGTGCTCAGCGCCCGTGTGGTGGCTGCCTTTAGCCAAACGTTCCAGCCAATACGAAAGTACTCCACGATATAGTTGCCGATCTTGCAGCCGCCATCGTCCAGCGGAGCTGTCCACGACAACGTGGCCGACTTGCCAAAGGACATGTTGAGGCGTGGAGCACCTGGCGGATTCGGCCTGGCCGTCACGGTGACCAGGAAGGAGGCGATATCTTCGCCCAGCTTATTCCAAGCTCGCACCATATACTCGCCCCGATCTGCGCGCTGCACGTTGTCGATCTTCAGCAGGGAGTTCTTCTCCGTGTTGGTGACCTCGAAACGACTGCCCGGTACTATGACCTCGCCCTCGTGCAGCCAGGTGATGGCTGGGGCTGGCTGTCCCGCCACGCCCACCTTTAAACGTAGCACTTCCTCCGCCTCCACGATGAGGCCATCCTCGTAGGTGCGCGGCAGACGAATCTTGGGCGGTGCCTGCACCTTCAGGCGACACTTGGTGACCACATGACCCGCACGATTCGTGGCCGAGCACTTGATCTCGCCCTCGTCGGTCAGCGCCACCTGGTGTATAATCAGCACACTACAATCGAGCTCATTGACAATTTTGGTGCGACGACTGCTGAAGATCTCGTAGCCATCCTTGAACCAATTGATCTCTGGCGGCGGTTCGCCCAGAACTCGCACGCGGAACTCGATCCGCTCATCCTCGACGGCATCCATGTCCGTCAACTCTTCCACAAAGCGGGGCACACTGATTGCGTTCCTCTGCAAGGTCACAGTCAGCGGATCGGACAGCTCGCTGGCATTCGAGCGACCCACAATGTTCTCGGCAAAGCAACGAAATTCGTAGCGCCAGCCCGGCTCCAGGCCACTGATCTGAATTTCGCAACCGGAGATGGGCGTGGGTGTGGCACGCACCCAGTGGGGCGAGCCGACGCGTCGCTGCTCCACCGTATAGCCGATAATAGGCGAGCCACCGTCCAGCAGCGGGCGTTCCCAGCGCAGATTAACCACATCGGGCTGCTGCTCGGAGAGCGCCAGTGGCGTCAATATGGGACGACCCGGCGGAGAGGGCCGTTCTATAAAATAGAGAGAGCAAATTAATCACAGGTAAATAATGCACAAAATACATTCTAAAATCTCGAAACTCAAGCGCTTGCGCAGTATTCAAAATAGACTATTTCGAAAACATTACTTTGTAGTTCTTTCAAATTTTAGGCCAAAGATTCAAGAAAAACAGAAGAAACAAGATTACTAGAGTCGGAAGGCACCGACTAGCAAATGCCCTGTAGGAAAATATTTAATCGTAAGTAATATACATATATAATTTGATCTTAATCTTGCATTTGCCATACTCTAATCTACAAAATGCAGTACTCGACTGCTATTGTACTTCATAAGGTATACTCTAGGTAATATATTAGCCGCGAGACATGAAATGATACCCTGTAAACTTTCAAAGCTCGCATATTTCTTTACAAGTAAAATCATGTGAGACTAACTTTTTTAATTAGACAAAAAAGATTAAGAAGAAATATATAATAGTTGTTACAAATTTTTCAGTCAATTATCATACTCATTTTTTGATCGATCTTCAATGGGTATACAAAACAGAAAAACGGGCCGACGGACGGCGTCGCGTCAATGGACGGCCGCGGCAACCACTTGAATGTGCGAGTGGCTAAAAATAGGAATATTTCTAGCGCTCCCACCAACTATGTGGACTGCTACTACTATGTGTGTGCGAGCTCTCACAGCCAATTAGAGAAGATTTTCAGTGTGTGGAAATTCGGGAATATATTTTTGAATTTTACTTGAATTTTGATGGAATTTAGAACGGGCTTTTCCGTTTAACTTGCCTGCAGATTTCCAATGCACATTCTTTTTGGGCCGTCCACTCTGTGGCGTCTGCAGTTTACCCGGTTGGTTGCCCATATCGTATATTTAAATATATTAACCTATTTGCAACAAAATGTGCATATATATAGAATTATCTATATATAGGCAAGCCGCTTTTAACTTCACGCACTCTTCGGGTCGTTTTTTTTTTTTTTTAATATATTTTCGTTTTCAATGCGTTTCGAATCCGTTTATTTTCATATAACTAACTAATTTAACAGTGCAATTTTCGTAATTTGCAATTTTGGATGCGCAATCGAAGCCATCTTTACGGACGCGTTAAATAATCCGTTCGCCAGTATAGCCAGGCATTCCCGCACACAAGTAAGCTTTGGGCGCTAAGAAATGTCAACGGCAACTAACTTGCAGCGTTGCCAGTAGTGGCAAAATAGTAAACAGCTGCCTACAGATCGATACTATTACTGTTCCGATAAGAAACCAATATTGAGTCTAAGGACATAGAGGCAAATAAATTTTTTAAATATTGTAGAATTCGATTTATTTACGTAATCAAATTCATAAATTTATGACAATATATAATTTTAAAATTGACTTCTATCGATATCAAATGAACTGTATCGATATATTAAGCACATCTCTAGATGTTTATTTCTTACATCCCAAATTTACAACAAGCGTAGCGCAGGTGTTTCGCCAAAAATAAAAAATAAAAATAAAAAACTTTAGATTGTTAATTGTTAATGTTAGATAAATCAACCTGGTCGCTTGTCCGCAGTTTATATTTAAAATTAAGAACAAATATATAAGATCTTCTCAAGTTTTCTGTTATTGTTATTGGCAAACAGTTTCTATCCACGCGTGTGTGAGTGTGTGTGTTTGCATATAAAATGATTTGGAAGCTGTGAAGCTGTCACGGCGGCAATTAAATTAGAAACAAAGACACAGCCGCCACTGTCGTTGGTGTCGCCGCTACAATTATTGCATTGACGGCAGGTGCAGGTGTAGCCCCATAAGCACACGCACGCAGGCACACTCACACACACACGCGTGCACTGGAAAAACAGCAGCAACAACAAGAATGGCTGGCACGGCAACCGCAACACCGATGGAAATTGACGAATTCATAAATGGAGCGCTCGTCTCTTGGGTAAGTGAGTGGATAAACATGCTCGACATGCTCATAAGAGGGCAGCTGAATAAAAACGTGATTGGCATACATAAATATTCAAGTATTCAATTTACATGCGCCCGCACATACGGGTATGTATGAAAATACATAGAAGCATACATGCGTACATACATATTTATAGCCACAGAGATTTCCGACGCTTAGCCCCAAGGTCATTGTAACTGTGGCTTTGGCTATTGCTACCGTTTACGGTACAAAAACAAAAAACTACTTTTTTAATGCTGTCATTAGCAGCGGCCCGTCGGCAGGCCTTTGTTTGTCAATTACGAGAACTCTGAGTTTTGCTCGACCGGCTTTTATACCCTTGACAAATTTGCATGCTAAAAGAGGGAATATTAATATATTCGGTATTTATTATTCTTATATGTAAATGTATGTCGAATAATGATGTGTACTTAATGTTGAGAATGCTCTCTTTTCCTCAATGAAAAAATTCATTCGCCAATTGGTACTAGGTATACTTGTAAATATATTAAACTTGATTATTGTTAGGGCTATACCTACAGTCAATGGCAACCTAATCTTGTACGATCTTTCACTTTCAGTTGGAATCATGCTTACCTCGTGCCGAGCTGCTCGCTGGTTATACCTCGCTGCTGGATGGCCACATAATACACAGCGTTTGGTTACAAATCGATCCGGAACCACAGAACAATCCCAGCGAACTGCTCAGTGAACTAAGCGGCAAGTCGCTGAGCATTGCGCGAGCCAAAAACTTTGAGTGCATAGTACGTAACCTAAAAGCACTTTTCGAAGAGGAGCTGGGACAGACTATACTGGTGCTGCCTGATGCCTATATACTGGGCTATTATCCGGAGAGCAAGCAGGGCTTAGAACAGATGAAAACCCTGCTAACACTGTTGCTGGGCGCAGCAGTGCAATGCCCCAACAAAGAGCTTTTCATAGCGCGCATTAAGGAACTGGATCTGGAGACTCAGCATGGCATTGTGGCGCTCATCAAACAGGTGACGGATAGCCACAGCCTGGTGCTCACCGAGGATTCAATAGAACGTCTGTCGGCCGAGAATATGTATGGACACATAATCCGCCTAACCAAGGAGCGTGATCAAATGTACTTGAAGTGGATCGAAACAGTGTGCGTGGAGCCAGAGCTTAGTGCAACTGATGGAGTCGAATGCGGACAAGGTGTTAGTGTTCCCCGTTCACCTTCCAGTGGTACAGCCACCTCGACAACCTCTTCATCTTCCAATTCAGAAAGCAATCATTTGGCGGTGGAGTGCGCAGATCTTAGATCTAAGAATCGTAAATTGCGTCAAGAACTGTAAGTGACTTAATCCAATTATGAAAATCCTAATAACTAAATTTTTTCCGGTTACAGTGAGGAGAAGTCGGAGACTCTGCTCGAGCTACGTGAAGAGCTGGATGACAAAAAGCAGCGTTTTGAAAAGCTGCGCCAGGAAGTAAGTTGCTTTAAATTGCTTAGTATAAACAAACTAATATGCTCTTTGTTTCTATTACAGAGCCAAGAATGGTTTACTGAGGCAAAACGCGCCTCTGCCTATCGGGATGAAGTGGATATATTGCGTGAGCGTGCGGAACGTGCCGATCGTCTAGAGATTGAGGTGCAGAAATATCGGGAAAAGCTTGGGGATTCAGACTTTTATAAGTCGCGCGTGGAAGAGCTGCGCGAGGATAATCGTGTGCTGCTTGAATCTAAGTATATGCAGCACAATACATAAAATAAATTAACTTTACTTACATATGAATCAATTTAACAGAGAAATGCTGGAGGAGCAGCTACAACGTTCACGTAAACGTTCGGAACATGCCATCACCTTGGAGTCGGAAATCATCAAGTACAAACAGAAATTGAATGACATGGCGCTCGAGCGTGATGTGGATCGAGCCAAGCTAGAAGAGCTTCTCGAAGAAAATGCTCAACTGCAGCTGGTAGCCAAGAATCTCAATTGCACGCAGGAAGTCGACAAATCATTCTCCGACAATGAGGACGAGTGCAATTCAGGTGACAATAGTTTGTCCGAGCAACTTACGAACAATGCACAAACACGTGCTCTTAAGCTAGAGCTAGAGAATCGTCGACTGACTGCTGCTCTGGAGCAGTTGAAAGAGAACAGCTTCCATGAATCAACGAGCAAAATGCTAGAGCTTGAAAAAGAGAAGAAGAAATTGTCGCTGAAAATTGAACAGATGCAAGAGAACATACAAAGATTGACGCAACAAAATGTGGAATTGGAGAGCGTGTTTAAGAACGCTTTAGAAGAGAACAAAAAGCTGCAGGATGCCGTCGATAGTCGTCAGAAGAGCTACGATCGCCAGAGTCTAGAGCGTGAGGCAGATCGTCAAAAACTCGCGGATGCCGAACAGTACGTAGAAACACTAAATAAAGAGAAGCAGCGCATTCAAACTCTCAATGAGAGCATTCAGCGTCGAGCCGATGATTTGGAACGCCTCGCAGAAGCCAAGACAAAGGAGCTGGAACAGTATATTGAAAAAACCCAACAGTTTGAGCAGACCAAACAGAAACTTTACGAGATTGAGGCGAAGGTATGTACGTACGAGCGCGAGAATGCCAGCTTACTGAAAGAGGTGACAAAACTTAAGGAGAGCAGTGAACAAAAGTCTGTACAACTGGACGAGAGCATCAACAGGCTGGACACCCAAGCCAAAGATATAATGAGGCTCGCCAAAGTACAGGAGGAGGCGGAGCTAGTGCAGCAAAAGCTTGTCGAACTGGAAAAGCAGAACCAAGAGCTATGCTCGCAGCGCAACATTGATCAAGAAATGATAAGCACGCTACGCAACGATCTGGTTAATGGAACGCTAGTCACCAAGAAGGTGCGCCACAATCTGGAAAAACTCGGACTGGATGGCAACGAGGTCGACGGTGAACCGTCTGAACTAAATGTAGAGCATGTGGTGGAGAAGCTGGTACGCAATCCAGAAACCTTTAAGACTGTGCGCGAAATTATGCTGAATGTCAATCGTGAGCAGCAGCAGGAGGCGGGCGTCAAGTCGGACATGTGTGTACTATGTCATCGCCAGGAAATCTTTACCGTGGAAAAGAATATCGAGCTGTCAGCAACGCCTAAAGGGCCCACAGCGCAGGAGTTGCGCTTCGAGCACAAACTGCATCTTAGGCCGTCACGTGATTCAGCGGAAATGGCACGTTTGCAGGACAGTAATACGCAGTTACAAACGGAGAATGCGCGATTAAGTGTAGACGTGGCAGCATTGAGCTCACAAATCACTTCACTCAATACTCAGCATGTGGCACTGCAATTGGCTAATTCGCAGCTGGCCGCTGAGAAGGATACGCTGTTGAAGGAAATTGATGCGCTACAGCAGGAGCACAAGCACGCGCTGCAAGATCAGGTGACATTGCAGTGCCTGCACGATCAACTCTCTGCTGAATATGAATCGCTCAACAAGGACAAGGAACAGTTAAAGGCGGCTGTGCGTGATCTGCGCCAAGAGACGCGTGATGCGCGCGAGACAATCCAATCGCAGGAGCAGCGCATCGAGGAACTGGTCGCACAGACCAATAGCATGAAATCCTGCCATGAAGATCTTGCCATACTGCGCACTGAGCACTCCAAGTTGACTGATGACTTCCGCAATCTCTTCGCCACTAGCGATCGATTCAAGAACGAATACAAGAACATTCAGGAACAATACAAAATGATTCGCGTGGAGCACAGTAGTCTTAAATTGCAAAATACCGAGTTGACTGGCGAGCTGAATGCCAAACAGGATCAGGTACGTCTACTGCAGATCGAATACTCAAAGGTTCAGCAGCGTTGCGAGGTGAGTTGCTATTTTTGTTTTACCCCATTTTACATTCGACTAATCGATGCATTCCATCTACCAGATGCTTATACAAAACAATGCGGACCTGGACTCGGAGCGCAAGGCCTTAATGGACAATGTATCACAGCTGCTGTCGCAATACCAAGAATTGCTGGCCATTTCATTGGAGGACAAGAAGCACTTCCACGAAGAGGAAAAGAACTACACAGAACGAGTGCACAGCCTAAAGCGTCAAAAGGAAAAACTGGAGGAGAAGATAATGGAGCACTATAAGAAATCGGAGACCACAGTGCAAAAGAAGTATGTCACAAGATAGTAAATCTAAGCGGAGCACTTCTAATTCCAAATATTCCACAGAAAACCATTTGCCAGCAGTCTCGTTAGACGTGTGAAGAAGGCCAGTTCCGATTTGATGAACAAAGTGCCAAGTCGGGTAAGAGTAAAGTAATTCTTTGCATGGCTTGAGCGCTTAGCTAAATCTTGATTTATTGCAGAATCGTCGTTCGTGGGTTGATGATGCTCGCACCAATTCACAGTTTGTCATTGGCTCTGAATCGGGTGGCAATGAATCGGATAATAGCAATGAGGAGCCACTATCCATTGCGTCCGATACGCATCTGTTACAGCGTAACATACCACTGCGTCAGAGTCTACAGCGGTAAGTCAAATATTATTCGGACTATGGGCTAATGTTAAATCTGTGGAAGATTTCATTTACATTTGCTAGAGTAGAGATAGTACTAAATTATTTATGCTATACTTTACCAAATAATTGCAAAATGGAAGATAATCTTATTTCAGCTTTGGCTGGCCAAATGCATTTGCTTTAATGGTTAAATGATGTATTTAGTTTTGGTTTATGGCTCTTGTTTTATTTACATGTATATACACAACAACAATATCAACAATACCATCAACTTTGCACACACACTCGCACACACTGTTTATGTATGCATTGTACATGTACTCTATAGGGATTTGCTGGATAGCTCCATACAACGCGGTGGCACTGTGCGAAGTAGCCTGCAGGCACAGAAACGTACGGATTTGAGTAATTCACGTAGAAATAGCGTGCACGGGTATGCGCTTTTAAATGTTTAACATACAAGAAATTCCCAATAAAAAATGTATCCCACCTTCCCAAATCCTTAAATGTAAAGCTATGCCAATATTTGTTTGTGTTTTGTGGATACCTCCCCTTTTACTTTCAATTTGCTGGGTATTTCTGGTTACTAATTCCTTTTTGCTTTCAGCAGACTTGAACCGCCCGACGTAACTGGCAGCAGCTTAACCCTGGGTACCGCTGGCTCGCGACGCACCGTTTATTTGATCGATGAGAAGCTGCCCGATGGCTCCAGCGCCGCGGCACAACAGCCGCAGGCAAGTTCAACGCCTACGCCAAACAACAATGCTACAGCAGCCGCCACTGCCACCACTGGCGCTGAGCCGCAAACACCACTGAAGAACGACAATCAGCCAGCCACGTTTCTCATGTACAATCGCATCAATACAACCATTGGGACGACCAACGACCAGAGCCCACTCTTACAGGCCTCGGGCAGCGGCGGCAGCGTCGCCGGCAGCACTAATCAGGACGATAAAACACTGCGCAAACGAAACGAAGATAAAAGCAATAGCATTTGGTATGAATACGGCTGCGTTTAGAGCTTCTCGAACACAAACACACAATGAAACATACAGACAAACAAAAACAAACTGCATTTGCTGACGACGAAGTATTATTTCGTTTTAGAAAGTAACGAATTTATGCCTTAGCTTAACAGAAGAGAAATTTACTAAGTGCTTCTTATAATGCTATGATTTGCCTTAAGCTACATACAAAAAGGTCTGCAATTTAATACGTAGCATCTATATTATATATATGTTGTGTTTTACATTTAGACATAGTTTAAATAATAGTTATACAATTTATACGTATATATATATATAAATATATATATAACTATACGAAGACTAAACGGCAACTGTGCGAATTCAAAACTATTTTTTAGCATAAATTATACACACCCACATTTATCCATGTACTTATATGTATGTGTATACCAATACCGAAATGTAAGTCCATATTACGTCCACAAGATGAACTATTATTGTATTTATTATGCATTTCATACATTAAAAACTCAAACACTCGAATATATTCCTACACATTTTGTATACTATACAGCTAACAGCTAACGAATGCGCCTTTAATTTGTGAATACACACATATATATATAAATATATATTTTTGTAAGACTAAAAGTAGTTTAAGCGGTAATAACTAAACACACAGTAAAAGCTATAATTCTTTAATTTATTGACAAATACCTAAATACGCAATAAACCACAAACATAAAGTTATACATAATTGAAGTGTTTTGAGTCTCTGTACGATAAATTAAGATTATTTTTTCTGCTCAGCATTTTAGTTTAAGATTCCATTTGGCAGAGGTGTGATCGTAACTGTGGAAGAAGGCTATTCCGAACTGTGGTATCTTCAAATATGTATTAATCATTCCAACAATCAAATACTATTAAAAATATATTCTTTATAGATATACGTTCTGCACAATCAGATTATTTCAAAGATTTTAGAAATAATGCAAAAAATAAAGCTCACATTGAATACCCAGTTATATACTGCAACATATAAAAAGGCAATATACCAAATGGAGACCCTGTTCGAAATCTGTTTATTTATTATTTATAGTTTCATCTGATGTGAGAAGAAGAGAAAGCTCTGTCTATATAAAATAATTTTTAACTTAAAAAAATCTGTTATTTTTATGAATATTAGATGTAATATTAGAAGAGTCTACACAAGTAAGAAAGCTCTAGTCGAGACTGCTCGACTACGAGATCCCCTGAACCCTTGGAGTAATAGCTATTTCAATAATTTTTCTCGTCTTTCAGCTTACACAAGAAACACGCACACACACACACACAGGCATACATACACACACACACACATACACACACAACCATAAACACGCATGGGTGGCAGTGAGCGCTTACAATGAGAACTTAATTGCTTAATAACTTTTTTTGTGGACATACGATCTTCATGAAACTTTCAGATTACGATTATAACATGAATATGCATGTATGTATTTGCCAAAGCACAAGTCTCTAGTATTTGAAATACGCTTTTTACAAAAGTGAGGGGGTGAATTTAGGGGTGGGCGTAAATTTTAACAAAAACCGAATTTGTATATTGGACACTTGATCCTGAAGTTCAGGGTATAATAAAAAGCAGACGTGAATAGTTCATAAACCAGCCAGAGATAAGATATAAGATTATCAGTGATAAACAATGTTTATAAATTGTCCAAATTTTGCAAGGAATAGTTCAGTTCGAATTGTGAATTGTGAGCGATAAACACAAGATGTGGCTACGAATACTTATATCACTGGTAACTAGAGCTGCTAGCTAAACCTATTTAAAGAAAGATAGTTATGTATAAGTCATTTCTCAATAGATATTGGTGCAATATCTGAATGCCGAGTGCGATGTTTGTCAGACAAACAGGGCTGCCTGTCATTCCCAGAATACTTATTCGATCTGCATCAATGGTAATTATGCATATGACATAACTATTTATCGAATGGCTCACAAAACCCGTTCTGATCGAAGGTGAGGCATCAAAAAAAGTTATTACCTGTCCAACCAATTACGTTTGTACGGGAGGAAAATATATATGTTATCCGGAAAGCCACAATGATCCCATTTGTAAACCTGTAGTCGATCTGAATGCATATTGCAATGCTATCGGAAAGGCAACCAGCTATGAAAACAAGGATGATCCCACCTGCAAAAGGTGAGCAGCAGCATCAAGCGCAGTAATGAAATCTATAATGTATTTTCCTTTAGTTTTATTTATTGTTACGAAAATGGTACTACTGGTCAACTACTAGGACGAATATACCAGTGTACAAACCCAAACAAACCCTATTTCAATGGAGTTCAATGCGATGCCGTGAAACCAGATTCCTGTACATAATTTTACCAATCTTGTTTTTAATAAAAACAAAAAATATGCCAATAAAGATTGTTTTTCTCCGAATTTTCTTTATCTCAGATTAAATAAAATATTTCTCATCTCCTTTGGTTTATGATTCTGTCAAGGTTTACTGCAGTCAACAATTTCTTTATGTTATCTAACCCAAGGTAGTACTCCTTATCTATGCTTATAAATGTGTATATAAATCAAGCGTTCCATCAATTTTGGCCAGTTTTACAAATTTGCTGCTCCACTGCACATGCTCCAGAAATGTTTCAGTTGTCAAAGATCGTTAGTATTGTTAAACCGTGTATCTGATACACAAAATTTACTAAAATTCCTGTATATTTTTTAGGCAGCTTTTCTTCTAGTTTCCCTAGCACTGCCCCAGAATTTACTAGCTCAGTGTGATGTCTGCCAGACTGACGTTCGAGCTGCTTGCCATAGTGAAACCACATTTTCGATTTGCATTAATGGTATTCATATATATTTATATATTATCTACAAAATCACCAATTAATAGTATATTCATTGTTCAGGCGCTCCATCTAAGGATTATATAGAATGTCCCAAAGACTATCATTGCACTGGCGGTAAATATATATGCTATCCGAAATCGACTGGTGAGGCGAATTGTGTTCCTAATAACACCCCTCGGGATCCAGACACTCTCTGTCAAGAGACCCAAACAACTAACCAATTGACAAATGAATTGGACCCCTCATGTGCTACGTAAAGAGATCGATTTTTATCGATATATTGAATATATATATATATGTTTTATATTTCTTATAGGTATATCCAGTGCGCGCTTGTCAATGGAGTCTGGAGGGGTCGTGAACTGAAATGCCCATCAGAGACGTGGTTTAACGGCAAGTTCTGTACGTCCCCTAAACCAGACCTTTGCACTTAAGCAATTTGCATGCATATCAAAATTTTGAATATGTATACTACATTATTAACCTATATTTGAGGTTTTGTTAACGTCAATATATCCTTTTTGACCATTCATATAAATAAACATACAAATAAAAGAGAAATTCTGGTTGTTTCGATCATATATATAAATATATAATATTAATAATAATACTAATCGTACCAATAAAAGAATACAAAACTGTAATCAATATACATAAATAAATCCTTCTTATTATACAATATTATATTTTTTCTTGTTTTTAACATGTTTCTACTCATGCTTGCGAAAGTTAAATAAAATTCAATGTGTCAGCAGTCAGCAGGTCGCTCAGTTTCACACTGACTTGTCTCCGAGTTAAAATATTCGTCAGTGTTGCAATGAAAAAGCCAACCCAGGGTATCTCCCGACAATTTGTAACAGTTCACATAACTGTAAGACGTAAATAAATAAATATAGTCAGCAATATGCACCAAGAGACACGCATCTTACTCTTTGCAGGTGGGATCACTCGGGACCCTAAAATATCCTTCTTTGTTGAGACTCAAACAGTATGCATCGGCATTGAATTCTGGCACCTCTGTACTTGTGGGCTCTGAGCTCGACTCCTGCGTGGACCCGGAAGACGGTGCTGTCGAGGAATCGGGGTGTGAAACTGTTGTTGAAGGCTCTGGAGACTGCGCGGTTGACGAATCAGGCGGCGAAATTGTTGTTGAAGGTTCTGGAGACTGCGCGGTCGAGGATTCAGGAGGAAGAACTGTGGTTGAAGGTTCTGGGGACGGCGCAGTGGAAGAATCTGGAGGTGAAACTGTGGTTGAGGATTCTGGAGGCTGATCGGTTGAGGATTCAGGAGGAGATACTGTAGTTGAAGGTTCTGGAGACTGCGCAGTGGAAGACTCAGGGGGTGAAACTGTGGTTGAAGGTTCTGGAGACTGTGCAGTGGAAGACTCAGGGGGTGAAACTGTAGTTGAAGGTTCTGGAGACTGCGCGGTTGACGAATCAGGCGGCGAAATTGTTGTTGAAGGTTCTGGAGACTGCGCGGTCGAGGATTCAGGGGGAAGAACTGTGGTTGAAGGTTCTGGGGACGGCGCAGTGGAAGAATCTGGAGGTGAAACTGTGGTTGAGGATTCTTGAGGCTGATCGGTTGAGGATTCAGGAGGAGATACTGTAGTTGAAGGTTCTGGAGACTGCGCAGTGGAAGACTCAGGGGGTGAAACTGTAGTTGAAGGTTCTGGAGACTGCGCGGTTGACGAATCAGGCGGCGAAATTGTTGTTGAAGGTTCTGGAGACTGCGCGGTCGAGGATTCAGGGGGTGAAATTGTAGTTGACGGTTCTGGAGAGTGCGCAGTGGAAGACTCAGGGGGTGAAACTGTGGTTGAAGGTTCTGGAGACTGTGCAGTGGAAGACTCAGGGGGTGAAACTGTAGTTGAAGGTTCTGGAGACTGCGCGGTTGACGAATCAGGCGGCGAAATTGTTGTTGAAGGTTCTGGAGACTGCGCGGTCGAGGATTCAGGGGGAAGAACTGTGGTTGAAGGTTCTGGGGACGGCGCAGTGGAAGAATCTGGAGGTGAAACTGTGGTTGAGGATTCTGGAGGCTGATCGGTTGAGGATTCAGGAGGAGATACTGTAGTTGAAGGTTCTGGAGACTGCGCAGTGGAAGACTCAGGGGGTGAAACTGTAGTTGAAGGTTCTGGAGACTGCGCGGTTGACGAATTAGGCGGCGAAATTGTTGTTGAAGGTTCTGGAGACTGCGCGGTCGAGGATTCAGGGGGTGAAATTGTAGTTGACGGTTCTGGAGAGTGCGCAGTGGAAGACTCAGGGGGTGAAACTGTGGTTGAAGGTTCTGGAGACTGTGCAGTGGAAGACTCAGGGGGTGAAACTGTAGATGAAGGTTCTGGAGACTGCGCGGTTGACGAATCAGGCGGCGAAATTGTTGTTGAAGGTTCTGGAGACTGCGCGGTCGAGGATTCAGGGGGTGAAATTGTAGTTGACGGTTCTAGAGACTGCGCAGTGGAAGACTCAGGGGGTGAAACTGGGGTTGAAGGTTCTGGAGACTGTGCAGTGGAAGACTCAGGGGGTGAAACTGTGGTTGAAGGTTCTGGAGACTGTGCAGTGGAAGACTCAGGGGGTGAAACTGTAGATGAAGGTTCTGGAGACTGCGCGGTTGACGAATCAGGCGGCGAAATTGTTGTTGAAGGTTCTGGAGACTGCGCGGTCGAGGATTCAGGGGGTGAAATTGTAGTTGACGGTTCTGGAGACTGCGCAGTGGAAGACTCAGGGGGTGAAACTGTGGTTGAAGGTTCTGGAGACTGCGCAGTGGAAAACTCAGGGGGTGAAACTGTGGTTGAAGATTCTGGAGACTGTGTGATAGTAGAAGCAGGTGGTAAAACTGTAGTCGATCCAGTAGGTTTACCTGTTGTCGATACTGTAGTAGGTTCTGGAGTTGTTGACGATACACACGATGGCTGTAATAAAAGACAACAAATGAAAATATGTAAACACAAGAAATTTCAATCAAATTTACGGAAGATGTATCGCGGGGTGAGCAAAATGTGCCATCCACATTGCAGTAAAAGCCATCATCACATGATCGAATGGCGTTTGGATCGACAAAGCCGAGATTGTAACAGACTCCATAGCTAAATTCATCCATGCAGGCATAGACACCATCGGTCAGCGAACAATCTGAACAGGTGGACACAGCTGCAGTTGAAGAAGAAGTTTCACATGATGGCTGCAACAGAACTATGTTAAAATGTTAAATAATAAAGATTTGAGCTAAACTAACGGTAGAGGATTCCTGGGGAGAACAAAACGAGCCGTCAACATTGCAGTAATAGCCATCTCCACATGATCGAATTGTGTTAGTATCAACAGCTCCAAGATTGAAACAGATGCCGTAAGAAAACTCATCCACACATGCATATACTCCGTCGGTCAATGAACAATCCGAGCACGTTTGACAATGCAACGTTGGAAATGTTGCAAAGAACATTAATAGCTGTAACAATTTAAAGGTTAAAAATAAAATAATAACCACATGGTGTCTTTACTTACGAGTAAATTTTGTAAATACGACTTCATCTTGAGACTTTCGTTGGTATGTCTGCTCAGTAAGGAGACCGAAATTGCTTTGATATGCCTTAATTCCGAATCGCATTTTAATAATACGAGCAATTATGATTTACGTGAAGACCTTGTGCACAGATTAAAAAAGTAATAAAGATTGCTGAAGGTACATAAATTCAAATTCTTCAGAACCTTTGTCACAATTTGAATGTTTGGCATTGATGCCAAAACTAAGTAAGACAGTCGTATAAGAGTAAGTTTTTTATATATATCTAATTAAGATAGTTGCCAATATAAGAAGCGAAAGGCACATTTGCTGCTGTTAATTTAGTCATATGAAAATATGATTATCTAGCTTTTATAACTGTTCTCCTTCGTTTTCTTCGGTGTGTTTATCTTCCAGCCAACTGCGTGCCATACGCAATGAGGGCAATCGAAATCGCCATTCATCACAGCAGTGTGTGTAGACGTGCTCGCCCAACTGTAGCAGCTCCTTGGAAAAATCCCGTTCATCCTCTTTCCATGGACGCTCTGCGCCGCCGAACATTTCCATGCGCACGAGTGCAGCCATTGTTGCACCCAGATACTTTTTAATGCCGTTGTACAGCTGAGACTTGGTCAATTGTGGAGCCACAGAGGTGGAAGAGGAGCTCTTTAATACTTCAGCTTGAGCTTCTAGTCTCTCGATTGTTTGCTTTAAATCGGCATTCTCTTTAGAGAGTTGCTCAAAGTTTGTTCTCAATTGCTCATATTTAAGCTGATAGTCTTCGTGCATCTCTTCTGTTACATTTGCGTCTGTTAGAGGCCCCATATCAATGTCTTTTCCACTCAGTGGCTGTTCTTTACCAGTGTCAACGATTATAGATGATTCAGCTGTATTCCCTTGCTCATGCCCAAGTTTTTGTCTTTTATTTGGCTCGAGGATCAGGGGCTTGGGTGGCGTTCGTCTTCTCGCTACGTATTTTCGTCCAAATCGTGCGTCATCGGTGAAGCCGAGTGGACATTCGAAATTTGGGGGAGGTATTAAATGCTCCAATGTGGGCATGGAAAGCTTCACCATTGTTGCCTCACCATTCTCGTCGAGGTGCTCCATGTCCCAGGCCAGATCCTTACTGACGCGCACCAAAGTGGGCGTCTGATTTGGTATTAGTCGATCTAATTTATAGTTCATAAAGCATTCGTAGCGAAAGTGACGCGCACAAACAGCGCGATTGGATAATTTCTCCTTTGCAACATTTAAAATGTCAGCGTTGCCGCAATTCTTAAGCCAAGTTTCCAGGCGAACTGGATCACGAACTGGCAGTTTGAAAAAATGCATTTTGGGATTGCGTTGTGTTGAGACTTGGCAGTCACGAAATACGCATCGCGTGCCACCCATTTTATCATAAGATTCTCTAATTTGCTCTTATTATTTTAAACACAACATAAACAAAATGCTATTAAGTTTGGTACTAAATTATAGGCTAACGCAATCTGGTCACACTTTTTGTTTTTAACAAGTTTGGTCACCCAAAATCACGGCAAGTCAAAAAATATACTGAAAAGTTCAAATTTGATTAAAATTATGACATTATGAAAATACTGAAGAAAAATGAAAGGTTGTTTATTTATTTATACTACCCAAATTATTATTATTGAACTAAATACTCAATAGTGATGTCAAAATAAACAATAAAAGTATTTAATAATAACATTAACATGGTTCAATATTAATGGAATATAAATTTATTTGAACATAGTTTCTAGAACATTACAGAAACATCGACTCACATCAATGTCAATTGGCTCAATGCAACACTGCGTTGAAAACCGGAAGAGGTAGCCCTGACGACTAGATGTTTCTCGAAAAATCTAGAAGCTTCGTAGAATTTTGTTCAACCCCTATAAAAGCAGTAGGAAGCAGACGCCGGCTTGTCAGTATTGAAACAAAATTCGTGCGGTGAGCATAAAAAGAGTCTGCCCTGAGGCAAAGCAAAAACAACAAAAAATAAGAAAATTTTATTTTCTGCGCTAAAAGTGAAAAAGTATATCATATTTGAAGTTAGTTCAGTGAAATAAAATAATACAAGGTAAGCAAATTTAATATAGAATATATTTCTATTGCACAAAAAGGGGGAAGCTGTGCCAAAACCAATTGAATTTCGGTTAATGAATTAAAGCGAAAGTATGTGTGTATGTGCAGCGGAAAAACTCTTGACACGATTAATGCTGTATTGGTTGCAGAAGGGTCTAGAAATTGTGACCAACTAACTACATTTTCATTTATAATTAGAGAAATGTTCAAGAGCAGCAAATTTCGACTTGCTTACCAGCAAGACAATCAAATTCTATGAGCACGCTTTTAAGTTGAGTCACTGTCGCAAAATATGCCGGCAATGTAAAATTGCCGAAACTTCTGGAGACAGTCTACTAGAGAATACGTCAGTTATATATTAATATGTAAAAATCCATTTAAGACGTCCATTTAAATGCAAGTAATGATGCTTACGATTAAGCACATTTTATAATTGCACGTGTTTGCAAATTTTTCTTTCATTCTCGAAAGATATTTGTGTATGTATATGTATGACCCAGAATTGTTCTAGAAAGCGTCTTCTTGAAAAAGATGTAATGCAAATATATATATATATATATATATATATATATATATATATATATATATATATATATATATATATATATATATATATATATATATATATATATATATATATATATATATATATATATATATATATATATATATATATATATACATGGCATACATACATATGTATGTGTATTGTTATATTTAAGGGAGTTTTTCTAGAACATTTCGACAATTTTCTAAGTTGGCAAGACTGACGCTTCTCGAATTTACTAATGTGCATGCATGCATGCATACATAGGTGTACATTGCTTATGTACACGCTTGTCATCAACGGAGTGAGGGAGCAAGCAACTGAGACGCTCTCTTGGGGGTAGAATAAGTGACCGGGAAATATTAAATGAAAAGTAAAATAAATGTTTTTCAGAGGTGGCATATTTTAAATTAAATTTTGTTTTCTATTGCAGATGCCTGAAGAAGCGGAGACTTTTGCATTCCAGGCTGAGATTGCTCAGCTTATGTCGTTGATCATTAACACATTCTACTCAAACAAAGAAATCTTCTTGCGTGAGTTGATTTCCAATGCGTCTGATGCACTCGACAAGATCCGCTATGAATCGCTGACGGATCCCAGCAAACTTGACTCCGGCAAGGAGCTATACATCAAGCTCATACCAAACAAGACTGCTGGTACACTGACCATCATTGATACCGGTATTGGTATGACTAAGTCTGATTTGGTCAACAACTTGGGCACAATTGCCAAGTCGGGCACTAAGGCATTCATGGAGGCATTGCAGGCTGGTGCCGACATTTCCATGATTGGCCAGTTTGGTGTTGGCTTCTATTCGGCATATCTGGTGGCTGATAAGGTGACAGTGACCTCGAAGAACAATGATGATGAACAGTACATCTGGGAATCGTCTGCCGGTGGCTCCTTCACCGTTCGCGCTGATAACTCCGAGCCATTGGGCCGTGGTACCAAGATTGTGCTGTACATCAAGGAGGATCAGACCGACTACCTTGAGGAAGCCAAGATCAAGGAGATTGTCAACAAGCACTCCCAGTTCATTGGCTACCCCATTAAATTGCTGGTAGAGAAGGAGCGTGAGAAGGAGGTCAGCGATGATGAGGCTGATGATGAGAAGAAGGAGGGTGATGAGAAGAAGGATATGGATACTGATGAGCCCAAGATTGAGGATGTTGGCGAGGATGAAGATGCCGACAAGAAAGAGAAGGATGGCAAGAAGAAGAAGACCATCAAGGAGAAGTACACCGAAGACGAGGAGCTGAACAAGACAAAGCCCATCTGGACACGCAATCCCGATGATATTTCCCAGGAGGAATACGGCGAGTTCTACAAGTCGTTGACCAACGATTGGGAGGATCATTTGGCTGTTAAGCACTTCTCTGTTGAGGGTCAGTTGGAGTTCCGTGCTCTGCTATTCATTCCACGCCGCACACCTTTCGATCTGTTCGAGAACCAGAAGAAGCGCAACAACATTAAGCTCTACGTGCGCCGTGTCTTCATCATGGACAACTGTGAAGATCTGATTCCCGAGTACTTGAACTTCATCAAGGGTGTGGTTGACTCCGAGGATTTGCCACTCAATATTTCTCGTGAGATGTTGCAGCAAAACAAGGTGCTGAAAGTTATCCGTAAAAATCTAGTCAAGAAGACCATGGAGCTGATTGAGGAGCTTACAGAGGACAAGGAGAACTACAAGAAGTTCTACGACCAGTTCAGCAAGAACTTGAAGTTGGGTGTCCATGAGGACAGCAACAACCGCGCCAAGTTGGCCGATTTCTTGCGCTTCCATACTTCCGCCTCCGGCGATGATTTCTGTTCATTGGCCGACTACGTGTCGAGGATGAAGGAGAACCAGAAGCACATCTACTTCATCACTGGCGAGTCCAAGGATCAGGTCAGCAACTCGGCCTTCGTTGAGCGTGTCAAGGCTCGTGGCTTCGAAGTGGTCTACATGACTGAACCCATTGATGAATACGTCATCCAGCACCTGAAGGAATACAAGGGCAAACAGCTCGTCTCCGTTACCAAGGAGGGTCTGGAGTTGCCCGAGGATGAGGCTGAAAAGAAGAAGCGCGAGGAGGATAAGGCCAAATTCGAGAGCTTGTGCAAGTTGATGAAATCAATCTTGGACAACAAAGTGGAGAAGGTTGTCGTGTCCAACCGTCTGGTCGATTCACCTTGCTGCATTGTTACTTCGCAGTTCGGTTGGTCCGCCAACATGGAGCGCATCATGAAGGCTCAGGCCTTGCGTGATACCTCGACCATGGGCTACATGGCCGGCAAGAAACACTTGGAAATCAATCCCGACCATCCCATTGTGGAGACCTTGCGTCAGAAGGCCGAGGCCGATAAGAATGACAAGGCCGTCAAGGATCTGGTCATTCTGCTGTTCGAGACATCACTTTTGTCATCTGGATTCTCGCTGGACAGCCCACAGGTGCATGCCAGCCGCATCTATCGCATGATCAAGCTGGGTCTTGGCATCGACGAGGATGAACCCATGACCACAGAGGATGCTCAAAGCGCTGGTGATGCCCCATCTCTGGTTGAGGACACCGAGGATGCATCCCACATGGAGGAGGTCGATTAAAAACAACCGTTCAACCAAAAACTACTCATCCACCCCCACCAGAACCATTTCTTCACACCATTTGATACAAAATTACTTAAGTTAAAAACATTTCATTTCCATTGTCGGAACCTCTTATGTTAGACTTGACAGCAGAGTTATTTAATGTTTCGTTGACATTTGTAATTTGTATTTACGTTGTGTCGCGTTATATGCGACAGTAATACGCTTAACTCATTCAAAAAAAAAATTCAAGAAATATGTAATAATAGGATTTACACATTCACTATGTAAGAGCAGTTGTCGTTAAGAAATTCCTAATTTAGAATCCAAGTAATTTATGTAATGAAGAAAAAAACACACACACACAAAGACTACATATGCGTTAGGTATTAAATGGAATATGTAATAAGATTGGATGATCGCATCGATAATAAAGCATAAAAAAGTATTTTTCTAGTCGTTTATTTACAAAGTGTGGTTATGATTCACATTCTTTTCGCAATGATTGTTCTATAGCCTCCACGGTGGTGACGCCTTTGCTAACGAGTATTATTTTATTGCGGGAACGGGAGCCCTTGTCGAGCGATACATCGCTCTTGCGAAGTCCCAACACTTTAGACAGGAATTTCACCAGTTCGGCATTGGCTTCTCCTTCGCTGGGGGGTGCTGCAATTTGTACGCCAACGCCTTCTAGTCCAATGTCTGTGATGCCATTCTGTTTGGCGCCAGGCTTGGCCAGAATTTTGATAGCAATGTTGCCACTCTTGTCCAGTGTGACCGGCGTATTGGAGACTGGTGGTGTGGTCGCCTCACCGGGCTTGCTCGTTGCTTTGCCTTTTCCCTTGTTCTTCGACATGATGTGTACGTAGACCGCTGTATGAATGCGTCGCATTAGGTTTCTTTAACTTTTACATAGATTTATAGATTCATTTTAAAAAGATTTTATGTTTTTGTTTCCTGCTAACACTTGCGGCCAAAGCAACTGTTTAACTGCTATGAGGTCCAAACACGCTACAATTGCATGACGCTGTTGGTTAATTTGTTTATTTATTTTTATTTGTAATCAAATCAAAAATTTCTTAATTGCTCGCATAAAAATCAGTTGCTTCTTCAATTTATCACATTTTACTTTATTATCGATTTAACTTATTGGACTTAAGATGTTTGACAAATATAATGCCGTTCATTCTATCGTAGCGTTTCGGGGACATTCGAGAGAAATCTACCAGGGCTACACAAACTATACAGCTTTCACATCAGTGTTTTGTTTGGTTTGTTTTACCGTAACAGTAAAGTGAAAACACAAGTTTAAGTTGTTTTAGGTAAAAAATTATCATATATTCATAATTGTATTTACTCATAGTTATTTTCTTCTAATCGTCCTCGTTGCCGAAAACAACATTTAAACTTGAACTATTTAAATAGCTGCAAAAGCATTTTAAAATAATGTTTTTGCAACTTGTTCATTCCACTTTAGCACAATCAGCATATATGTATATAAGAAATGTATAGGTGTGCGGGAATGCTTTTACAGACAGTTCGGGTTTAACGCTTAATTATATATAAAGTATACAAAATATGAACTTAAATTTTGCATGCACATAGAAATACATTTTTCATTAAAAATTGAGTTAACTAAAAAGCCTGGTTGTCGTTCGAGCTTTATCTCTACAGACGTTGCACATAATGTCGGGAAGGTTCTACTACGAAAGTTTTTGAAAGAAGACGTCAGAGTGGTTGTGTGTGTTCTGAGCTTAGCATAATATTATAAAATTTTGTATTTATATCTGTACAGGTTTACGCAGCTCGAATGGACTGAATAATTTGGAAAATTGCTGATCCGCACACGACAAAGATAAATAATGCCAAAAGCCAGGGACCAACCGGGTATTGTCCCTCTTTCGTTTTCTGAAAGAAACGAAAAACGAGAAACGGATTAGTAAAAAACATTAATCAGAAGATAGCTGAAGCAACAGCTAGGAAAATCTAGAAGCAGCGATAACTCGATTCAACTCTCACACACGCATACAAACACACATATCAGCACTGCAACAAAATCAATGACGGCGTGGCACTTTTTCCTATTGGATTTGTTTTTATGAGACCCATGCAGGTGTCATTATCTCTTGCTGTTCTTTTGCAGTTGAGGCAGTCATTAAATTTACAACTGCATCAAAAAGCAGAAAATTTAGTTCAAGATTTTAACACCTACCGAGGATTTGGGTACATTGCCACGCATTGTCACATACTTGCTGGCCTTTTCGTTGGCGACGCGCATTCTCTGTGGTGGGGCCATTTTATAGGTTTTTGTAGCGTTTTAACACTAGAATTTTAAAATGAAAAAAATACAATGTTAAGTTTTGACTACTATTAATTTACCAAGCGCACGCGAGCATTACCTGTGGTTAGAGCGAAAATAACAAAACGAATGTGAAAGTACGTAGTACGACACGTATAACAAAGCCGAAGACAGCTCACTGACAGTTCGTGCCAATCTGACAGCTAGGCTCAGGGATGCATATGCTAGTAATTATCGATGCTCGATATCGATTATAAGCTTACGTACAACTACAGCTGATTGAAAACTGCATTTTCTGGGGCGGCGTTTATTTACATTTAATACCGTAAAATTTGCTGGATTTTTTGTCCAAAACAGCTTTGTTGTACGCACAAATTGTTGTATTACGTGTGCCTAATGCGGCGAAGACATTGAATACGCAAAATTCACTCCCAGTTAACAACCAACGATAGGCCTTGAAACAGAGTTTGCCAGCAGTGTGCGGGGAAGCAAATTATATCTATTACACATACTAAACTATGACGATTGATGGCACAACTCTGCCTTCAGAGCTGCTCGTAATACCACAACCGCTAATAGGTTTCTGTGGATTGGATATCGCGAACCAAAGCGTTCACAAATCAATTTGGGATGCATTCAGCGGAACCCTTCAACGGAAGCCAGCGGATCGGGACAGGGATCGGGCTGCCGTGCAATATAAACTACTACCTCCCAACTATGAGTTTCCGGTTGCTAAGCCAAAGCGCGCTTCATACGAGTGGTACCATCCGAAAGGAATACTTAAGCGTAACTGGATGTTGAAGCATTTGCATGTATTGCCATCCGTGGTGGTGCTCTTCCAAGACATCGAATGGAACGACAGCCAATGGACAGAGAAGCAAGTGCAGTGTGCAGCTATTGTTCAGGGCCTTAAGAATGCTTTGCAAGAACGTAATACAAGGCTGTGCTTGGTGTTGCTCCAGAAATCAGCGCCACTGCCGGCAGGCGAGGATATGCTGGCAGCTGAGCGTGCCGCTAGTCTAACTACCGCGTGCGGAATTACGAGCAAAATGCTGTTCATATTGCCCCACACGGAGCATCTAATGGGATACACGATGCGCCTAGAGTCCGCGTTCTTGGATATGGCTCAGTCCTATTATGCACTCATGTCGAAACGTATACGTACTCATCGCGATCAGCTTTCTGCTGCCCATACAACACTCAAGATACGCCATCAATTTAAGCTGGGTTTTGTGGCTGAGATGCGTCAGGACTTTAGCACGGCACAAAAGTAAGTTAAAAATGCTTAAATACTAATATCCAGTCAATAACAAATACTGTGGTTATAGACACTATTTTCAGGCTTACGGTAACTTAGATGAAATACGGATCACAGATACTAATTGCATGGAGATCAAAACAATTGCTGGCTTTCTCAACTATAAAATGTGCCGGCTTATGTTTAAGTTAAAAACACCAAGGGATTCCATCAATCAGTTTATTATTCACGTTGATAAGTATAAAAACTGTTTGGGTTTCAAGGATTTAGCCTTTGAGCATCACGCCTGGCTAAGTACGCAGTAAGCTGGGCATATATATATTAGCTTAAGGATGAAGACATAATTTGCTATCCAAATCCTTTTGCAGACATTCAGTCTTCGCGGAGCTCTTCTGTGAGGCAATCAAGAATGGTTTGCCTGCGTTGCAGACGCAGCATCCAGGTATTTATTACCAGAAGGCCGCCGAATATGTGATAAAGCGACGTGAAGCCGCTCAACAGGCCAGTGCCACGCTCTTAGGATCGAGCACAACGAATGTGACGCCAAATCAGAGCTTGTACACCGAGTTCTTTGGTACACGTGCAATTAAGACGGGAGATCCTGTTGCCGAACAGCAGGCAAATGTGCAACTCGTGGAGCAGGAGCGCAACTTTAATCATTCATCGGCAATCATATCGCTTCTCAGTCAGGCAATGGCACAGTTTAAGATCTACAAGTGCTTGAGATTCCGTAAGAAACTGGCCATTGACATGGCCGAAGAGTATTTACGCAGTGGCGATCACGCCAAGGCATTAACGTAAGTGACTGCCTAATAGATTTATTAAAAGTTAAGCTTAATCCATGATCTGTTTCACTTTCAGTCTGTACTCTCTTATGTTGCCCGACTACCGTCAGGAGAAATGGACGACCATTTTTAGTGATGTGCTGCTAAAGACTCTACGCTGTGCGCTGCTCTCCGCCTCAGTGGCTGATTACATTTCTTGCAGCATTGAAGCACTGTCTCTGCGCCATCATGGTGAGCAGAAAGAGCGCGTACTGCTGCTAGAGAATCTTTGGCAAGTGTTTCAAAGTGTGCCGCCTATACCACAAACTCAAATGACGCCTGAAGTGCAAGCGCTGTGGAGTAACGCGCTGGCAAGCGTGAAATCACCGATTCAAATTGATTTAGATAAAGTCAGTGGTGTGCTGGAGCTCTGCGCTACATTCCAACAGGTTCAACTAAACAATAGCGATGTGCTGCAGCTAAATCTAATAGTGCGGTCAGTTAAAAAGATTATATATTCATACAAATATGCTTATTGTATTACCCATTTTTTTTCTCGCAGCGTTCTTACCGACGTGCCGTTGCGCATTCGCAGCTTTCAAGTTCTGCTTGCCGATGCCAGTAATCCTCAAATAAGCTACAAACTGGAAGCGCTAAAGTATTTATGCTTTCCCAGTCTGCTGCAGTTGCGTACCCATCAGCAGCCTCTCGAATCGGAGCACATAGAGCCAAAGACATTTGAGAAGAATATGCGATTAGAGCCTGGCTATTATTACCAGCTCATTTGCAGCACGGAGGCGCATCAGTTTAATGAGAATACACAACTGCGCATCGCGCGGCTGGAAGCGCTTATGGGCACCGAACAAATTGGCGCATTGCTCACGTGCAGCGCAAACTATGCACGCAAACCATTTCGGCATCACACGCGCAGTCGCGATCTGGATGATAATATGACGATAAACCCTATTTGCTATATTGCGCCCACGTAGGTCACAAAAACCGGAAGCCATAAGCATTTGTATGCAGCCTTCATTTAACGCTCCGTTGAACTTCCATTGCAGCTTCCATTTGAGTACTCAAACAAACCTTGGCCATGTATTGAGCGATACTCCGACCACGACAACAATGCTGGTCAATGAATACTATCCAGTGGTGACTACCATTAGCAATCCCTATAATGTTTATCTACAAAATGTGGGCGTGCACATTAGCGTTCCACAGGAGCTGCGCAATAGCGGTAAGTGCAACATGAATTAAATTATTGCGCAATTGTCTGATAAGTCGATATAGATTGGCATAGTTGGTGATTCGTTTGATCATTCACATTTATTGTTTAGTTTAATTTTTTTGGTTAGCCTATTTGCTTAAAGCCTTGTCGATAAAACTCCTAACACTTTTGACACTTGTATAAACGCCAGGATAGTTGCGTCTGCCACAGCCCATGCCCCAAGAGACAATGCCACACAGTTGATTCTGATAGACTGCCGGGCCACCAGAGTCGCCTTCACAGGCATCCTTAATGCCCGGCAGTGAGGCGCAGAACATGGTTGAGCTGATGGTGCCTCGCATTTTGTATTGGCTGATGCAGCTCTTCCGTGAGACTAGTGGCACGTCCACGCTGCGGACGTGCTGGGAGACTCGTTTACTGCCCTCGGTCGTTTTACCCCAGCCGGAGACCTTTATCAGTTCACCTGGTTGCCAGCTGGAGTTGCATAATGGAATGGTCGCAATGTTGTTGCCTTCCAGCGGTGATTTCAGCTTTAGCACAGCCACATCCGAGTGCAGGGTGCGTGTATTAAAGGCTTTGGGTGTAAAAACTTTGGCCACGCTCCTTCGCACACCTGTTGCATCCGTCAACAGTGTCGCACCGCCCACCACTTGTAGCCTGCTCGCAGACACGCCTTTTACACAGTGTGCTGCCGTCACCACATGAGTGGGCGTAACCAAAGCGCCGCCACAAATGAAATTGCCGGAAATGCGCAGATTGATCAGGTAGGGCACACTCCTTATATCCACCGGTATGCCGCCCACAATGCGTGCGCCAACATCATTGGCGGCCTTGCCAGTGGCTATCCGAAGCAGGAACATGGGCAGGAGCAGGAACAGCAGTGGCAGTGGCAGTGGCAGCCGCAGCGACAGCAGTCGCATTGGTTTCTCAGCAAGAACAGACGTCTACGCTCATAGCGTAAATATTTGCCAGCAGATCACTTGTTCAAATAGAGTCGAAAGAGTTAAGAGCTGAGCACTAACTGTTTCCAGATCCGAGTCGGCTCGCGCGTTTGTTTGCATGCCATTTTATATACGGGCGCTTTTTGAGGAAATATAATTGTAACATTGTTTTATTGTTCAAATAATAATTATTTTTAATAAACCATTTTGTTGTTCTATCATGCGCAGCCCATCGAAAGTGTAACAAAGCCATTAAATATCTAGCCAGATAAACGTATCTAAATGGGTTTCATATATTTTTGAATGTACATATGTTTTATTGTTCAAATGGTTTTTGACCTTGGTATAATTATATATTTCATTGCACTCTGTAAATTAGTTAACTCTACTCAATTATAGATGTTTCTTATTTTGGATCACCATTCAGCCAAAACATCGCATAATGCCTATTACTGGTTATTTCTTTAATAATGTTTACTATTTTAAAATTATCATAGTTGACATACATATATGTTTTCAATAAGCTTAATAAGAGCAGTTGGAAAATTGGTTAATAACTCTCCAGTGATAAGTGTGATCATTGAAATATTCATGTAGATCCTTCACGGATCATTAACATCTTATCAGGAGCGGCTTTAAACCTAAAGCTTTCTCAGTGTTTGATCTATAAAACGTTTTACACGCGTGCTGGCCACATTGGTGTAGACGCCCGGATAGGCAGCGCGCCCACAACCGAATCCCCAGGAAACAATGCCGCAGACCTCACCGCGATAGACCAATGGACCACCCGAGTCGCCGGAGCAGGAGTCCTTTATGCCACGCACACCGGCACAAATCATGGAATCAGTGAGCTGTGCCTGGCCAGCGTAAGCCTGTTGGCACTCTACATAGGGAAGTACACGGATGACAGCTGTGCGCACCTGGGCCGCTGGCTTGCGACTGCTCTCATATTCCACACCCCAGCCGCTAATCCGAACGTAGTTATTAGCTACCGCTGCTGATTGGCAGGGTGTAATCGTGGCCACTTGACCAGCTGTGAGCGGCACAGGCAGCTCCAGCTGCAGCATAGCCACATCCATATCGAAGTTGCTAGGGGAGTAGGTTGAAGCAATGTGAAATCGAGCAATATTACGGATCACGGGTGCCTTTTGCGCCAGTCGACTGGCGCCCGCATGTACAGTGTAATCTTGCTCCCTGGCGCCATAGACACAATGTGCAGCACTTAGCACAAAGCTAGGCGTGAGCAGGGAACCACCACAGATAAAGCTGCCGCCTTGCCGCATATACACCAAATACGGCACCTGACTGATGCCTGTCTCCTGGCCACCAATAATCCTTTGTCCATCGGCAGCGTGCAGCAACCAGAACAACCAACATAACTCTAGCCAACACATGGCGTGTCCAGACTCAGACATCAACTGAACAGTGTGTGCAGAGTGCACCACTTCACTTTCAGATCATTCTATTGAATACACCATAACAATATAAATTGATATGCGTCGAAATTTTTCAATGGATTCCACCTGGACAATGCCAACTTATTGTGCGCTCTTTACAATAAGATAATTACGATTGCAATAGCAATAGAAGTTCTCGCTTAAATCAATTCAAAGGCAAACTCATAGAAAAATAATAGTTTTTTAATGTAAAATACTTTAAAAATTCAGATCTTGTCCAAGCAGTTTGTCTCTATGAAGCTTTGAAGGAACCACATCATTGATGAACTGCTAAAGCGTGTGTAGACGCCAGGTAGCCCGCTGCCACAGTCTTTGCCCCAGGATACTACACCCACAACACGACCTCCATACAGAATGGGACTTCCGGAATCGCCACGGCAGGCATCAATCTTATTTTCACCCAAAGCACAGAACATATTTTTCGTTATTGGACTTATAAAGCTCATCAGGCGATTGCATTGATCTCGCCGCACCAGACTGACATCGGCTGATTGCAAGCATTGCCCCCAATTTTGAACCTCGTTGTTGGTCATGCCCCAGCCAACAATTCTCATACGTGCATCTTCCGGCGGATCGTTGAAATCAACGGCAACGGTGTTTATAATATCTGACGTGTTAAATGGCTGACGCAGCTTGATGACTGCCAGATCCGCATCGAAATTCATTGGCTTATATTCTGGAGATATACAAGCATACCAGGCCTGACGTACATTCGAATCTGGAATTGAATCATTTAGGCAGTCTTGTTGGGCATTTACATATAAATCATCGACATTTTGCACACTATCTTCCAGACAATGTGCGGCTGTGACCACACAGCTGGGCGCAATGAGAACACCGCCGCATTTAAATTTCGGACCTCGTCGCAAATTCACCAGAAATGGGTAGTTCCGAACAGGCTCCGTTACTCCACCAAAGATTTTGAGCTCCTGGCTAAGTGCGCCAGCTAATAGCTGGAGCAACGTTAGCCATGTTATGAGTTTTAGCCACATATTCCAAAATCACGCACTAAATGGAAAATTGTCATCCACATTTGAAAATGTTTTTTTTTTTTTTTTTGTTGTAAGAAAATTTGCTTAAAGCTAAATCCTAAATGTTTTGACACTTGTTTAAACGCCAGAATAGTTCATAGACGGCTGGGTCACCCGAATCGCCTTCGCAGCTACAGACCATGGTTGGGCAAAGGCTGCGGGTATAAAAACTTTGATCACGGTTCTTCGAGCAACAGTTGCAGTTGTCATGCGAAAACGGGCCAGATGACGGACTATAGGGATTTTTGCTCCAGTCAATGGATTCCATCTAGATAATGCAATCTTTTTGTGCGATCTTTACAATGAGATAATTACGATTGCAATCGCAACTAACTCAATTGGAGCTAGAGAAATAGTAGGTTTTAATGTAAATTATTTCGATAGATCAGAACTTATACTAGCAGTGTGTATCCATGAACCTTTTAAGGAACCACGACATTGCTGAGCTGCCAAAGCGTGTGTAGACGCCAGGTAGCCCGCTGCCACATCCCTCACCCCAGGATACTACACCCACAGGGCGACCAGCATACAGAATGGGACTTCCGGAATCGCCTTGGCAGGCATCGGTAGCATTTGGACCCAGAGCACAGAGCATATTATTCGTTATTGGGCCATACGAGTTCATCTGGCGTTGGCATTGGTCTCGCCTCACCAGGCTGACGTTGGCTGTTTGCAGGCATTGCCCCCAATTCTGACCCCCACTACCGGTCATGCCCCAGCCAAGAATCCTTAGATTCGCCCCTTCCGGCAGGTCGTTGAAGTCAATGGGAACGGTGCTCACATTGCCCGCTGTGTAGAACGGCTGACGCAGCTTGATGATTGCCACATCCGCATCGAATGTATATCCATTATACTGTGGAGCTACACAAGCAAACCAGGCTTGACGGACATGCGCTTCTGGACTTGAATCACTTAGGCAGTCTTGCTGGGCATGTACGTATAAGTCCTCGACATATTGCGGATGACCCTCCAGACAATGAGCGGCTGTGACCACACAGCTAGGCGCAATGAGAGCGCCGCCACATCTAAAATACGGACCTCGTCGCAAATTCACCATAAATGGATAATTCCGAATCGTCTCCGTTTGTCCACCAAAGATTTTGTCCTGCTGGCTAGGCGCGCCAGCTAGCAGCTGGAGCAACGTTAGCCAGGTTACGAGTTTTAGCCACATTTTCCTAAAGCACGCACGAAATGAGCGCTTATATAGCCAACAGACAGACATTCCCCAGCTAATTGACTGGTGATAAGCGTAATCTTGAACTAATTTATTATGTCTAGAATGCAACCAGCTAAAAGTTAGGAATACTCTGCCATGGTGGCCATAAACCATCTTCTTATCGTTGGTACGTTGGTGTAGACGCCAGGCAAGCGACTGGCGCATTGGAAACCAAAGGAGACTATGCCAACCAGCTCACCTTGGTAGACCATCGGGCCGCCGGAGTCACCGTCACAGGAGTCCCTTTTATAAGGCTTCGCTGCGCAGATCATGTTACGGCTGATGAATTGCTTGCCACGGTAGGCCGCTCGGCAGGCTGCATGCGACCAGACGGGCATGATGACACTGTGTACATGGCGTGCCGTTTCCGAGGATTTGGGATTGACCGCACCCCAGCCGGAGACTTTGACCAGGCGGCCTGGTGGCACTGGCCGAGTGGCCAATGCAATCGTGTCCACTTGCCCACCACTCATGTCCTCGTTGAGATACAAGGCGGCCACGTCCATGTTCATTGTCTTACTGTTGAATTTCGGGTGTATCACGATCAGATCGATCAAGCGCTGAATGGCGTTTTGAGCACCCTGCTCCGATGTGCCGCCATAGACTCGCAACTCAGCTATGCGCACTCTGTCCACACAATGAGCAGCAGTGATGACCCATCGTGTGGTGATCAGCGAGCCGCCACAAATCTCTTTAGCCGACGACACTTGCACCAGATACTTGAGATCCCTTATGTCTGAGACGTAGCCGCCAATGATGCGAGGCTGGATGTCTGATGATGTGTGATTTGCCTCGAGCGACCAAACACTGGCCAAGAGCAGTGGCAAAAACTGTGATCCAATCATGTTCTATATAAGGAGGAACTAACCAACTACATTTGAGGCAGTGGGCCAAGTGCTTTTATACCTTTTGGGCTGCGCTATCAACAAATCTGGAATCCGAAATCTGAAACATATATCAACATTTGCACAATTGTTTCCACCCATAGGGCGGCTGCTCATTGTTGACTTTAAATAATGTTATTAGCTATAGAGTGGATTACTTAAGAGTGTTGAGTGTTCTCTACTCGAAGAGCTAACAGCATTTTAGACTCTATACTCTCTTTCTATTACTCTTAAAGACGGAAACTGTACAAAGTGAGGAAACTTAATGGAAAAGTTATCTCAAAACGCCGTCTGTATGTACAGATATATTTCCTTGTTCAATTTAATTACTTGAAATGATTCTGTTAATCCATCTACGCAAGTTGCCCACTCGGGTATAGACACCGGGATATTCAGGTCTGGCACAGCCCGTGCCGAAGGAGACAATGCCCATCAGCCTATTGTTTTGCACGGCACCGCCGCCCGAGTCGCCGCTGCAGGAATCTCTGCCCCTGGCCTGTGCACAGAACATCCTTTTAGTTATGGTGGTCGTCGCTCCTTGATAGGCCAGTCGGCAAGCGCTCTGCTTGACCACTATCAGCTGAACCGATCTTAGTTGTGTGACCGAAGTGCCGCCCTCCCTGGTGGCGCCCCATCCACCGATTCTCACCCTTGTGCCCGGTCGTGGCACTCGCTGACCCAATGCAATGGTTCTAATATTCGTGCCCGTCATCGTCTCGTTTAGCTTCATCAGTGCGGCATCCATATTCAAGCCTTTTCTGGTGTAGAGGGGCGCCACGCTGGTGAAGGTGACAGTGCGTCCTACGCCATCCGTTCCATTCATCGTGGATGTGCCGCCGACTACATAAAATTCGGAGGCATCAATGCCCGATACGCAGTGGGCGGCAGTCAGGACCCATTCGGGCCTAATCAATGAGCCGCCGCACAAGCTTTCCCCACGATGTATTTGCACCAGATATGGCATCGTGGCTATGGATGCAGTGGGGCCGCCTAAAATCCGCGCCCTGCCACCGCCAACAATGCGAGCTGAAGCTCTATTCCGATTCCTTCTGTTTGCCCGGTTCCTTCGGTTTGCACGGCTCCTCCTGTTTAAACGATTCCTTCTATTTCTATTGCTATTATTCAATCTTCTCCAGCGGTTCGCTCTCCTTCGGCGATTGTTGAGGGGATTCCAATTGCCGTTGCCGCTGCCATTGCTGTTGTTGACGATGCGAGGCTGAAGACGGTTACGTCTAATGGATGCAGTGTCCGTATTACTGGCGATTCGAGGCTCGATCTGATTCCTGGCACGGGCAAGCCCTGTATTGCGGTTTCTCTGATTGCGGCTACGACGCTGTGCCGCCGCTAGTCGATCCAGCAGCAGCAGAATAAAGACCAAGTATAACCAGCGCAACCGCATCTCGATGTGAAATGTACGCGAATTTACCTTGGCCCGTCTTTTATGCCCTGGCCAACAGCACACGCCAAACGGGCCGTACAACTGTGTAAATAGTTGGATAAGAAAAGAGAGTTTGGCTTTGCAACGGGTTGATTGAGCCAGATGGGCCTTGTGTCTTGCGCGCATGATGACGCGATCCGCTACTCTAACACAATGTATGAAACGCCTATGTTGAAAACAACAACATATAAAAGTAAAACAATCAGGGCTGATGGCTGCAAAGCTTCTACTTTATTTTTATACTCATTCGTTGTAATACTTAAAGGCGTAATCCTAAAACTCGAACAGATATCAGTGGCAATATCTGAGCATATTGTGGACTATCCAGTCGTATAGGTGCGCCACGCTTGTGTACACACCTGGACTGTCCTCGTGGGCACAGCGATTGGCCTTGCCCCAGGAGACGATGCCCGCCAGCTGGCCATCCATGTCGACCGCCGGCCCGCCGGAGTCCGCATTGCACGCGTCCTTATAGCCAGCCACCGAGGCGCAGTACATGCTATCCGTTATATTCCTGTAGCCCTGATAGAGCTGCTGGCACTTGAGGCGGGGCAGCACCTTCACCTGCACACTGTGCAGCTGATTGGGCAGCTGGAGTGAACGCTCATCGGTCAGTCCCCAGCCTGAGACACGCACATAGCTGCCCGGACGCGGCGGCTGCCTGGCCAGCTGGATGGGCTCAATGTGCTCACCGTGCAGTGGATTCTGCAGCTGCAGCAGTGCCACATCCTGGTCAAAAGTGGTTAAATTATAGCCACGGGGCATCAGAATACGATTCACGGCGCGTCCATTGCTCATATCTGTCAAATAGGTCACGCCGCCACGCACCACGTAATCCGACGGTCTGTGCTGCTTCGACTGCAGGCAGTGGGCGGCGGTCAAGACGCAGCGTGGAGTCACCAAAGATCCACCGCACTGAAAGCCGCCACGATGTCTGATATTCACCATATGCGGCTGCGAATTCACCTCGATGCGTTGCCCGCCCACCACGCGTGGTTCACGCCTGCGCTCAGCTGCCGTCGGCCTAAGAGCCCAGCAGCTCTCCAATAGAAGCAGCACCAAGACAATATGCATCTTCAGCTTGTAACGAAGGCTATGAATCAACTGTCGCACGCGACGCACCTATCCGCCCTTTATATGGACTTGGTGTGGCTGGGAAAACCATATGAAAAGGTCGAGAGGCTGCGTTACTTACCTTACCCAACATCGTGTTCACATTACAGCTGCAGGTAAAACACCTGTGCCCGCTGTTTACATACAACACCATTGAACTTGGCCAGCTACACCATCGACTATTGAGTTTTATGTACCCATTGAAAAATTGCTAAAGGGGTATACTGTTTATCTATAAATTAAATAAAATTTGTCTATTATTATTTATTATAGATTTTTTTATTTACTATATTTTTTATTAACTATTAAATATTGATTTTTATTTTATTTATATATTTTGATTAACAATTCATTCAAATAAGGGGTTTCCTGTAATTATAATCTTCTTCTTCTTTTCTTACAGTCTTCCTCACCACGGATGTTTCATCGAATCGGCAAAAGCTGCACGCCCAGATCCAGGTGGATGTGGGTGAACTGTCTGCCCATGGCAGCAACACCGCCACTTACTACATATTCAGCCTGGTGGAGGCAGAGATCAAGCTGCAGCAGAGACTCAGCTATACGCTGGATGTGGATCGAAGTGCAAGTGGTGGCGGAGCTGGTCACAGCACCACGCCCACCAGCACGGATACAACGCCCGAGCATGTGAACCAGCTGGTCACCAACAGCCTGGCGGTCATATCGCCCGTGCAAATCGAGTATCTGGACGAGACGAGGCTGCGCAAGTCCCGGGAGGATACCCTGACCGTGCGCTGTGCCGGCGACTTTAAGTTCAATGCCCGGTTCTACACACTCAACCGTCGTCCATTGAGTCAGGTCTATCGGGGGGAGAACTTTTTGCTGCGCGCCAATACGGAGGTGGTGGCCGTGGACGAGGTGGAGATATTGGACAGCTTCTTTATATGTGTAAGTGAACGAGCCCCAAAGAGTGTTGCAGCGTGTTAACTTTTCTCTGCAGGATCACAATTTAGTGCAATCGAACTACAGCTTTAAGCGGAAGAAGTATACCAACAAATACAGGGCTGGGGATCAGCTGGAGAGCGTCATCGTGCTGCGCACGAATGCCACGCTGCAGGATTGGACGACTGCACGGGATTTGGAGCGCTCCAAGTCCGAGGAGAGTGTGAGCAATAAGTTTGTGAGTCGCCAGCAGAAGACACAGCTTGCAGCCGGCCAAGCTGGAGATGCGCCGCCCCAGGCGCCAAATGTTGCCCAGAGTAATTTTATGAGCAAGAGTCTCCTGGGCAAGATACCCACATCGATGACCATCATCAATAATAACCCCAATGCTCTGCAGCTATCCACAGTGGGCGCCTTGAGCAACTCCCTGCATTCCGATGATGGCAAGCTAACCGTTGCGGGCACGGACGAAGGCACTACGCTGCCTGCCAGTGGGCAGGAGGCGCACAAGAGCATGCGCGTCGTGTACAACAAGGCACTGGAAGCGGTGCAGGCTACGGGCCATTGTCGCGGTTTCATCAAAGGCGTCTATACCTTGGATGCAGGAGCAGGAGCACCAACGATACCTCGCTTTGGCGTCTTCTGCATACGCTGGCGTCGAGCAGGCGGCAAGGAGGAGAACGAATCTAAATTTATCATAAGTGGCCTTGATATAGCGGAGCCGCCGTTGAACATATACTGCACCATCGAGGAGAAGATGTTTGTCAAAATGCCGATGGCCTTCAAGGTGGTGCTCAAGAACCCAACAATGCACGTCCTGCATCTGATAGCCACGTTGTCTATTAGCAAATCTGATAACTTTATATGCTCCGGCCACAAGCAGGTGAGTTAGCAGCACAGTCCACTTCACATTTCTTTGAGGGTATTCAATGTGATTTCTACCACAGCTGGATGTCTCGATAATGGCGTATGATGAGAAAGAGCTGGTCTACAATCTGTATCCGCTGCAGGTGGCCTGGCAGGAGCTGCCCGTCCTCACGCTGGAGTACAACACCAAGGCTGATCCTCAAAAGCATGACAGCCAAAATGCGCTGCTCGACGAGCTGGTGCAGCGAGCTCTACCCAAGCGCGTCTTTGTGCTGGTGAGTAAACCCTATATATGAATATATAGTCATCCAAAATATTGGCCTCAACATGAACTTGAATTTCATTTCAGCCACCGCTGAAGCAGCTGACCAAGTAAATGTTATCCTGTGCATATTTAGCTAATTTAAGTGTTTTAAAGTCCTCTATTACTATATCATTGTTGTATGTAAAAAGCGAAACTAAAAATTCAATTGATTCTAGATTTTCTCTCTGTTTATTTGCTAAAGTTAAACAAAAGAAGTATACAACAAAATTAATTATAATAGTTAAACAGGCAGACAGACAGACAAACACACATGCATTATTTATATTTATAGATTTATATAGCGTAATACTTCTGCTGCGGGTGTGTGCATGTGTGTCTTGTGATTGTATTTGTAGTGTATGCGTGTGTGTGTATGTTTGTAAAAATAAATTGAAAGGGCTTGCGATATTTTGATCACAAGTGCCCTGGCCTAGCCTGGCCTGGCCGGGCCTGTATCGGGTCTCCCAAACGTAATACGATATGCATATACATACATATTTAGATATATATCAATATATATATATATATGTATAAATAAATATGATTTGAATAAAGGCATTAATCTGTTCTCTTGCCGCTTGATTGAAATTTGAAAACGCCGCCGCTTTTTCTTTGGTTTCGATTCTCGCTCTGCAACATAAACATGGATTAATAACAGTTCACAATTTCTAGTTTTCAGCTAATGTCAAGTTACCAGCAAACGATTGCCAAATAGCATTTTGGCTTTATCCTCTTCTTGGGGCGTGGCACGCTCACCTGCCGACAGCACCGGCTGGCGTCGATGGATTTGCAGCTTCTGCTTGATTGCTTGCGAGAGAATGACGCGCCTGCTGACGGACTTCATGGCCAGCAAGAGATCCAGCCAGGTCCAGGTGACATTGTGATACTCCAGCGTGGGTATCACTAGCGAATAGTCGGTAATGTCCTCCAGATTCTTTTCCTTGTTGCCCTTGTAGCTGACACGCACCGGCACCTCGGGTATCTTGATATATATGAAGAGTTTGTTTTTCTCTGCGCGCTCCTTCATCTTTTCGACATCGTCCTTTTCGATTTTCACATAGAACTCGGAGTCCTTGGCACTCTTCTTGCTCTTGGCAACACGTTTGGACGATAATGCAGACTTGGACTGTAAATTCGTTGTAGATGCTGAGCTGGTGGACGCATTGTCATCCAGCTCATCGCTGACCTCCGTTTCGGAAGCATCGCGATCCGGGAAACAGAACTTCAACATGGTGCTGTAGAACTTCTTGGTGATCGCTATGGTAATGGGCGCCACATTGATCTCAAAGTGGTCCTTTACGGAAATGCCGCCAACCGGCGGCTTCTCGCGGCAAAAGATGCGTAGCACACGCTTATGCGTATCCACGGGCATGTCTTTCTGTATTTCCGTAGCGAGCAGAACGTCACGATATATTTCACGCGGCAGCAGATTCTCCATTCGGATATTTCCCAGCTCCAGCAGATGCTCGACGGAATCATCGCTCTTGGATTTTTTCGTGTAAAGGAAAGCACTCAGCACCAAATCTGCAATGCCAATCTGGCCATCGGTTTCGGTAAGTCTCCACTGGGCACGCTTAAAGCAGATCTCGTTGGCTCGCACCATTGTCACTGACTTGTCCGAGCGCACGTTGGAGATTTTGCTGAGCTGGGACAGCTGGGTCTCCTTGTAGCACAGCAGCATCATGTCCAGCTCCTCGCTGAAAGTGTTCAACTCCTCCTTGCTCTCGCGAATCTGCTTCTGCACTCGCTCAAACTCAGCGCGTAGCTCTAGCGTGTCGCCCTCCTCGATGCGCTCCTTGCTGATTAGGTGTATGTCCTTCTCCAGTGAGCGTATCTTCATCAGCAAGCTGCGTATGACTGTCTGCTTCTGCTGGATAGGCCGTTTCTGATCCTCCGTGGAGTGCAGCTGCAGCTGGAAGCGCATGCGGGTTAACTTCTCAGCCGCCTGCTTGCGCTGCGGCTCCACGTAGAGCAGTAAATTGTTGACTATATCCAAGATCATAGCGTACTGTAGGGAATTGGTGCACACGTCCAGGTCATGATGCATCAGTGTAAAGGCATCCACGGGATCATCCTGCTTCTCCCACGGTGACAAGGTTTCCTCAGATGGTGGCGGCGGCACTTCAATAATGTTATTCGGATCGATGGCATCGCCGTAGCTTACGTAGAAGAATTCGCATTTACATTTGGACACGATGCGCTGCAGCTGCACCGGCTGTGCCTGTCCAGAGTTGTCGCTAAGGAAGGCACCCACGGTTTCGGAAACAACGCCACCCACACTACGTCCACTGCCCACCAGATGCGAGATGTCCTCGGGCAGGTGATTATTAATCACCGTCTCATCTTTGTCCTGTATATTGTCGACGGTAAGCCACATGATCTCCTTCTCCAATAGCGAGTCGTTGTCGCCGGCACTGACTGTTGCATAGTACTGCATGCACTCTAGCAATCCCTTCCACGTCGTCTTCGAGATGAGCGAACGATCCCGCCACACGGGTCGATGCTCGCGTTGCAATATTTCTGCCTTGGCAGCACTGATGATTACATATCCCGATGTCTCACAGCCTTTAAGTAATACCTGAGAGTTGACTAGACTGATGGACCAGTTTTCGTGTATAATATCCTGCGCGGAACAGGCCTGCAATCCCTGCAGCTGCAGTTCCCTCGATTGTGTACTGTGATCATCGCTGTACACATTGAACTTGTGATCCGCCTCCGCGATAAGCTGTTGCAGCATGGCGGTGGCATGAATCTGACCCGGTGCCTTTTTCAGCGCGGTATTCGCATTGGCAACTGCAAGGAAAGGATATACATTAACAGATTTTCATGGAAATCACTTGGAAACCTACTTGGCAACACCTCGGTGCTGGTGCTGGCCAGAGTGATGGTGCTATCGCTTCGCTTGTGCTTCAACATAGCCGAATTCGCCGCCTCCTTGCGATAGCTTTTGACAGCCTCTGTGGATAAATTGTTCTTCAGCTTTTGCGATTTCATAAAGGAGTCAAATAGAGCGAATGCCACATCCCGATTGCTTTTGGTCCAAGCGCCCTTTAGATCGTATACCACCAGCTTATGTGTGGGCGTTGTGCTCTTGGCTTTTGCGTCTTCTTCCGCATTGCTGGCCGCTATGGGCATCAGTGCCTCCCTGCCATAGGACACCTTGGCCACGCTCAGAAAGTAGAAACGCACAATCTTAAAAGCATCGGCAGCACTGGCCAAATTCTCAGAGCTGCTGTCCATTTTTTCTGTAACTATGCTCTTCAGCCAGATCTCCGCATCATTCAGTTCGCAGTTCATATACACCGTGGACCAATCTGCACGTGGCCTATGTATCAGACCATCATCAATGGTATTCAACGTCAGACAGTACTCGGAGCTGAAGGATACACGACGTCCGTTCAGCTGGAAGCCCTTGTGCAGGGCATGGGACATCCAGTAGAGCACCTGGAACTTATGCAGACACATCTGCAGATTGGCCTTCTTGTAGTGCCGGCTTAGCTGCTTCTTGCGTGGGCGCACATTGTTAAAGACTGGACCACGTCGTGTGGGCCGCGTGACGCCTGACAGAATGAGCTTCAGACTCTCAAACCAGCGCAGCGTGCTACCGTACAGCACCAAGCTGGGTATATCGATTTCCATTTCTTCAGCCACCTTGGGCTTCGTCTCGAACGATGCCCAGATATTGAGGTTGAGCGAGCGGAAAGCCCGAAATGAATCATGCACCTGGTTGCTGGAATATTCCGGTAGCTTGTCGGGTGCACAGGGCATGACAGCATGATGATCGTTGGGATTGGCCAGACAAATCCAGTTCAGCTTGAAAGTCAGCTTCAGGTTAGGAAAATGCAGCAGTCGACAATCGTCATAGCGAGACGCAGTTCGCACCGTCACCTAAGAGAATTGGTGTTATAGGACTCTCTAAAAGACTCCATCCACACACTTACATTGAGCTCGCCCTTGAACATAATCTTTGCATTTGTCCAGACAATACCACAATTGTTCCATGTCAGCTCCATTTCCTCAGTTGTGTTGTAAGGATCGAGCGAAGCGTGCAGAAGCACCGTGAACTGTTTGGCAATCAGGGTTAGGCGACCATGAAGCAGTAAACGCATCTTATCCCAAAACGGAAGAGGTGGACTTGGATCCTTGGATGGTGCTGAAATCTTCTCAAAGCTTAAATTACATTGGGCCATCACGGGTTCCCAGCAGGGGCCAAAAGCATAGCTACAGCTCTCCAGCTCGCAGTCGAAATCGTGATAGAATTTAATCGTTGGCATGCTACGTTGCACCACATCCGTTTGGAAGGGCTCGCCCACCTCGACGAAGACGTCTCGCTTTGCACGCTTTGAGGGCATCTGCTCTGCTCCGCAAAGGCTGCCATAGAGCCGCATGCTCTTCACATAGAACATGGGTTGAGGAAAGTCTCTGCGTGCGATAAATATATATATAATCGGTTGATTTCATATAGATATCCAAACTTACCGCAGCATAAATTTCCATTCGGAGCAGCTGATGTTTACGCCACGGCACCACAGCGTGGAAAATTGCAGTCCCTCCTCTGGCCACGGACTTTCCGAGTCGATCTCGCGCATGGTACGCGTCACATTGTCGTAGCCGTGTATTGAGGTATCCGCCATGGCCAAGATTTCCACATCGGTCATGATCCAAGCGAGCAGGCGTGTGCGCACTGGCCCACTTTCCCGTATTTTCTTAGAGCGTTGTATGTAGATCTCTGAGTTCTTCTTGACCAGATTCGCGTAGAGACTTTCGATGGTGCCTGCGGGCACCAGCAACCGTTCCGAGCACAATTCAGCAATCTTCATGTCAAACAAAGACTTCCGCTTCAGACTTTCGAGATATTCGTCGACCAAGAGCACATAGTTATCACGCAGCTTCACTTCGAACGGATCGTCACTGATCTCTAGGAGAAACTCTTTGATCTTTATCACCCAATCGCTGGGAAGAGGAGAATTCACTGTAAACGGCTTCTTCTTGTAGTTGTGCACCAGCTTCAGCCATTTGTAGTGGGTGACACACTCATTGTTGATGGCATCATAAAAATCATGATCATATGGGAAAATCGCCTTGAAGGAACCAATGGTGGTTACCCACACCTTGTTGGTGGGCAGCACAAATCCTGGAAAGTTGAGCCGTTCATGGCTAAGCGTTTCCAGATGCGACAGGGACTGCATGTCCAGTTCCTTGACCGTAAAGATATGCTGGTCATCGATTCTGACAAAGACTTTCTCCGCGTAGATAATATTGCGCTCCTTGTGGCTAAAGAAGAGATTCTCAACGTATAGCTGTATTGAATGACGCTCCGATAGCTTCAACTCAAAAATAGTGCTACGCTCCGCGGACAGCTCAATAATCAGCGAACGTTTCGGCTTCTGGTTGTCTGTGCTACTGGATGGCGGCATGGCTAGCTCTGCCTTGAGGTCTTTCATATCCCGCACAAGAGTTAACAGATGCATGTGCAAATTGGAGCTCCACATGGCCTCGGTGTTGCCGGGTATATAAATCGACAGCTTGCCGGGCGTACACTCAAACGCTGGTTGATGCTCCAGCCGTATCATTTTGCAACTGGCAAACACATCTGAAAAGTCCGTGAGACACAGCGAGGACGCAGTCATCGAACGCATGATGGCCATTTGGAACTCCTCCAGCTTAAGAGTTGCGAAATTATGGGCACGAGTCAGATTAATCTCTGAGAAGCTCAGCAGCATGTAAACATTATGATGGTTGACAAAATATGCCGTAATATCCTTAACTTTAACAGAAACACGCAGCGCCATGCCACTGTGCTGCTCTCCAGCTACGCTGCTAGGTCGATGTTGTGATTGCTTGGCACGCTTTGTGCCTAGTCCTCCATACTGCTTAACACACCACATCGACTTCACAATGAATTCAGCCAATTGCATGCTGTACTCGGTGCGGAACGTATGAACAGAGATGTCCAGTTTTGTGGTATTTGCATAGGAGCACAACTTGACTAGGCTGACGCCCAGGAAGAATGGAGAGCCCGGTGAATGCGTCTTCTTCAAATTGTTTGTGTCGTTGTTGGAGTTGCCCAGATTAGACCACAGCGTTTCCACCATTAGCTCCATGCTCCATTGTCGCTGATTGAGCAGCAAATTAAGAAACTTATTGCGATATAGAGAACTGCGTTTTTCCTCGATCTGCTCGAGCAGAAAACGCGTGTGACTAACGCTCATGGCTATGTGTTCATCTTCCAGTTTCATGAGCAGCGAAACGTTCCACAGCTCGGCACAGCCTTTGACCACAATGCGCTGCATAATCCACTCTAGAATGCCTCCATCACGACGCTGTTTGGCTGGCGTTGTTAGTGGAGTAAGTGCGTCCAAACATAAATGATCCGGCAGCGACATTTGCTTATGGCCCAACTGCAGTAACTGATGACTGCTGCTTGCTCGCTGTCGAGCCAGAAAATTATTGTTTACAAAATCATAGATCTCGCTATGATTGTAAATAATTTGGAATGTCTTGAGCTTCACATATAGATTGAATATGTCTTTTTCCAGCTGAAAAAGAGAAAATAGTGTATAGGATGCAGTAAGCCATATGTAATGAGTAGCTAACTAACCACTGAGTCTATAGTAAATTGCTCCACGAATAGCAGTTTCTCGTATTTGGTATCAATGTCCAGATGTTGAAAAACCAACTTGGCCAACATCGAGGGCAGCAGAGTCTTTTCATCCACAATCTTTGAGTTGAATTTGCCCGTTATCTAAACAATAAAAACAGTTGTTATCAGCCATATTTAACGCAATTGGCAGTGCAATTTAGCCTACGGTAAAAAGCTGTAATTTAGCACTAAAATCATTTTGTGAGTTTTCCTTGACGGCGGAAAACGTTGCTGCCTTAACGCTGAAGTTAAAGTTCTTTGGAATAATAGGCGCCAGCCTCTCATAGTTGTCGTTGTCATAACTGCTTGCACTGGGTGTAAATGCCTGCTGTAAAGTTTTCGACTTTTGACCAGGATTGGTGCGCTGCTTGGCCTCGGTAAGGAACTCGTAGAGACCGCCATGTATCACTGACTTGCAATTGTTAATGACCAAGCTGAGAGTCTAAAAGGAGAGTACATTAGTCGATATAAATGCATATTTATTTAATACCAGTCACCACTTACGTCCATTGAGAGTGGTCCGTGGGCAAAGAGAGAAGCGTCAAGTGCTACATCGAAGCTAACTTCACCCAAGCAGGGTCGAATTTTATTCAGATTCTCCAAGGACTGTCGCCTAGCATTGCAATGCCTTAACATCTTAGCCTGCGCCTCAGACAGCGCTGCATTGACGAGCAGAACTCTCGCATTTTGCACAATGCTTCCATCCAGATGCAGCTCCTTGGCTGTGGCATGTATAAACCAACCCGGATCGAAGTCATTATTCATTAACACCACTGATATGTTATTCACATGCACAGCCATAAATTGTGCAAATGTTATAATGCTGGCGGGCACCTTGCTTTCGCGGAAGTCGGGTACAGCCCTGCCCTCGGCCTTCTGTTTTCGCGGCTCGTAATAGAAGCCATCACTGACGTCAGCCTGCCGATTGCTGTGTATATCTTTATTGATACGTATGTCGCGCACATAAATCGACACCAGCTTGGTCACCTCAGTGGTGAAGAATCGACTGCGCAGGCAAACCTCCTCGATTTGCTGAAAGCATGAGCAATTTCATATTATAGGGGCGTTTCATTACGGTATAATTAACTCGCACTTACGACTGAGAAACCGCTTTTGCTGATGTGGACATTCTTAAGCGATAAATAGGGAAGCGAAATGCGACCAATACGAACTTTAACCCGAAAACGTTTTATTAAATACCAACTTATGCCCGTGGGTAAAATCCTAATTAGATAATAAGAAAAACCATAAACTTAAAGCTGTTTTTGAGTTTCCATCGGTGCGGTTGCACTTACCAGTAAATAAAGAGAAAAATAAGTAAAACTACTATTAGTAACTGTAACATTTTCACAATTTAAGTATTATTGCACGCCCATAATATTTAATAGGCTAATCTAAATGGAACTAATATATCGCTTAAATTTTGATAAACTAATTTGTTTTCGTTTGCGCTCTTCCAATTTTAGCGTCTGTTGCTTGGGCAGATTTAGCCCAACAAACAGCTGTTTATGTTTATGTCACTTTGTGTGTGACCAAGTAATATATTTAGCGGATAGATTTGGCACAATATGTAAGTATATCGATAACAAGCTATCGTCCAAGCTTGTTTATGGCATCGATACTTTAGTTGGTCTTGCAAATACTTTCGACATTTTCATGTAAAAGTAGAGAATATAAAAACAATAATAAGAAAAATATTACTCGAGTCAGCAAAACATGTCGTTTCATTTAAGTACTAAAGAGCGATTATTGCTGCTAATTGATGATATTGAAATGATATCTAAGGAACTAATAGAACAAGCGCATCAAAAAATATCCAGCACCGAATTGGCGGATTTGCTCGACTTGTTGGTTTCCAAAGATGAGGAGTTTAGAAAAATGTTGGAGTTGGCAGAGGAGCAGGCTAAAGTGGAGGAAGCAATGGACAAATTGCGTGCTAAAGTCGAAATACATGTAAGTCTAATCACTGTTCTCTGGTCAGTGGTCTAATTGTTACAACTGATATACATCTGATCTAAAACTAAAATCTCATTATAGGATCGTGAAATACAAAAACTACAAAAATCACTGAAAGACGCAGAGCTTATACTCTCCACAGCCATATTTCAGGCACGCCAAAAGCTGGCTAGCATTAATCAGGCCAATAAGCGCCCGGTGTCATCTGAGGAACTCATAAAATACGCACACCGCATTAGTTCAGCAAATGCAGTGAGCGCTCCATTGACTTGGTGCATTGGGGATCTTCGAAGGCCATATCCTACAGACATTGAAATGCGGAATGGACTCTTGGGTAAATCTGAACAGAACATAAACGGCGGACTTGTCACGCATCAAAATAGCGCTATTCAGTCAGATGCCCAGCGCAATTTGAGCGGTACTGGAGGCAGCAGCGCGGGCAGTGGAAACGAAGTACCAAACGCATTCCAAAATCAATTCAGTTGGAATCTTGGTGAACTGCATATGATGGGAGCATCTGGCAACTCTGTTGCTCTAGAAACACGTGCACACAAAGAATCTTCAGCTCAGGATGATGTTGAGGTCATGTCCACAGACAGCTCAAGTTCTAGTTCAAGTGATTCGCAATAGATGCACAAATAGTAATAGTGTAGCAATTAAGATAGTTTTATATATATATACGTAATATTAAAAAACAAAAATATTTATATATGTAAATGTCTACATAGGTAAACATTTATTTAAAAATTATCCTTTCGCGATATCGATGGCGACTTATGGTGTTTGCATAGTTATCGACATTCACACATCGTTACGCGAGAGAATGGCAATTAATTTGCTGGCATCGCCAATCACACGGAAATAATTCGACAAATTTTAGTTTTTTAATGGAACCAGAAAGGCTTTAAATTTTGCCTGTATATGATATATAACTCGGTTTACAATAAAACAAGTCTATTCTGTAATGTGTGAGTGTGTGTGTTTGCGGTATAGCTAATGCAAAGGCCTTGAAAATTGTTACGAAAAACTGACTGACGACGTACGGAGTGGTGAGGTACGTGCTTTAAGAAGAAGAGAAGCCTCGCCAGCGCAATATTAGAGGTGGTGGTCAGGGAACAGCAGCAGTAGAAGCAGCGGAACCGCAGCACACCCCGCATTAAAGTTACACACACACGACACTATTTTTCCATTAAATTTCTGGAAAATTGCACATCGTGCGGATTGACTGCAGCATGATCCATTGCGTGTATCTAGTTTACGTATGTAAAGCATAAAAAGGCCCCTAGAAAACTGATACTGTTACCGAAACCGGATTAAAAGTGTAACTAGGGCGCCTAGCTAAGAGAAAAGCTCGTGGCGTCGTGGCGTCGGAGCGGATACAGAGTTTCTACAAACAGTTAGACATTAAATTCAAAAATCATGATGATACAAGAGCCTGTACAGGTAAATCGATAGCAAACGATTACAGTAAAAAAAAATCATACATTTTTTCTATATTTATTTTCAATCTGCTTTGAATAGGCCGCCATATGGCACTGTCTGAACCACTACGATAATAGGGATGCAGTTTTCCTGGCGGAACGGCTCTGCTCAGAAGGTTAGTAAAACCTTCACTTCTTATACTTACATATAAAAAATGTATGGTTGATGGGCTTTGTTCTTGCAGTGGAAAGCGATGAGACAATATATTTGTTAGCCACCAGCTATTATCGTTCAAATCAATTGGATCAAGCTTATTGGCTGCTACAAGAGAAGTCGCGACGCTCCCCCCAATGCCGCTACTTGCAGGCCAAATGCGCCTACGAGCTGAAAAAGTACGCAGAGGCGGAAAGTGCTCTGGTTTCGAGTGGATTTGCGGATAGCAAACATTTCGATGAGCTGCAGCGTGAGTTTGGGGATATTGCCTGTTTCGCTTATCAATTGGTGGCGCAGATTTGTATGCGCACAGAGCGCCAGAAGCTGGCGGTGAATGCACTACGGCGAGCGCTCAAACTGAACCCTTTCATGTGGCATGCGTTTGCCGATCTGTGCCTGCTGGGTCAGGACACGGATACCGCGGCAATATTCCAAATTCAAAGCACTGATGTGTTCAACACTTGCCAAGGCAGCAGCGCCAACGCCAATTCGATGGTGCTGTTCAGCGGCAGCTCTGCTAACGAGCAGCAACAACAGCTAGAGAATATTTTGCTAAACAATATAAGCAATAATTCACATTATATACTAAATACCCCAGTGGACCACAATCAGCAGCAGCAGCAGCAACAGCAGCAAAACAACAACGGCAGCAGCTTGTCCACCCTACAGAATCTGATGACACCAAACAACAACATTAACAACAACAACAATAACAATCTCAACAGCTCTATTACCATGCTGCGAGGTGGTGGCGGCGGTGGCGTTCAACAGCAGCAGAACACCAATTCAAGTATGATGCTGCTCGAGGACACGCCTATGGGTTATGCAACGCATGATGCTCCCACACAACTGCATCAACAGCACCCGCAGCAATTGTATGATACCAACAGCGGCACACCGTTTCGGAAGCAATTCAAATATTTGTCTGCAATATCACCGTTAACTCCCAGCTTTGGCGTTATGCCGCTGACTAGTCCCTCCGATGGCGGCTCAGCTGTATTGCAAGCCAATTTGAGTGTGTCTGCGTATTCGCCATTGCCCCAAATGCTTGTGGAGGTTAATCAAGAGCCAAAAATGATGGGAAAGAAATTTAAGGCGCATGTTGGTGGCCTCATCAATCGTCAGGACAAGAGTAAACCCGCCGTTTTTACGCAGGCTGGCAATATAACGCCCCGTACGCCAAACAATGTGGTGGGCAATGGTCCGCCCAATCCTAATGCGGCGGTGCGTCGCAGCTCGCGGTTATTCAGCAATTCGGCATACTCGGTCAAGGAGAATAACAAATCGCCCAACATCACGAATAACAATAAATTTGTTCAGCCGCGATCGCCGCCACGTAAAACCAAATCGTCACGCATGACGAAAATCTGTTTAAGCAACGAGCTCATTGATGAGAAGTCGCATCACCATCTCGCCGAGAAGCTGAGCGAAAAGCAATCACGCAAGGAGAAAGAAAAAGTAGAAACAATCACATCGGCTGCGACAGCCGGCGGCAACAATCAAACAGGAGTAAACAATCGCAGCGCCGACGACGCCAAAGTCCTGCTAAACAATAGCCTGAATAATGCCCAAACACTGGCGCATCAGTTGCTAACCATGAAAAAGCAATCGGCAGACGGTCTAATGCTGCTTCTCCGGGACCTTGCCGAGGGCTACAAACTACTGTCGTCGTTTCAATGCAAGGCGGCCATTATGCATCTGGAGTCAACTATACCAAAGCATCATCTGAACTCGAGTTGGGTGCAATCGCTGATTGGCTTGTGTCGCTATGAGCTGCGTGAATACGAAGCTGCTGTGGTCATATTCAAGCGGATACACGAAATGGAGCCACGTCGCCTGGAGTACATGGAAATCTATTCCACATCCCTATGGCACTTGCAAAAGGAGGTGGCGTTATCGGCCCTGGCGCAGGACCTGATTGCACAGGATAAGCGCAGTCCGGTTACGTGGTGTGTGGCTGGCAATTGTTTTTCACTGCACAAGGAGCATGAGACGGCCATCAAATTCTTTAAGCGGGCGGTGCAAGTGGATCCCGACTTCGTTTACAGTTACACGCTCCTGGGCCACGAACTGGTACTTACCGAGGAATTTGACAAGGCCATGGACTATTTTAGGGCAGCAGTTGTACGCGATCCGCGGCATTATAATGCCTGGTTTGGCATAGGCACCATTTACTCCAAGCAGGAGAAATACGAACTGGCCGAGCTGCACTATCTCAAGGCACTCAAGATCAATACGCAGAACTCGGTCATTCTGGTGCACATTGGAGCGATGCAGTTTTTCATGCAGAAGAAGGATTTGGCACTGCAGACGCTGAATACGGCAGCTACGATAGATCCGAAAAATCCGTTGGCCCGATTCCATCGCGGCTCAATATATTTCTCATTGGGCAAATATCAAGAGGCATTGCGCGAGCTGGAGGAGCTGAAGGAAATTGTGCCAAAGGAGTCAGTTGTGTTTTATCTAATTGGTAAAATACACAAGACGCTGGGCAACATGGATTTGGCACTGATGCATTTCAGCTGGGCCACCGATCTGGATCCCAAGGGGGCCAACAATCAAATCAAAGATGCCTTCGATTCAATGGCGCATCCCAATTGCTGTCCAGCTAATGACAATGCTCTTGATGTTGACTTTGAACCAACATCGGAGCGTTCCGACGACTCAACGCAGGCGCAGCAGGATGTTAGCTACGACAGCGACTACTAAAAAATGTCTCCAAGTCTGAGCGCTTGTATATAATTACATAATTAATACATACATATTGAAGGAGAAAAAAAAAACAATTATGAATTATATTGAAGTTTAGATAACGATTAGATTTAGGATATTTATAACAAAAACAAAAATAAGATGATGAAGGTTTAAACAATTCTCTCTGTCTCTGTGCACTCTGAAAGTCTTAGGCAACAAAAAAAAATGCATTATATACCAATTACCAACTAAATTATACAAAATACAACAATTTAAATGATCGCTTAAGTTAAAAATCAAATCAAGAAAACCAAATGCAAATTCAAAGAAAACAATCAGTTTAGTTTCAAAAAATGGGCGCGCAGTGACGTTGCCCACTTTCGATGCTCGATTGACGAAATTAATTGTAATCGATATCAGTTTTAGATTTGCCACTCGATGTGAATCAGGATTTAGATGATGCTTTCACATTTGATTATTTAAATTAAGCCTAAAGACGACGTTTGGGGATGCGTCACTGCTGCTCCAAATGATAAATGACAAAATAATATACAAATTAACCTACAATTTTATAAGATTTTGTTGTAAGTTTATATGGACATGACTTTCCTACTAACTCCACCTCCTCTTCGCTAGACAAGTCATGCGATTCATATCGCGATTGCTGCAGTTCATCCAGAGTCAAGCGCTCAGTTAACTCCAAGACGTTGCGCAGGCGCTCGACTTTAACGCCCAGCATGAATGCAATGTCGGGCAGCTGAGATTCCTGCACTCGATACTGGCGTGGCAATGCTATATTCAACGCATCTCGAATTTTCCTAGTACCAAACACCTCGGTTAGTGATTCACTTAAAGATGGCGTCGTTGAGCCCCACGATTCAACGTTCGGTGGGGATGGTGAAAGCTTTTCGCTATCAGTAGATATCGAATCAGACATTTGATTTGATTCATCGACCATTGTTGCGGAGCTGACACGTTGTAATTCACCCGAAATAATGGTTCCAGTCGCATATTTCGGTGCCGATGGTAGCTGATGGATAAAATGAGCTGGGTAACGCTCCGGCAAGAGAGTCTGAGTTAAATTCACACACTGATATGAATGAGATTGAGTCGAGTTGGTGTCCACTGTGGACACCTTTGGTGGGACTACAGCTGCCAATGGATTAGTCGTTGTGGACTGCAAAATCCCTGCTGAATCTCTCTCTTTGCCGGCGTTAGAAGTCATAATTGGTTGTTGTTCTAGTTGAAGGCTTTGCACAGGCTTTGCTTGGCTTTTAGAATGCTTTCGATTAGTCCTGGATTTAGACTTGGATTTGTCTGGCATTGATATTGCTATCTGCTGCTGGGAGCTTAGATGAAAGCGGTCCAGAGGCATTATTTCTGACACCGGCTCAGACAGCGGTGCTGTAAGCGCCTGAGCTACCTTAGTCTTCCTTTTCGAGCGTCCACGTCTTTTGACCGACGCTGAAACCGGATCAATCTGTGCTGTAACCGCCTGAGCTGTCTCAGTCTTCTTTTTCGGACGCCTTCCTCTTTTTCTCGATGCTGAGCGAATGCGGCCAAAGCGAGTTTTCTCTAATCCATTATTCTTTAATTCTGATTCCAGAGTTTTTTCTGGCGCTCCTTTGCTTGAAATTTTTGGTGTGTCTATGTGGTTGGGTGGAATTTGAGCCAGTTGGCTACATTCTTCATCTATTTCCTCAAAGAGCTGAGGCGAGCCAGCTCTATCTTCAGCTGATGCAACTGTAGCACATTCGAGAGCATCCTTAGTCGAATTTTTCTCACGTAAACGTTGGGAGCGACGCAGCTGCGAACCCGCCTCCTCTGATTGTAATGCTATCAAGTATTCAAGCTCCGAGCAATGTGTAGTAGCTGGACTAATGTTTATTATTTCAGTCGACGTAATCATTGCTCAACAAATTTGTTGAATAAAATCCTTTTTTTTTCAAATTACCACCATTTAAAGAAAACAAAACCAAAACTGCCGTTACAGTTACTCCATTCGTGTCACATTATTCAGCATTTGCGCGCAAGCAACAGGCAGTCTGGCAACGCCTATAATTTTTCTTTTCATTAGTTTGTTTTCGTCTACCATTTGCTGTGTTTGCTACCGAATCGTTTGGGTGTTATATTTAATCTTTAACTGAATTCGCATCAGTCGCATCGAAGTAAAACTGAATAATGCATATCTTAGATCTACCAGATACGGTGCTAATGGACATTTTCGAGTTACTCTCATACGATGAGGTAGCCAAAAAGCGCGAGGTATGTAATAAAGTGCAACTCGTGAATCGTAACTAACTCCTAGACGCTTCCATAAACTTCTGCGATGTTCTAGGTTTGCACTCGCTTCAACTATATTTGCCAACAGGTATTGAACACAGGATTTAATAGAGTTGTGAAGGAGCATGCCAAGAATTTCAAAAGGATTAAATCACTACTACCACGTCGCGAGTCAGAGCGTCGGTAGGTCATACAATATTAAACTGATTGTGGAATTTGATAAAATATCTGTATTATTCAGCAACCATATGCTGGCACGTCACTCGGATATCCTGACTTCCATCGAGACACGTATTTCAATGCTCACAATGACGTACTCCAAGTTTATCGATTTGAAGATATGCTGCTTTATACCCGGTCGCGTCCTGGATGAAATTAATAATATATTGAAACTGTTGGGAGGCACAACCAAGCCGTTGCGTCCGCATGAAGTGCTACAGGAATTGCGCGACATCTCCTCAATGGCAATTGAGCACTTCGATGAGAAAATTGCTATAAACTTTAAGACAGCCTTGAAAATGAACGAGTCCTCCAACGCGCGCGTTGTTGTCTGCGGCTCCCTGGGTGACATCAGCTTCAATGGCGTCAAGGTCAGTGCTTTAAAGAAGATTCACCAGCAGCAACCGATGATCCAGCAGCCACTGGCGCACCGGGAACCGTTGCTTCCGCCAGCCCGATGTCACAATATGCATTGTATGAACGACAAAAATAATGCATTGCTGCAAGCATTGCAATTGGCCAAATCACTGCCCACCACCGATAATGTTAAAAATGCCACTGAATGTCATTGCAAATATAACTATCAAGCGAAACAGCTGCAGCGCCAATTGCAAACGCAAAAGATGCTGACGATGAAAGTGCGCCTTCTAGAAAATTCACGAAGACAACAGGACCGACGCCTGCAGGAGGCGATGGGCAGCATTACAGAACTGGCAACCCAAGTGTTCGAACTCAAACGTCAACTCGAGGATGTCATGGCCAAAGGCAAGCCCATGGAGACCCAACCAAATGTTGCAAGTGGCGCTCTAAAGCGCTCAGCAAAGACTACGGATTGTTTGAAGCCAACCAAAAAACCGAAGGCTTAGTGCTGCCTTATGTAGGCTGTATAGATCGTACTTAAGATGTGGCCGTAGGTTAAGCACTGTACTTTCGAATACTATATACATGAATATAAATGGATGTGATCGTGTGGTAAGATAACGTAGTCTCCATAAAGCTGCTGCCGTTAATTAGGATACGGATTAAATACATAGGTGTACTATATAGCAATAATCAGGCGAAAGTGAAAACTATACCGTGCAACTTGTAATATTTCGAGTTAAGATTTATTGTTGCACTTGTTAATTAAATATTGTATTACACTTTTACAACTATATAAATACATAGAACATCTATATTAAACTTCCCATTCATACCTCATTTGACTTGAAATATGGACTGTTGTCTAGTTACTTTTCATTACTATTTTTTGTGGGTTTGCTTTGTCAAGAGTTGTGTGATTGCGTGTGTGTTTATCCATTTACTATATATAGCACTGGTAGATGATAAATAATGCATACATGTATATTTAAAAAGTACATTACATCAAACTGGAACATCTATAAAATCTATCAGCTGCAAGATTTGCCAGGAGTTTAGGAAGTTATTCTTGCATTCGATTAGTTTGGTTATAGCGCGCTGGGCCAACTGCTATTTGTATTTCTATTGCTATTGCTATCTAAGAGTACGTCTCCCATTCATATCAGATGTCTATATGTTGCTTATAGTAATTGTTAATCGTACATATTTTAGTGTAAAAAAGGTAGTAGAAATTGCCACTCGTTAGCAGTGTGCTTAAATCTTTGTATTAACTGACGGCGAGCGCAAGCTCTTGACTTAATTGTAAGCTAACTAATTCCTAAGTTGATTCTTTCAGTATAAGTATATATACATATACAATCAATAACACACAGGATATATCTATATATATATATACTCAGTAATAACAAAAGAAAATGGAAAACAAAATCATTGCATACGCGTTACTTAAACATTATTAGTTGCTATATACACCTATTGTTGATGCATGCCTATAAATATATATCTATACACGTATATGTATATATATATATTTATGTTTGTATAAACTAGTCAAATTGCAAGCATTGCCACGATGAAAACCCTACACACACATATATATATAAATCTATATATAATCTATATGCTACAAGATTTATAAATACATTTATGCATATATGCTATTTCCTATGTACAAAGATACTTAAACGCTGCCGTTTAAATCGTTTTAGATCGTTTATATCATAATTGCGCTCATTTAGTAGCGTCGCCGACGTTGCTACTTTTTCTTAACGGCTGCCTTGTGCTGAATCTTCTCCTGGAGCTGCCGTATCAGCTGTTGAATATCGTCGACATTGTACGCATAGATTAGTTTACATTGCTTGGCCTGAATGTTGCCGTTGTTGAGATTTTTAAGCGCATGCTGCAAACAGTAGACGTTGCCCTCCTCGGTGCGCACCATTGATATATACAGATTGGCTCGACATAGATCGCATTCGCTCTCAATTGATTTGTGCGGCGGTTGCTGTTGCTTCTTGGCCTTTTGACCCTTCTCCGCCTGCACTTTTTCGGTGGATGTGACGCCAGCGGCCTAAAAATAAATGCAAATTTTCAATTATCAATTATTTTTCTTCTCCATTTTAATGATGTCATACCCTGAGCTGCTCGCGTGCCGCTGATTCCTTCTCGCAGACCTCGTTTAGCATGGGAAGCATCTGCTGCAGTGTATCCGAATTGACGCGCTGATCGTAGCCTAGGGCGAAGAGCAATTGCTCCAGGGAGAACATTGCCGGTTCACAGCTCTCATGAATGTCCTGCAACGGCAAAACATAAATTAAATGCTTTAATTTTGTTTAATATGCAAGCTATATTCGAGGTTTACCCTGAAATCATCCTTGGCTAAGTCGAGCCACGACATAGTTGCGAAATAGACGCTCTCAGAGACCACATAGCCCGTGGCAAGGCTGGAGGTATAGGCGCGCGGGAAAACTACAATGAACTCGCCAGGCTTCTGCTCGATGCGGCATAGCGAGACGCCGCGATCGGTGAGCATATGTGGAGGCACCATCACCGTATCACAGGGTAACCAAATCGTCTTATTTTGACAGTGCGTCGGTATCAGTGACGTCAACGCCGAACGGAAATTGGCGCTCTGGTCGTCGGGTATGCCGTACCACAGCTTGGAGGCACCTGTATGCAGATACTCAATCCAGGACAGCCCATGAGGATCGCGATACCAGCAGCAGGCGGAGAAGAGCATGCCCACATGGAGCGTGGGCACTGTGACACCCATTACAGGTCCAAGTGAGCGCAGCACGGAGCCCGCATTATTGGTCAAAACCTTGAGATTCCACGGATGACGCGCATAGTTTGAACCCTTGCCCTTGGGACCCGGACTGGGAAAACCATAGCCCCAGCCCGAGCTATCAATGGAGCCCGAATGCACGCACACATGACTGTCGCGCACGGCTACATGGCGCCAGAACTCAGCCTCCACTTCGTTGACCGTCGGATCGGTGCTCTTGAACCACAGGGCCATGGTGTTGCGCGCTATTCGATAGAATTGACTGAGCGCCATGCTGCGGCCCTTGACAATGCACTCCATCGAAACGCCATCGATCTCTTCCTCCGACTCCTCGTCCTCGTCCGTGGATACATCGTCCTCCTCGTTCGAAACGCTCTCGGTGCTATTCACAAAACGATCCGCATTGCGTCGAGCGCGTGCCTCTCGCTTCGCCCAATCCGCCTCGACCTCATCAAAGAGTTTCTGCCGCTCTGCCGGTGAGAGGGTGTCGTAGGGCAACAAGTACTTGCAGTAGATGTCGTCCAGCTTGGTAACACGATCCTGTGCGAGCTTCGGTATGCACATCTCTTCGGCCACACGGGCCCATTTCTTTTTCTCGATAACCTCCTTCAGGCCGCCCAGCTCCTGCACGGTGTGATATAGACGCGGCAGATCCACCTCCATGCCACCAATCCAGGGCGCATGATTCATCACAATGCTCTGGGTGGCCAAGTACTTTTTGATCGCACTCAGCTCCTTGGCACTGGGCCCCCAGCGGTGTAGCATCTTGTGCACATACTGATTGTACGCCGTGAAGCGCATCTCATCCGAGATGCGACACTCGGGCTTGAAGCTGGCCGGCGGTATGATCTTGCAGATGCCGAAGCGGGCAGCGATCGGTGTGATGCGCTCAATGAATTCAATGGGATCGGCGAACTCCTTCTCGGTGGGCTTAAATATAGGCGCCTCGACCATCTGTGTGGGGTCATCGTGTCGCGGAAATGCCGTATTATTGGCCATCTTAATGGGCGTATCATCCTTGTACTTCTTGGCCAGAGCTGTCGAGGCGGCAGTCACTGCAGCAGTGCGCGACTTGCCAGAGCCGGAGAAGAGCGAAGAATTCGAATTGACGCGCACCAGGCCCGTTGCTGCAGCGCCCGCCGCTGTCGCTGCTGCTGCTGCTGCAGATGATGTGCTGGCCTTCAGGCTGTTGGTGGCTGCTATGACGGCGGCAACGGCATCGCTGCTCGTGTTGGCGGCATTGAGCAGCGTTTTGACCAGCTCATTGTCCGGCAGCGGCTTTGAGGAATTGGTGTCCATTTGCGCTTTAGTTACGAGCGTTGCCTGCATCACGACCTTCTGATTAGGCCCGTCGGGACCTTCACGGCCCAGCTTGACGGCCACGCCTTGTATGCCGCCCTCACCACCGCCGCTTGCACCCTGCAGCAGTGGTATATAGAAGGTGGCGCCTTCAGCATCAGAATCTCCACCTGTGCTGGCTGCCGGAGCTGCTGTTGCTTGTTGCTGTTGCTGCTGCTGTTGTTGTTGTTGCTGTTGTTTCTTTCGCGCTGCTGCTGATGCTGTTGCTGCTTTATTGGGCTTCTCCAGCTTATCCGTGGGACTGAGCGTCAACTGCACTGCCGTCGCTGCCGCCGCTGCAGCCGCGCGTTTTTTCGTCGGGGAGCGCTCGCTGAGCGCCGGCGGAGGCGCTGCTGTATCGTTGTCTGCGTTGCGACGACGATTTGTTGCTTTGCCAGCAGCAACAGTTGTTGCTGCAGCTCCACCTGCTCCAGCTGTTGCTGCTGCTGCTGAATCCTCCTCCTTGCCAAAGGCATAAATAGAAGTTTTTTCGGCAACTTTGGTCGACTGCTGCTGCTGCTGCTTGCTTTCTGCCTGGGCTTGGGCCTTGGCCTTGCTCTGGCTCTGGTAAACAGGCGTTCGCTTGGTAGGCGTGGCTGGCGTTGACGCTCCTGCTTTAGTGTTGCTCGGACTGGGCGGTGGCGTTGTTTGTTTTGCAGCAGCGGCTGCTGCTGCCGCTGCGGCGGCATTTGTCTGCTTTTTATTAGCTGTCTTCTGTTTACTGGGCGGCGGCGGTGGCGGCGTGGGCGTTGCACTGGGCGTAGGCGTGGCAGTGGCGCTTCGTTTGCTGCCCGCTCCAGCGGCTGCTGCAGCAGGCTGCGTTGCAGCTGCCTTTGCACTATTGCTGGCTGCATTCTTCGGCTTTTTGTCTCCCGCCGATGTTTCCAGCTGCGATTTCTGGGTGAGATTCACGGGCGTCATGCACTTGTCAAAGTCCAGCGTTTCGGGCTCTGCCTCTGTATCCTTGCGATTGCCGGCAATTGTTGCCGCCGCTGTAGCGCTGCTGACTAGCACTGGGGTCGCCTTCAGGGACGGGCCCTTGGCTGACCAGGCGCTCTCACTCTTGCCCAGCTCGCCGCGAGTATTCTTCGAGGAGCTGCTGAAGCTGGTGCTCTCTTTGTCATCGCGGGTGGTGGGTCCTGGTGGAGTTTGCGCCTGCTGCGGCCGTAAGCTGTCATCGTAATCGTCGTCCAGATCATCCTGGATCTCATCCGGATTCGAGCTACACTCGATCAGCCACTTTTGTATCTGCTCGTGCGTCATGTTCACCTTGGCCTTGCGTCGCTCCTTGCTCGACAGCTGATCGCCAAAGTATCCCTCGGTGGGCACCACCGGCCCCAGCACCGGTTTGTGTATGGAACCACATTTGCCCAGCGTGCATTTGGTGTTGTCCGGCCCGGAGCTTTGGGCCAAACTCACACTGGCTATGCCAAAAATCTTGCCCGACTCCTCTTTGCTGGGCATGAGCGTGGCCTGTGCCAGGATGCTGCCGATTTCATCTTTCAGCGGGTCCGCATTGCTGTTGCTGGTCTGTGTTGCAGGTGTTGTTGTGGTAGTTGTTGCTGCTGCTGCAGCTGCAACTGTTGCTGCTGTCAGCTGCAGTTGGCTTGGCGCTGTCGACGCTTGCTGCTGCTGTTGAGTCTGTTGTTGTTGTTGCTGCTGCTGCTGCTGCTGCTGCAACTGTTGTTGCTGTTGATGATGTTGGTGTTGCTGCGAAGCGACTGCAGCAGCCGCTGCAGCTGCTGCCGCCGCCGATGTGGAGGCCATCGGCGAGGGCGTGGCACTTAGACTGAGATTGAGACTTTGACTCTGACTAACTGTTACGCTCTTTGGTGCGGCTGCCACAGGCGTCGTGAGGCTGTTGAGCGTGGAGCGCGCTGCTGTCGTAGCCGTAAAGCTGCTGTTGCTCAGCGCATTGCTCGCTGCCACGCTGCCGATGCTGTTGTTGTTGTTGACAATGTTGTTGGCACGCGGCAGAACACTGCTGCGCTCATATTTGGGCGTTAGAAAATTGGGATTTATCTTGGGGCACTGATACGCCTCAATGGGCGGCGGATAAGTTGTGGGTGGCGTCTGATATTTCAGCGGGGACGTCACGCTGCTGGCTGTGGCCAATGTTGATGATAGCTGCTGCTGCTGCTGTTGGTGCTGGGGCGTCTTGTTGCCAGCAGCAGCTGCTGCCGCCGCCGCTGCAGCAACTCCAAATGTCGAAGGTCGCACATACGGCGTATGATAATGCGGCGATGCTTGCGGCAAATACGATGAGGTCTTCGCGAATCCCACAGCTGCCGTGCTTAGACCGCCGCCCGCAGCACCTGGGAGCGCATACGTGGCGGGCACATTAAGTATCTTCGACGTGGGCACCGGCGACTTCTTCTCCATGGCCTTCAGTGTGGCTGCAGCCGACGCATAGCTGGGCGGCGATATGGAGTAAGGCATGGGCTTGGTGGTCAGTGGCAGCATCGTTAGCTGCGTGGTGCCTTGCGCAGTGGGTGGACAACTGGGTTGCGGGGTCAAAGGCTTAAGAGTGGGTGATGTTGTTGTTGTTGCAGCCACTGTTGCTGTTGTTGCTGCTGCAACTGCTGCTGTTGTTGCTGCTGCCGCCGTTGTTGTTGCTGTTGCAGCTACGCCTGCTGTTGCAACTGTTGCTTCCGCTGCTGTTGTTGTTGGACCTTCAGCTTTGTTGTTGCTAGCTTTGGTTGTTGTTGCAGATGTTGCTGCTGTTGTTGTTGTTGTGGTCACTTCTCCTGCTGCTGTTGTTGTTGCTGCTGCAGCTGCTGCTGCTGCCGCTGCTGTGGCTGTTGCTGAGGGCACTTTAATGGCCAATGGCTCATCATCTGAGTCGCTAAAACTCTTTTCCAGCTTGCGCTTGGTTTCGTTTAGCTCCTCATTAATTAAAAAATCCTCCTCCGCATCGGAGTCGTCTTTCTGTTGCTGCTGATGTTGTTGTTGCTGCTGTTGGTTTTTTTGTTGTTGCTGTTCGGACTTGGCTTTGGCCAGGGCCAGTGCACCCTTTTTTACCAGCATGCCCTCTATTTGTGGCTTGCCAGTCGGAGCCGCTGATCCACTCGCACCACCCGTTGCCCCTTTTGCCTGCTTGGGCGGACGACCACGTCTCGCTGGGGCTGGTGGCGCTGCTGCTGTTGTCGCTTCTGGGGAGGATAGAGCCGGAGTATGCTCGGCAGCTGCAACTGCAGTTGTTGTACCTGCTGCTCCTGCTGCATTTTCCGTCTCCGCTGCAGCTGCGGATTTATTAGACTTTTTTGAAGCTTCTGCTGTTCCTGATTTGCCAGACGCATTCTTCTTCATCTCCTTTTCCATCTTCTCCATTTGCTTGACATTAGGTATGTCTGGAAAGCTGCTCAACGATAGGTCATCCTCCTCATCGTCGGCCATCTGCAGCTTGTGTCCAATGATGCCCATATAGATGGCCGCCGCCTCCTTCGTCTTTCGCGACGGCCGTTGACTCCGCTGCGGACTGGGACTCACTGATCGCTCGGCTTTGCTTGCCTTTGACTGCGCCTGACGACGCACGGGACGAGCACTCTGGGCCAGCTTTTTGGGCGAGGGCGGCGACGTTTCTGACTCTCCATCTCCTTCTTCCTGCTGTTCAGTATCCTCTTCGGCTTTCTTTTTGAGCGCTTTTCCTCGCTTCGGTTTGGGCTGTTCCGCCTCCGTCTTGCTGGGTGTCGTTGCATTAGCTGCTTCTGCCTTCTCCTCTTCTCGTTGCTGCTGCTGTTTTTTTGCTGATCCGCCTGCTGACTTGCGCCCACGTGCGTTGCTTGTGGCGGCTGCTGCTGCTGCAGTTGCCCCTGTTCCTGCTGCACTCTTCTTAGCTCCCTTCTTCAGCTTTATGGCTTTGGCCAGCGGCTGTTCATCGTCGGAACTGAAATCAAATACATTCAGCCCCTTCTGCTGTTCGGTCGCTGTCACAGTTGAGGTTGTGCTTCCGTTTTCTAATTGCTTCTTGGCCGCATCTTTGGCATAAATGCTTGAGTTGGTTTTCTCCTTGCTGATCTTGCTTGCTTGCTTCTTGGTCTCGGTCGCTGCAGCGGTCTTCTTCTGCTCCTGCACCTCCTTTTCCTTCTCCTTCTCATCCTCCGTGTCCGGCTCCTGCTTGGGCGGCACCTTGACGGGCTCAAAAAAAGCCCGCTGGCGTGTCATACGCCCCGACGACTCTGGCGAGGGTATGAATATAGGCGATTCCCGTTGCCGCACCCGCTTCACAGGACCCTTTTCCTTATCCTTGCTGCTGCTGTTCTCGGTCACCGCTGGAGAAACAGCCGCTCGTGATTTTCTACCCGCCGCTGCTGCTGATATTGCTTGGTTGCGTCCGCGTTTGGCATTCGAGTGTGTCGTTTCCGACTTGGTCTCATCAGCGCCACCATTACGTGAACTCGCATCGTGGGCCGAGAAAAACTCATCATCGTCGTCCTCTTCCTCGTCTTCCCCTTGCTGAGCGGAATCATCTTTAGTTTGTTCTGATTCATCTTCCTTTTCCTTATTGCTGGCGCGATTCGAGCGTCGCTTTAAGATCTCAGTGCGCCTGGCGCCTCGTCTATTGCCCTCGGCTACTACTTCGGCACGCTTGCGCACTGCGCCCGCTAGGAGCACAGGAGGAGGAGCTGCTGGCAGAGGCTTCACAGATTCAGTTTTATCACTAGCTGCTTTATCCGCTGTTCCCAGTTCTGGCTGCACCAACTGCGGCTGCTGTTGTTGCTGCGTCTGTTGTTGCATTTGCTCAACTTTAGCTTTAGCTGTGATTGTTGCCGTTGCTGCTGCTGTTTTGGCGGGTCTGCCGCGTTTCTTCTTGCCAATATTCTTTTTTTTACTGTTGCTGCTGGTGTCGCTGGCTGGTGGAGCTTCATTTGCCTTGCTCTTGCCCTGATTCAAATAGTCCAAATGGGCGGGCAAAGCCGAGGTGCCGCGTAGACAGAGAAATGTGACAAAATCATGTGCCTTGGGACACTTATTTGGCAATATCTCAATCGGTGGTTGGTGGCTTTCAGTGGATGTGCTGGGTCCAGACGCTGATGCTGAGGATGCTGCTGCTGCTGCAACGTTGACCGCACTGAAACCGCCTGCAGCGGTGGGCGCGCTCTGGCCTTGTGCAAATTTACGCTGCGCCTGCACCTTTGTTCTGTGGGTGTGGGTAGGACATAGATACGCAAAAGACAAGTGTGAGTCGATTTTAATTGGTAACAAATGCAACTGAATACAAATCAAATGCAAAATCAAAGAACAAAACAAAAACGCATCGAATTTCCCAACACGTACACAGCCACACACACGCACAATCACCCCCACCCACACACATGGGCACCTGCTCTACCCTAAAGCAACTGCGAATCAGCCCTTGGCCTGTGCAACAACAGCGCCACGAAGCGTGTTCGACAGTGATGCGCTCTTTTAACCGCTAAATAGCTAAAATAAACAGATTTATAACTTGTATACAGTAATATTATTACTTTAAACATTTTTTTTTTTTTTTTTAAGAATTTAAAAGACTGCCACCAATACTCATTTGCTGTATTTCAAAATAAATTGTTTTTGAATTATTTTCAATGTAAAGCCAAAAACACTGTTGCTTATACAATATAGCGCACCGCACTTCACGTTGAGCAGAGGTGTGGGTGTGAGGGGGAGGGCGATATTGCTGTTAGTACATTTAACAGTGACTGCCACTGCGTCGTCATCTCTGTAGAGAATTTACACACATATGCAGTCATCTACGATCGACTAAATAGATAGGGGGGAGGCATTGGCTCACCTTTTGGGCATCTCAGGTGATGACTCTATAGCAACGGTCGCCGCTGCCGCCAACGACGATGACGTTGGCGGGGTCTCCGTTTCCTTACGGCGACGCTTGTTGTCTTTTGAGACAACCATTTTGTTGCGAATTTTTCGCGCCTCTTTTTCCCCCAATATTTTTCTCTTTGAGACGTGCAAATGCGACCGTTATTAATACACAGTTAATATAAAATTTAATATTTTGGTGATAATTGCAATTTGTGTTTATTCCCCCGTACTCAGCATTTACATAAACGTACGCAATTGCCAATTTTCCACTGACACTACAAACACTGATTTTGTTGGTGGCGCCTGCACGAAGTTGAAATCATATTTTCGCGTCATATTTTCGTTATTTTACCTAGCCGTACACATTATAATTGATATACTAAAATATATATTATTGTCTCACTGTTACTGTTATCGTACACATTATTAGTTTACATTTCACTGGCTGCAGAAAAGTTAAATTTTTTATGTGAGATTTTCCATTCTGCTTGCACATAATTTTTTTTCCCCACCGCTTTGCTTTGTGTCCGCCATGACATTAGAGATGTACATATAATTTAAACATCGTCGCTAAACGCATTCTTGACAATCGTTTTGCAGCTGTGTCTGCAGAAGTCAATTTATGTCATTTCAATTTGTAATTTTTGTATATTAAATTGGTTTTTATTGATATAGCAAAATTTTTTATTGTTACACAACAGAAAATTAAAAATTAATATATGCCGTTATAGAAATGTTTGCTTTTGGTTCAACATGTGTTGCATATCGATATTATCGTCAAATGAGAATCAACACGATGTGTACAAGTGCGGAAACCTATCGTGTCGCTTAATGTATCGTTTTATTATATCGTTAATTTGTTAACATCCCTAACATTAATCGTGTAGCTTGTGAGTTGACAAAAATTTTTGTAGTAGCAATTTTTGCAAATTAAGCCGACGACAAGAAGCTTCACACAATGAGCGAAGGAGCAGGCAATTGGTGTCTTATAGAAAGTGATCCAGGCGTATTTACAGAGCTGATACGCGAATTTGGTAGGTTAAGAATACAGCGCGCGCTTTTTTTTGCAAGAAGACGTGGATGCCAATGCCGGCATCAAATATTGCTATACATTGTTCACATATGAATGAAACGTTTTTCTCCGCTATGTAGGCTGCGATGGCGCACAGGTGGAGGAAATCTGGAGCTTGGACAGTGAATCATTCAAAGACTTAGAACCGATACATGGTCTGATATTTTTGTTCAAATGGGTGCAAGAAGACGAGCCCGCTGGCAAAGTTGTCCTGGATCGGGATCACATATTCTTTGCCAAGCAAGTGATTAACAATGCCTGTGCGACGCAAGCCATACTTAGCTTGCTGTTGAACCTCAATCATGAGGATATTAAACTGGGCGAAACACTTACTAATTTCAAGGAGTTCTGCCAGTGCTTCGATCCCTACAACAAGGGCCTCACACTGAGCAATGCCTCCCAGATACGCACGGTTCACAATTCATTTGCCCGGCAAACGCTTTTTGAGCTGGATATGAAGAATCAAAACAAGGATGAAGATGTCTATCATTTTGTTGGCTATATGCCCATTGCCGGGCGTCTGTATGAGCTGGACGGTCTGCGCGAGGGACCCATCGATTTGGGCGAGATCAAGCCAGACCAAAATTGGATTGATGTGGTGCGACCGATCATTGAGAAGCGCATGCAGCGTTACAGCGATGGTGAGATACATTTCAATCTAATGGCACTGATCTCCGACAGACAGCGAATCTATGAAAAACAAATTGAAAAACTGCTCAATCCGGCTGCCGATGCCATGGACACTGCAGAAGATCGTCAGACTGAAATCAATAGCTTACGCTCGTACATACAGTACGAAATTGAGAAGAAAAAACGATACAAGGCAAGAACAAATTTCAAATCATATTTTGTTGAATAAGTTAATAATTAAACTCTTTCATTGCAGATAGAGAACGTGCGACGCAAACACAACTATTTGCCGTTTATTGTGGAGCTCTTGAAAATGCTGGGCGAGACTGGACAATTGTTGCCCATCTATGAAAAGGCCAAGCAGCGGGCGCTGGAGCGCGAACAGAAAATGAGCAAAAAAGAAACAAATTAATAGGCGTTTACCAACACTCTCTTTAAGAGCAATTCAAAATTGCGCGCGCTAGTTGGGAAAAATATACAAAACATATTCTTATTGATATATTTAAGTAAAACAAATCTTTTTTGTTAAGGCGTCGCGTGTGTGTGTTAGTTAAGCCACCCAAATAAACTGCCTTGTATCGTATTTTAGCTATTTTGTACCCCTCAAAAATGTCTATAAATTGCAAATTAATATTCGTATACAGAAAACATAATTTTGAATCAATGAAATAAAATGTTTCCGTACAATTAACAGAGAAACAAAGCGAGTGATTGGCGTTTTAGTATATAATATATTTGTTTATGTTGTTTTTATAAACTATATATATATATGTGTATATATATATTCACGTATGTATATTGAATTTACAATTGCTATGCTTGGTATTTGATTCTTGCGTTTCCGTTTATATTATTTTTATTATGCATCTATATTGTTTGTTGTATATAAGTATTGTATATAGGAATAATTGTTTTTGTTAATCTTCTATGTTTTTGCTCTACTGTTACTTTCAGTGTTGTGCTTGTTTGTATGTGTGTATGTGTATTTATTATGTATTATAAATGTTTGTTCACTCAACTTATTTTCTATATGCTATAGTTGATGTGTATATGCATATTAGGGAACTTTCTTGGGAGGTCTTTGATTTATTTTTGAATTTTGGTGTTGCACTTATAATCTATCTTAACTCTCTACACTGTATATAGATATATTCATGTATGTATATATATAAACATTTATATTATGCTTGTTTAACTTTTGGAAAACGAAAGGAAAATTATTTTTTTCGGAAACCGAAGCACGATCTACAAATATATATATCTCTATAGATAGGCCAAGAGCTGCCACATGAACTGCTTCCTATTGGATTTCCTATGTTGTTTACTAATTGGAATTGCATTCTAATTACCTTTATGTTAATTTCAATTTGTTACACTAACTTTTTCTCTATGTTACTCATATTTCTTTATAATTTAGCACTTAGTTTTGACTTTAATTACTTAGCATCATTTCGCTTAACACTTTTCCTCATTTTGCGTATAATTTTGTTTGTTTTTGTTTTTATTTTTCGTTTTGAAGACACAACAGTTACTGGTCCAGTTCCAGGAAGTATATTTAATATGTATGCGTGTGTAGGTGTATTTCTTGATGTTGCTGCTGTTATTATTGTTGCTGTTGCTGTGCAACGCTAAGGATTGCTTTTACCGTGGCACATAACTGTATGGCGATTCGCTCTGCTGTGGTGTGGCTGCTGTCAACGCAGCAAAGGCGTGTTGTGGCCGCGGCGCTTGCGTAATCAAAGACTGCTGCGATGCTGTTCCAATGGACTGAGATACTTGGGAAGTAGAATCGAACGTTGTTAGATCGACACTTGTTGCTGTGTAAAATGAGAGGAAAAGGAGAACAAAAATGGGCTTAAAATATGTTCATAACAGTGGTGCAAAAACTACTATTTTTGAAAAATCAGTGCTGTTATTAGCTAATATTTTAAAAAATTATCGAAAGTAAAATTTAACGAACATGGTTTACCAGCCGCATGAAGACGATTATAAAGGTTCTTGCGTTTCTTTTTTAAAAGTGCATCCAAATTGTAGCTATCCGATCCGGCTCTAATAAATTGAAATACAAATATATTATCATTTTAATTCACGGATCTAGGTTTGTTGAATTTGCTCACTTATCCGGTCGGCCATTCCCCAGCAACTCCTTAAATGCCACATATATCTTGTTTAGCGTCAGATTGGATAGCCCCTGGCCCAGATATCGTACAAATTTAAGTTGTTCACATTTGGATAAAGCGCTCTCGTGGAAGTCCAAAAAGGGTCGATGATCGGATATCTGATATTCCTAAATTATCAAACAAAAGTAAATGGAAATCTGTTAAATAATGCGTTTCATTTTAAGGGTCGGCTAGAGTTTTGTTCTATGCTCTAGGAATGAAGGTGAAATTTTGAAAACTACTGAAATTCATAATGAACAATGCCAATGTGTATATATTCATTTATATATAGCCAATTATGGTAGAGGATCGAGGCTCAAGAACAAATCTCCGCTGAACACAACGGCCAAGGGCTCTGGCTGTTTGGGAGGAGCACGTCGTCGATACACAATTGCTCACATTGCAGAACTTGATGAAATTCTCGATGAGTATGCACTTTTCATAATTGCTCAGACATTGCTGGCTACTACTCTGTATACCGAACTGTTTCAATAGCTCCTGCTTCTTGGGCGGCAGGCGGCTGATGTGAGTGCAGACGCCATCTTCGATGCGATGCGTCTCATGCACATTGAAATTCTCATAGATGATCAGCTGTTCCAGCGCACGTGGCGGTGGTCCTAGTGGCGGCAGCGACGGTGGCGGTAACAGGGACATCGATGCCGGCGCCACACAGCCATAGCGTGTGTCCAAGGATTGAGAAGAAGCCGCGGCTGCTGCTGCTGCTGTTACATAGTTGTTAACAGTGTTGCTGCTGTTACTGGTGCTGCTGATACTGCTGTTAAGACTGCTGCTGCTGCTGCTGTTGTTGTTGTTGTTGTTGCTGGTGCTATTGCTGCTGCTGGTGCTGCTATTGCTGGCAAACTCGAGCGTGCCGTCATTGGCGGCCGCCATATTCTTGAGGTCTACAAGAGAGAGTTGCATTTTTATAGAGAGAGAGAGTGAGAGGGAGAAAGGGAACACGACGACCGAATGCTAAAGAAATGTGACGCTTGGCTAGCACAAATGCAGGCGAACGCGAGAACAGGCATAATAAAAAAGTCAACATATTTTTGTTCTTTTTTGCTATGTATGTATATATATGTATATTTGTTGTTGCAAACAAAATTTCGCTTTATATGTTTTGTATATATGTAGAGGTTGTATATATATAATAGTATATATATATTTAGGATGGGTTTTGCACATATATATTATTTGTATCTGGCTTACTAAAATATATATTCATTACTATATATATATATATATATATGTATATGTCTAAATAATATTACTTTCAATAGTTGCGCATTAGCTTGATTCTCTATAATGACAGTTTACATGTGTGTTTTGTGTGTTTGTAATTGTAATAATCTCTTTTCAAGGAATAACATTGCATAGTTCAGGGCGCGTTTATCGTCCAACAATTTAGTCGTATAACATAATACATATTAAAAAATTTGGCAATAAGCGTGTAAAATTAGACTACAAACGAAATACATATGCTATGAGCAAAACAGAAGACTTTGTAAATGGGACAGAGACAACATGATAATAATATAAAATAAAACCGAATGGTGTAAATAGAAGAGTTAAAAGCTAATAATAGTTGCTGGGGCATTCGTTTCGATTAATTTCCTCTTTTTATTTGTAGGTAGCTGGAACCGCCAATGATTGTCAACAGGTGGCGCCATTGCCGCCATATTTGGCGCCACGCCGACGCCAGTCTCACATATTGGGCGGCAGTGCATGTGGCGGCGGCGGTGGCGGTGGCTGAGCTGATGTTGGGGGCGCCGTTGGCGCCACCTGTTGGCCATAGCCGTGTGGCACTGCCATATGAGCGTGCGGATGTTGATGTTGATGCTGATGTGGATGTGGATGCGGATGTGGGTGCGGATGTGCATGTGAATGCGGATGTGGTGGCGGCAGGTTGTAATGCGGATGATGCGGATGTGCGTAGGCAAAGTGATGCGGATGCGTATGCGGATGCGGATGTTGCTGTGGATGTGGATGCGAATGTGGATGCTGATAGTGATGTGGATGCGGTGGCGCATGATGCAGATGCTGTGGATGCTGTTGCTGATGATGATGCGCCGTCAGGGGTGGTCCACGCGTGGGCGTGGATGATTGTTGTTGTTGTTGCTGCTGCTGCTGTTGTTGTTGTTGTTGTTGTTGTTGCAGGTGATGCGATGCATGTTGTTGCATTAGATGCGTATGTGGCTGGCTAACTTGCGTTGTGGGCGTGCCAGGCCTGGGCAGGGGTGTGCCATTGGGCGCTGTTACTAACGGTGACTGCGACTGCGGCTGAGGCTGCGACTGCGACTGCGCTGCTTGCTGCGTGTGTAAATGTGTGCTGCTGTTGCCTGTTGCGTGAGAGTTGTTATTGTTGTTTGGTGTTGTTGGTGTTGTTGATGCGGCTGGTGCTGCTGGGGCTGCTATGGGCGATGATGGCGCTGATTCGCATTGCTCGTGTGTTTGTTTCAACTGTGTGGATGTTGTTGTGTTGGTCTTGTTACTGTTGTTGTTGTTGTTGTTGGTATTTTCGCCTAGTGATTGAAAAGCGTGTGCGTGTAAAAAGAAGTAGAAGAAGAAAAACACAAACAAATTGAAAGTCAAAAATTAAAAAATTATTTCTTGCTTCAGTTTTTTTTTTTCTTCGATTTCGATAGAGAGCAAAGATAGGCAGCCAATTATTCATTTCAGATTTTTTCATTTTCAGTTTTTAGTTTTCTTTTTTCATTTTTCGAGAGAGCGAAACAGAAAGTGCATATGAAGAACCAAAAAATAGTATATATAGAGCAAATGAGAAATGTGAAATGAGAAAAATGCAAAAATAGAAGAAAAAGAACATATCATAAACTTAAAAAAAAATGTAAAATAGAAATTTGGTTTTTGCTTTTTGTGTATATATTTTTAAAATTTAGCACATTTTCGCTTGAAACTATTTTTGAGGTTATTTTTATTTATTTTTCTCTTTTATTTAGCTATATTTATATAGATTCTTTTCGCCTGTCTTTAAATTTTTTCTTCGTTGCTGCATTTGCACTATAAAAATTTTGTATATATTTGGAGAGGGGAGAGAGGTTCAGAGTGTCTTACCAGCTGTTGTGTTGGCCAGGAAGCGCTTGGTCTTATCGAGTATATAAGGCAGATTGTAGCCATCCTTGGTATAGCTATAGAATATATTTAAAAATATACATATATATACATACATATTTACCGATATGCAGATTGTACACTTACATTTCTGTGCGTTTGGTGCAAAATAGATTTTTAAAATTGCTATAAATGCAGAAGAGCGTAAACGTTGGCAATCCTTGGCCCAAATAGCGTGCGAATTTGATTTGCTCAGGTTTGTTGAGGCCACACTGATTTAAGGACAACCAGGGTCGATGATCCTTAATATCGTATTCCTAAAATATATATAATTTGAAATATATTTCCTGATACTCTTAAAAGTATGCTATATAGTCTGTGATACATCCTTTTTGCACAAGTTGTTTTTTTTTTTTTTTTTTTTTTTTTTTATAATATACATATTACAATTTGTAATAAATTAAATAATTAATAGTCACATAGTCATATTCTGGTAAAAGAAATATGTATATATATAGTCTGCGTACAAATCTTATGCATATAAACTAAACTCTTTGTGACCTCAGAAAGTATTCATTATATGCCTAATCAAACATCCTTTATACTTAGACAAACATTTGTTACTTATGAAACCCGAAGGAAACTTATTTTGTATAAATAAAATATTCATATACCAAGTTTCATTCCAGGAATGAAATCTCTCTTTTAGCTGAACCCCTTTTTTCATACATATTATAAAGCTGAAACTCATTTCCTGCATATAAATGTTTCTATATATTAGATATAGCTTATATACTTGTGTATACCTACATATATTTAGCTAAGCTCAACCACCGAGTGGAAAACACACACACGTGCATTTACATAAATATGTATGCATGTATACATATATACCTATACTAATGCAAATGAAAACTTTGCCCACTACTAATCAAAACTTATAATTCGTGTACAACAAAAAGTTGTAAACGAAAATTTTACAAAAGCCAAAAACTTGCAGACCCCAAAATGCAAACACAATCATAGAAAGGACTCTGCGCCTAAAAGCATGCCATACACACAATCCCACACAAACACATGCAGCCCCATTACCAGCCCCAGCCCCACACGCACACACACTCGCACAATGTATATTTTATAGTGTAAAAATATAAAATAAAGCAAAAACGGGAAAGAGAAAGGCACCAACAGCAGCAGCAGCAGCTAAAGCAAACCCAAATAGAAAAGCAAACAACATTTTCAATGAAGCCATTTTCAACAATGTTGGCGAGAGAAGAGCGGGGTACAAAGTGGAACTTGTGGGAGCTAAAAGGGTTGTCGCCTGCCCATGGGCTTGGGTGTGCATGTGTGTGTGTTTAAAATAGGCGCAGCAGCTTGACGGACGTCTGTGTCCGTATTCGTGTCTATGTGCCTGTGCCTGTGCATGTGTGTTTGTGTGTGTGTGTGTGTACTTTGAGAGAGTCAACAAGCATCGCCGACTCGTGCTCGTGAGCTCGTTCGTCGACAGCGACAGCGACGTCGACGTTAAAACTTATCAACATCCTCATAATCAGCGCGACGCCAACGTTACCCACCCAAAGCATCAGCCTGCCGACTTCTAAGCATATATGGCAACGCTGTCGAAAATGCCCACATGGGTGTGTGTGCATGTACTTATAACTGTACATGTGTATGCATGTGTGCATACATTTGGGGTTTTGATTATGTTAAAAATCAATAGAGCAAAAAGGAGTGACGACGCCCAGCCACTGGATACAAGCATGCTGCAGCAGTAGAATGAGCACAATGAGGAGAAGGAGGTGTGGAACAAGTCAAATTTACCAAAATACTTAAAGCTTGACTTTATGATGGTGTGTGTATGGGTATGTCAAATTATGACCGAAAGAGAGAAATTCAGACCACGAGCAACCAATTCAACGCCTTTTCAATGATGACAGGCCCCTTCAGAGGTGTTGGCCGTGAAGAGGGCAGCGTGTCGGTGACGACTCATTAACAGCAGCATGCGTGCAAGAGAGAAAGAAAAAGGAAGAAAGACCACAAAAATGAGAGAGTAATATAGGTGAGAGAGAGCCGAGCTTGGCTGTCAAGCCAAGTGTTGCTGTTGCTGTCTCTGCTTGATTGTTTTGGCTGCAGCGATGTGTGGGCGGAAACGGGAGGGGTAGCGTTTTGTGTGTTTACATTCCTATAGCCGCTTAACTGTTTCAAAAAAAAAAAAAAAAGAAAAAAGTAAAAACAAAAGAGAAACAAGCAGAAAGAATGAAGGCAGCAATAGCAATGTGTTGCGGCATTGTGCTCTTGCTTTTCCTTTTATTGTTTTGACTGTTGCTTTTTTTTTTACTTCTTTTTTGCAACTTATTGACAGCACGCAGACTGTTTGTGTTTGTGCGTGTCTGTGCGTGACGTATCCTGCCCAGCTCTCTGGCTTCGTGTGCGTGTGTTTGTATGTGGCTGCGTGTTTATGTGTGGCGGCTTGCGGTTGTTGTCTGTGGTGTGTGTGAGTTCTGTCTATGCGTGTGTGCGAGCGGTGTGATGCAGCTTGTTGTTGTTTTTATTGAGACAAGTGTGAATTGTTTTTCTTTCTGTTTCTGTTTTCCTGCTTGTGCGTGCAACAACAGTTGTTCGTGCTGCCGTCGCCCGACAATGATTTTTTGATTTTTGAGGGTTGCGTGTGCGCCCCAGCGTGCTTACGTGTGCGTGTGTGTGAGGGGAGGCAACAATTTTCACACTTTCACTCTTTGCGTTTAACAGGTTTTTAACAACAATTTGAACGACGCACGTGTGAAAAAAGGGTTGCAAACGACTCATTAATTATTGCCCAAATAGTCGTTTGCCTTAACATTTGTAGACGAACTTCTTTGGAGCCTTAATTAATGTGCCCAGTAGAAGGGTAGAACATAACCTCATATTTTGCCCTTCAGCTATAACTATCCATCTGAATTAATATTTATATATGTATGTATGTATATGTTTTACATTTTTGGCAATAATCTGCATATGCTCATACCCTTCCGTGTGACCCCTTGTATTCGCCTCGTTATACAACACTAATTTAATGCGGCCCCAAAGGCGGCAAAAACGACGCATAAACCTAAATATTTTATATCCATCTGAATGTGTGTGCGTTTGAATGTGTGTTGACAGTGGATACAGATACAAATACATATACATATATTATATATAGTCATCATATAAGTTTGGCAAGTACAGTTATTCGTATATAAGTATGTATTTACATTGCAATTTATGTCCGTATGTATGTGTATATAATTTAAAATTATAATCAATGTACATGTATTTCACAGTTGCTGTTTCTGTGTGAGCGCGTAAATTGTGCGAGCCCGAGACATTGTACCTGCCCTAGCCAAACGCCCAACGTCCTGCGGCCCCCTATACGACCCGTTCTCATCCGCAGCTGAAGCTGCTGTCCCTTACACACCCAAAAATGTATATGTATGTTTACATACATACACACAGATTGGCAAACTTATTGCATATGTGTATTGGTGACTGCGCTGCTACTGCATGCGCATTTAGTAGCCTTCAACGACGCCGCTAGGGTACCACACACCTAAAATGTACATATACATATAAACAAACATACACATATACACGCATACATACATAAAGGACATACGAAGGCAACTCAATGGACAGTCCAACAAACGCCCCAAGTAACTTGATGATTGTATATATGTATGTAACACAAGAGAGAATGTGTAAGAGTATGTGTGTGTGAGTAAGAGAGAGACAGAGAGAGCGAGAGAGAGAAAGAGAGGGGCGCATATACAATTACTCAATAGCGCCCGCTTGAGCTTTTTGGGGGTTGCCAGACCCACTTACCCACACATAACTATACACACACACATACATATACAAAACTTTGTAGTTTGAGCAGGCAGCTATCGCTGCCACTACCACCGCCACCGCCTGTTCCGCTGCCACTGCCGCCGACGATGCTCCCTGTAAGTAAAGTTCTTACTAGCAAAGGAGTGAACGCTGGCGCGAGTATGAGAGAGAGAGAGCGCGCAACAATTTTGAGTTAAACTGGAAGGGAGAGCAGAACGACAACATCAAAGCTAGGCATCTTAAAACTAAAATGTTGTAATAGCGGCCGAAGGGCCGAGAAAGCAGCCATGTTGAAATAAGGTTAGGCTCTAGCTACTGCTCATGTTGTTGTACTTGCTCTTGTTGTTGTTGCTGTTCCTGTATTATGCCATCAATGCCGTTTTGTACATAGTTTGAGTGTGTGGGTTGTGCGGGTGCTGCTTCGACCAAATCTAGTTGATTCTGTATGTGTGTGGCTGTGTGTGTGTGCGTTCCGATAAAGCTGAGCGTAATGAGCATGTGTCAGTGTGTGAGAGTTGGGAGGGTTGCCTAGCATAGTGTTGAAAAGGCGCCAAATGTGTTGGAGTGAGTTGTCTGTATATATCTCTGTATATATATATATATATGTGTGTTTACATACAAATGTACATGCTTATGTTTGGCTGTATGTAGGTGTTTAGAATACACAGGCACACATTGGTGCCACACATGATTACAGTTGTATTTGTATGCTGAATTTGTGGTTGGCCCCGCTCTGTCGACGCTGGCGTCTCTGCTGCTGTTATTACAATTTATAATGACATTCGTTGGGTGAGCATGTGTGTGTGCGTGAGGGAGTATGGGTTTGATATATGTACATATGTATGTATGTGGGCGGCATATAATAGAGTGAGAAATGCGCTTGTGTAAAGGATATGAACGGTGTATCCGCGTTATGAATATATATATGTAAATATATATGCATATATACGTATATATTCAGATGTAGGTATATGTATATATATTTATATAAGTGTCGTATGTATATTCTGTATATGTTAGTGAAAATCAAATTCTATTCATATATATATTTGTATCTGACATATGTACTATAATGACAGAGCGAATGTTGAACAGTAATTGAAATTGAAAAAATAAATGAATTTCATATTGTTGGATTTGTTTAATTAAGCTATCTGCATCTGCATATATCTATAGAATTTTATGAAAAGAACAGCTGTTGTCTAGTCTATGTGGTCTTTATATATTATATACCAAGTTATTTAACAAACTCACCTCGCAAAATTTGATGAAATTTTCGACCACAATCGATTTATCCGTCAATGTCATTTGGCCCGTGAATCGTACGCCCAACTGCTTGAGGGTATCTTTCTTCTTTGACGGCAACTTGTTCATGTGCTGGAAGATGCCCTCCTCCACCTTATGCGAGGGGTGCACATCGAAGTTCTCCTTGATCACAAAGCTACCCAGAAGCTTGGGCGCGCCACCAGCGCCCGAAGCCGCCGAGCATCCAGATCCACCCAACAGTCCACCGAATTCTGCTGCACTGCCGCAATGCTCCTCCGAGGAGGTATTCGAGTTGGAAGCATTCAGATGGGAGCTGGGAAAGGCGAGTAGCTCCAGGGAGGACGACTCTTCTGAATTGGAGCCATTCGAGCCGTTCGAGGTGCTCGTCAGGTGTTGCAGCTCAAAGATTGTTTGCTTCGAATCGTGATCGAAGACGGCGTCCAGGGCGGAGGTGCTGGCGTCCAGGCTGTTGGAAGAGCGCGATACGGAAGACAGCAGCGCGGCAACTTTACGTGAAGCCGAACGTGATTTTTGCGATGGGTTTGCCGAGTCCAGATCCAATAAACCCACACTGCAGCCACCATTGCCACCAGCACCACCAGCGATAGCGCCCCCTGGCGGCGGTGTTGCAATCCTGCCCGCTCCAATCAATTTACTGCTCTTCTCTGCCGGTGCTGCCAATGCTGCGCTGTCAACTGCATCGCTGCTGACGTTGACGCCGACGCCGACGGAGCTATTGCTCCCACTGACACCGCTGCTGCTGCCGCTGCTAGGCGTAAAGTCTGTGGAGTGACGCAGATATTTGATAAACTCAAAGGAACCATCGAAATGCTGAGCGTTGGCAGCAGCGGCAGCGGCGGCGGCAGAGGCGGGCACGTGTCCGTTTGGCGTTGCCACCGCTGTCGGCCAACGGTTGCTGGGCAACGGTGTGCTTAGCACTGCCGGCGTTTCCGCAGCTTCCCGCTGCGCCGACTGCAACTGCAATGTCGCTGCCGTCTCAAATCCGAGCTCTGCGCCTCCGACGCCGATGCCATTTGTGCATGAATACTGTGATTGTGGTTGTTGTTGCTGCTGCTGTTGTTGTTGCTGTTGCGTTGACTGAGCAAACACTTGAAATTCTTCGAAATTCGAGCATTTCAGCTCGCCATTGCTCAAGTACTTGGAAAACTCTGAAGGATCGTTCAAGGAGTTGAGAAAGAATGAGCTAAAATTGCTCGATATGCAGGACATTTTTAATATTATTTTTTCTTCTCTCAGTTGTTGTTGCTAATACTGTATATATATAACGCTTATAAATATATATGTGTATATATGTATGTATTTATTTATTATATTTTGTTTAAAGCTGCTCCTTTTGCTTAATTATAGTAGTAGTTGTTGTTGTTGAAAATGATGGCACATTGAATGTTGTTGTTCACTTTTATTTATTTGCTGCTGCTTAATTTCTTTTTCTTCTCCGTTTGCTTTTTATTTGCGCAGCCTAACTGTTAATAATTTACACACACACGCACACATACAGCTGCATATCTGCGCTGCCGCGGCCACTGCGCTGCTACTGCTGCTTGCTGATGTTTCGAAATTTACTTTTAGTTTTCCATTTCCAGCGTTTTTCTTGCGTTCATATTTTATTACAATTTTCCCCCACACACACACTCACAAGAAAAACATTACTTGCACATGTGTATATATATATATATATATGTGTGTGTGTGTGTGTATGTGTATATAAATTTTTCTTCTTATTATAGCAAAAGCAAAGTGTAATTTATTATTCTTATAGCTCGCTCCGCTGCTGCCTCTGCCTCTGCCTCTTTCTCTTTCTCTGCTTCTCTCACTGCCTTTCGCTCCTTGAGACGGCGACGCGGCCTTTTCACCGTATGTGGTCGCTTCTTGTTGTTGTTGCTGTTGTAGTACTGTCTTGGCTAGCATGTGCACATGTGTGTGTGTATGAATATCTGTGAGTGTGTGTGTGTACGTTCAATTGCCTGCCACTGCCATTGCCCCTGCTCCACACTCAAAACTATCGCGGGCTCTTTCGCTCACACACAAACACATAGCATATGCACTGCTTCTGCCAACGGCGGCTGTGGCGCGTGTGTTGCCCTGCAAATAGGCGGCGATTTCAAACTGGTCTCTGGGCCCGTCTTTTGGCTATCTTATTATAATAATTCTTTTTTCGATTGCTTTATATTTTTGCACTATTTTTCACTTGATTATGCTTCCTTCTTCGTGATATATCGTTTCAAAGCATATATGTATATGTACACACACACACATTCACGTACAATCAAAAACATAAGTTAGCGAGGTGCGGTCGCGACGTTTTGGTTTATATTTCGTTTTCCTCTTACTTTACTTTCAAAACAAATGCCGCCCATACGTTGTGTTGTGCCGTCGCCTAGCGGAAAACGGACAACGGAAAATCTTCTGTTGTATTTTCACCGCTGCCTAGTGGGAGCAATGCGACGTAACCGTACCGCACTCGAATGAGAACTGAGCGGAAAACTGAGCGCGCTAGTTAATCTGTGCATGTTCTCTCTCACCATCTCAAAGCATGTTCGCTCTCTATCTCTCTCTCTCTCTCTCGCTCTTTCAGTGCGCTCAAAACATGTATGTGTGCGTTCGTGTGATTGAATATGTGTGTGTAGCGCGCGCTCCTTGTAGTTGTAATCAAAATCAGTTGTTCGTTGTAGTTGTTGCTGATTTGTTGTTGTTGTTGTTGCTGTTGTTGTAGTTGTTGTAGACGTGCCTCAGCGACTAGGAAACGTGTATTTCTTCCTGTGACAGGCTGTTTTTGCTCTTTTTAACCCTTCCATATAAACCTGATTTAATCTTTGATTATTATGCCTGCTTGCGTCGTTGTTGCTCTTGGCGCTGCCTCTGCGGCTGCTGCTCTGGAGGATTATGGCTGCCTTTCCTTTGCTATTTTCGAAAATTCCACTAAATTATCCGTTGTGTTGACTATACATACGCTTGTATGTGTGCAGGTAAAACAGTTCATTTGCCTAGAGTTGCCATACACTGCAACATTTAACGAGACCACCTGGAAAGCAGAAAACATTTTTTCTGTATTAGTTGTTTCTTATTTTTGGTATTTTTCATTTACAATATTTTCGTAAAACGCCGCAAGCTAGTTCGACACATTAAAAAAAAATGGTTTGCAAGCGAGAACAACGGAGCAGGTAGCAGGTAAAGAGATACTCAAGGCCACAACAAAAACATAAAGCATGGCTGCAATTTGCGCATGCTGACAACCCTGGCAGAGTCACTAAATAGGATAAGCACCCACACATCCCTCCTCTCGCCCCTCTCCCACTCTCCTACTACTGACTTAAGCCGCAGCGCGACTTTTAGCAAAAATTTATGGCCATTTAAAATTTGTGCAAAGAATTTTTATAGTTGTTTTATGCATATACATCCATATATATATTAAACATATACATATGAAAAAATTTTTTTTAATATACTATATATACATTTTTGTATACAGCTATGTACATTCGCCTTTTGTTCAATAAATATAATTGCTATTGCAGACGGTTTTAATTATAAATAGAGCGCGGCAGGGAAGTCATCAATTAAGCAAGAAGAAAAAACAAAAAAACATACACTGTGGCTTATTATAATTACCTTTTTGGCTTCTGCTGCTAGTCATGTTTTGTTTTGTTTCTGTTTTTGTTTTTGTTTTTTTTTTTTTTTTTTTTTTTTTGGCACAAGTTTGCATTTAAATTTTTAACGTGCTTTCATTCGACTTTAATAGGCACACAGACACACACTTTATTTCATTTTTCGATGTTACAACACACTTCTCATATGTATGTGGGTAATTTTTCAATTAATTTTAATTATAAACTTAATTAGGAAATCAATGAACGAATGCGAACGGAACAAACAAACACAATTGGGGAAAAGTCGCACCAACAAGTGCGAGCGAGCGAATGCATAACTAGAACGGTGCGGCAACAAAAACAATGACAATAATACTCAAGTGCGCTGCGCATACAGCAAAAGCATCAGCGTTATGTGCCCCCAGTTAGTTTACTGTTTGAATAACATACATATATTGTTGTTGTCGTTGGGCAGGAAAGAACGGATGGCAAAACAGAAATGTTGTTTAACATAATACGCCACAATAACAGGAACTGTTACGAGCCACTTTGCAACTGCTGTAAATAAAATATGTTTCAGCTCAACGACAAAATTAAATTAAAGCTGAACCCACATTTATCTATTTATATTTATTTTATGTTATACACTTAATTTTTCATTAGTGATTTAAATTTAATATTTTTAATTTTTTTTTTAAATTACAAACAGCTGGATAGGCGCATGATAACAAACCCAATCGATAGCTATCGATAGTATCTTATCATGGATAGGCGCAAAACGTGCGCAAACCACAATAAGTAAAAACTCTTCACAATGAAGTTTATTATAAAAAGTATTAGTAAAAATTCCGGACGCCTTGGTCAGTTGCGGATTAAGGACAGCAAGGAGTTACAAACGCCGCTACTGCTGCAAACAACAAAAGGCGGCAGCATTCCATACTTAAGCGCCGATGTTTTCGGAATGGTCACCCAGGAGCAACAAGTGCTGCAGTTGACATTATGCACCATGGATCAAATGGCCGAGTCTTTGGCACAGTGGAACCGCAGCCTGGGCGCCTATGTAGGCTATCCGGAGTGCAATACAGTGTTGCTGTTGCGCGATCCATGCGAAGCCACACCAACGGGTGGCAATGATCGGGATGTGGTTCCACTTTTCACACGACGAGGCAAGGAGTCTTTAACCGCGGAACGTTATTTGCAACTGGTGTCCAGTTTTGCGCCGGATGTGTATCAGGGCTTGTGCGATGCCGACACTAATCAAGATAGCACCAAGAAGCGGGTACAAAAATCGGTGGATCGAACCGAACGTTTTATGGAACACTGCTACAAGCAGCACAGAGAGCTTGATAGATTGAAAGACTCGACGCTTCTTGCGCCAATTGTGGGCGGCTACAACACATATGCCCGCACACAGTCCATTAAGCATGCACGCGAACAGCCAAAGGGAAGCTACGGTGGCTACATATTTGAGGGATTCCACACCAATGGCTTACCTGCTACGAGTCTGAGCCCATCACAACTGCTGCCCATTGTTGAGCATTGTGTGCAACAGATTGAGGAGGAGTTGCCACGCCTGATGCCAGGTCCTTTAACACCTGTGCTAATGTTGGAGCTAATACGCCTGGGCATCGATATATTTGATACCTCCTACGCTTACTGCGCAGCCGTCAATTATAAGGCGCTGACTTTTAGTTACACTATTGATAAGGAGGAGCATTCTGTATTTCTAGATGTTACGGATGAGGCGATTAGGGAGGAGTTTAAGCCTATGCTAGAAGGTTGCAAATGCTTGGCGTGCCAGAAACATACGCGCGCCTACGTGCATCATCTATACAAGACGAATGAGCTGCTGGGTCCGATTCTGCTAATGATGTAAGAATGAACCGGCTTTTATTTAGTTTTGTATTGACATATTTTTATTTGACCAAACAGCCACAATTTGCATCATTACATGGGCTTCTTCGATGTGATACGCCAGAGCATAGCAATGGATCAATTGCCATTACTTCTGGATTATGTGAGACGCCAAAATATGCCAAACGATGTCAACTATTGCATTGAACCCAATACCAAAGTAGCGGGTAAGGCAGCCATGGGCAAAGGAGTTATCACAGCAGCCAATTAGCTGTCTTACATGATTAAAGGCATAAAATAAAACTTGGACTACTTGAAATATCTTTATATCAAAATAGGCCATAGAGTGCTGTTGCTGCCATCGATGATGCGTTTTGTCTGCCTGTAAGCCGTTTCGAAAGCATCGCCAGTCAGATCCTTGATTCTATCGATCACTACTTGCTCTGTCAGATTCTGCAGTTTCTCCTCATCTGCAATAGTATATAACAATCGATTTAGTGGTATATATAGTGCTATCTACCATCTATCTACTTACCACCCACAGGCAGAAAGCCGACCAACTCACAGAAGCCAACATTGAATATGCATGCATCCTTGTTTACACAATATTTCGATCGTACAAAGAGGAATACACGCAAATCGTTTGTTTGCCGGTCGTGTGTCATGAATAGATTGTGTGGCAACTGGTTGTTGCATAGCCATTCCGTGATTTGATGAATTTGCTGAACCTTTTCCCTCACATCCTCATCGCTGTCCCTTCCGCCAATCACAAAACAAATCGCTTCTGTGGGCTCCTTGTTTTTTAGGCGATAAACATAGTTTCCTGCCAGAGGCTTCAGTTCCACATTGTCGATGTATAGCTTGCGTGGTATGTGCAGCAGATGAAAATGCAGATGATTCACTGAAGCCAAAGCACCTGGACTATTATAGCCCAGTCGCATATTTGGATCAGTGATATTCCGCATGAATGTAATGCAAAAGTTGAGCGCCGAGCAGGTGATTCGTTGAACTAGTTCCTTTTTCACTTCCGGGCAGATGAGCGTGTGATATTTGGTAATGGGACTCTTGTTGATAATCATCTGCACCTCGGCGTTGTCTCTCTCTTCATCGATAGTCATCATCACCTCCATTGCATCCACTTTGTTAAAATTAAATTGTTTGGGCCGAAATGTGGGACTTAAGCTCTCTATGGTTTGTGGCACGCGTCTTTTCAATGTGCGATCCGCATTTAACTGAAAAACAAAATAAACAAAGTAATAATTATTGCTAAGATTACTTGGACACTCACCTCTGCATAGAAACCACATTTGCCTGGCAGTTTGCGTCCTGGCCTGGACTCTTGTAGCTGATAGGCAAATAGGCCGGGGATATCGTGCAATTGCATCCAGCGCACTTTGAGTGCATTTAAATAATGTTGCGCCTTGGAATCCAGTGTCGACTCGTACTTGGCCTTGCTAACATGTCGTGTACGTTTCTTTGGCTCCATCTCACCAACAATAACGGCGAATTGCAGCAGGGCTACCACACTAAAAAACTGCCTGTTGCTTTTGATTGCCTTGGATGCAGTCTCTCTGACATTTTCATATAATGCACGGGAAAAAATATGATTTTGGCTTAAAATTTGTTTGACCGTGTGAAATATCCAAGACATGTTGGTAACTAACGAAGCCTAAATAAATAAAAATGATTGTAATTAATCAATTTGTATACATTTTGATGAATGCGACAACTCTAGAGATGCCAGCTGTTTAGTTTTTGTTTTGATTTTCTTATTAGATAAACAAATTCTTGATTGTAAATTATGGAAAACATTCAATTTGTACGCGGTTCCTGTGAACGCTTTTGTCCCGATGGAGAAGCTAAAATGTAAGCAAAGATTAGAAGTTGGTGTTTAATCTTGAATATAGTTTTTCTTTAAAGGCGCATACAAAAGAAATTGCTGAACTACTTTGAATACAAAGATGGTCAAAAACATGTACCCGGCGTTTTGGTCAAGGAGTTTACGCGTTCCGCTGCCGATGCAAAGGTGCCAAAAGCCAAGGATATGCGTACTGAGCTTTGCCTAACGAGAACGGTTGAATATCTGCTTAAAGAGTAAGAATCCTTGTTATTGGCTTAATGTTGGAATTCATTTAAAATCTTTTAGCATATTTATGGATGAACGTAAGCCCTATCATTTCGTCTATGATTTTATATTCGATCGGTTGCGAAGTGTGCGGCGGGAAATAGTCATACAGCAGTACAATCCCCGACAAACCATTTGTCTTATTGAGCCGATGATCATGTTTATGGCTTACAGCCGCTATCGCCTGTGTGAGGACCCAATCGATAAATTTGATCCGAAAATCTGCAATCAGCATTTGCAGGAATGCCTAAATGTTGTACTCTGCTGTTACGATGAGCTGGATGAGGAGGCACAAAGTATGAATGAGAAGAAGCCAACCATACGTGAGGCAGAGCGACGTTACTTTATTGAGGCACTGTATCAAATTTTCAACTTGGGTACACCAGAAGCTCTAGTTCGCGGGTTAATGCTGCCCATCCAAGTACGAGAGAACGAAATCTTTAAGTTGGCGTTTAGCATCTGTCTGAACTATCATCAAGGAAATCTTTATCGTGTCATTAAAGGTCTGCCGAAATTGCCGCATATCATTTGTGCGGTGGCTGGAGCAAAGCTACAGACAATACGAAGGTAAATTTGTAACTAAAACTTTACATATGTATGTATACTCATGTATGTACATATTATTATTGATTTTATTTCTATGTTTACTCTCAGACGCCTTTTGGAAATATTTACGCATGCCTACAATAGCAAACAGCTTACGGTACCGACTGCGTACTTGTTGCATTTGACTTTGCTAGAGCCTAAATCGCTTACTGAACAATGTAGACATTATAATATAGCCCAGACTCCCGATCGCAAGGCAGTGCATTTTATTAAGACTGAATTTAAGATCGATGCTGAGACAATAAAAGCGCATCGAGAAACTTTTATTGATCAGAAATTGTCTCGTATTTATCTGCCCGAGGTATTGCTATTAAAGAAATTGTGGATATGATCTCATTTTGTATAAGTATTTAATTAATTAAATGCATCTAAAAGTAGCCATTTAGTTTTCATTTAATAGCCGGTCTAAGAGGCGGTTCGTGAGGCAACCCTGTTATAGTATTTATCGTTATCGACTATAATTAATAATAATAAATAATAATATACGTAATTAAAACTGCTGCTGACTGGGCTACATATATAATCGGCACTTTTTTTGTCGCGTTATTTAAAATGCAGAACATTAATTAATTACAGTTCACAGCCCCCGGCTGGACGCTGTTGTACACACATATGTATACATAAAGCGCGCGCAGGGCTGCATTTTATTGTTATCGGTTTGCTGTCACTAACACCAATAAAAGTTGTACGCAAGAGAAAGTGCTTGAGCCATTTTGGAAAATACAATTCCGCCATATTTACCGGCAAAATTCAAAATATTTACATTGCTAATAAATATTTAGCGGCACATCAACAAGATTGTGCATTAAACGGGCCGTGTGACAACGCGAACGGACCAAAAAACGACAAATTTGACAGACAACGTCTGCCACTGCCGCTGCTGTCGTCGACGCAGCGCCCCACGCACCGATGTCAATAGGGCAGCAGTAGAGAATACAAACAACGCAAACAACAGCGACTGGCAACGAAATTGGCCATCGGGTATGTTTAATGATATTCTAAAATGATTTGCTCTCTAATTGGCAATTTTCAGTGGGCCCCAATCTACAGACGTATATACACACGAGCGCGCGCGCCTACATATACAACAACTTGTACACACAAACACATACAGACGCGCGCAGTCATACAAACACACACACACATTGAGGCGTACGTGAACGAAACAAACACGCCAAAACGATGACAAGTCATCATCAAGGCGGCAATTTTCAAGCCAGAGCACCGCCAATCGTTAAAAATCTATCACTGGCCGCAGCCGCAGTGCCGCTGCCGCTGCCTCTGTCGCTGCCGTTGTCCCTGCCGATGTCGATGTCTGCCTCCTCATCCTCCTCCTCCTCAGTGCACAATCACAATACAAACACAACGTCGCCGTTGTATTTCACACACGTTCTGCCTCCGACGACGGCAATTGTGGAGAATCAGCATCCGTACAGCACCGACCTGGATGGTACGGAACACATGGCCAGTGCCGGAGACAACGAAAGTTTCTTGATTGAAGAGATCATTGATGATTATGATGAAGATGCCAATATTGTTGTAGATACTGGCGAGTTTTTCGTATCTGGCGATGTCTACGAGTTCTGCTCGGTGGACCGCATAGATATGGGCATGGCCACAGCAGACGCTTTGCCGCCGCCAATAATAATGCAGCAACAGGAGCAGGATAGCGATGATGAAGATGATGGCCAAGAAGTGGATGGTGAGATGCGATTATCATCCGGAGACGAAGAGGATGAAACGCCGATCATGCAACGCGATACAAATGCCTTTGAAATAGCCTCAGAAATGTTAACAACAATTGAATCAACAGCAGCGACTATTAAAGAGGAGCAGCTGGAAAATGACTACTATATGAAGTCCGCAGATGATTCCAATAGCTGCCACGTACAGGATTTTAAGCCATTTGGTAGACCGCAACGTCATGGCAATAACGTAATCAGCAGCCATAATAATCACATCAATGGCCATGGCAATGGTCATGGCACTGCGAAGCGTTGGAAGCAGACGAAAGTGCCTATACGAATCACACAGGATCAGTTTAATGTGACGCTCTGGTCATCGCTCAATTCGGAGGATGAGGATGAAGAGGAATTGGATTTGGATGAGCAACATGCAGCCGATCAGCAGGCACTGTCAGCACCTCAAGTAATCAGCAGTACAACGAATAGAACTAACGAAATGCCAAAGCTAATCATTGACGAGCATATGATGCATCACGATGTGCTCAGCGACGGCATCGGCAATGAGTATGTCATATTGCCGGATCCGTTCAGTGCGGCTGCTGTCACTGACGTCGAGGAGGTGGTGAATGCATTTATGGCCGACGGAGATGATGTGAAGGAGCAGGAGGATGAGGAGGACAGCCAATCGCTAAGCGAACAATATCAACTGGATGAGGCTTATGGCAGCATTGAATTAATTGAGAATATGCCACAACCTGTTGAACTAATGGCAGCGCCCGTAACAACGCCTGCAACAGCACCAACAGCAGCAGGAGCAGCCGTGGCAGTAGCAACAAAGGCAGTGCCCAAGCTGGTGCTGCAGAACAGCAGCACTAATATTCGGCTGAAAACAAACAATAATAATGTGAACAATAAAGCGGCGAAACGTCAGTTGACCACGCAACCTCCGCCTCTGGTGCCAGCAAATAACAGCAACAACAGCAACACTAACACCAGCAACGGCAGCGGTAGCGGCAGCAGTAGTTGTGCTAATGGACAGCAACAGCAATTAAATCAACGTGCTGCCGCAGTATCCACAATGCCGCCAACGGATGAGGATGAGGAGCCAAAGTTTCGGTGCACCCATCGTGGCTGTAATAAGGAATTTCGGAATCACTCGGCCATGCGTAAGCATATGCATACGCACGGACCGCGCGGCCATGTGTGCAACGTCTGCGGCAAGAGTTTTGTGGAGAGCTCAAAGCTGAAGCGCCATCAACTGGTGCACACTGGAGAGAAGCCATTCGAGTGCACGTTCGAAGGCTGCGGTAAACGCTTTTCGTTGGATTTCAATTTGCGCACGCATGTGCGGATTCACACTGGAGATCGGCCGTATCATTGCCCCATCGATGGCTGCTCCAAGTGCTTTGCCCAGTCCACAAATCTGAAGTCCCACATGTTGACGCACACGAAACCCAAACGCAAATGGCCTCGAGCCCCGCAGGTGAGCAGCAAATCTCCATTGGTGGCGCGATACGGACGGCTGGAATTTGGCGAGGATCCCACGCTGGTATATGTGGAGTCCAACGAGGAGCTGGCGTCGGTGCTGCTGGATAGCACGTCGACACCTTCCTAACAAGCAATGCCGCTGGCTGTCGTGATCTGAATTTGGGATGCAACTAGTAGCTTCTGTGTGTGTCTGTACAGTTAGTTGTAAGGAACTGCGTTAGTTATCTAAGCGGGCTTTGGCACAGAACGGGTTTAGGGCAGAGCAGAGGAGCACATGGTGCCCCAAGTCTGCTCTAAGCTCAACTGCTGTTTGCTACTTGGCCCACAAACAAACAAACAAAAAAAACTAGCTGCTAAGTTTTAATGCTATCGAGAATTATAAGTTTTGATGAAGTTGATTGGAATGCCCGGCACGATGGTCAAAAAGTTATAGAATTTAGTTTTTTGTATGCGTTTAAGTATAAAGTATGTAAGCCCCTACAATAGATCCCCAACAACTCTCCCTCCCACCCAGTCCCACACCTTTCCCTAGCATCTAGCTTCCCGAATCCTGCTGTGAAATGCTATTAGCATTTTGATTCTAATCGTAAATCTTAAATGTGCGGCCACTCGAATAACAAAAGGCAGTACACAACTTTTCTATAAAATCTTACAAATACAATTACTATTTAATACACATAAACATTTAATAACAAATAGGCTATATATATTTTTGTAATGAAATTGTAATATTTAGTGCATTGAAGTGCAAAAGTAAAGTATATAAAACAAAAATCAAACAAACAAAAAACAAACTGAGATAACGTTATTTAATTGCCCATGGCTCGATAAAAGGCTTATCGTAGATTGCGTATGGACTATTTGGTAAAGAATGATATTATCAATGAATTCGAAATTTACAGCTTTTATTTGAACGTGCAATCCTAAAGCTTAATTCTAATTTAGCCTAAAAAGAACTGTGCAATTGGTACTTTAAAGGGCGAATCACATCGATTCCGATCCTTATGCGATATAAAGCTTGGTCACATTTACAGTTAGGCAGAATTTATGCGAGATAGGAATAACGGCGTACGCCGAGTTTATGAGTTTGAACTTGTTTTCCACAAGATATATACATATGTATATATTATGTATTCGCTCTATAGTTAAATTGGACATCGAAGCACTATTTAATAATAATTGGAGAAAGTGTATTAACATCAAAATACTTTTATGTGACTTTGATGTCCGCAGTTTGCGGCACTGCAGGCAAAATGTTTCCAATCGGCGTGTATTTAAATAGATTTCCAGTCAAAGAAAGCAGCACAGAGTAGTTGAAGTACCAGAACACACAGAACAGAATCATAAATATGGCGTCTGTGGAAAATGGAATTAGTGGAAGGAAGGAAGCAGTGGTCAATAATTACTTGAAATGAGCCATGACGAATCACTGTGATTGTTGGTTTATTACTTACGTATTGTTACACGCTCCCATTTTTCCACTACATAGAGCTCAGTCACCTGGTGCCAAATAGAAATGGTCAGAATGATAAAAAAAATATAGATAAATATATTGACATACACACATTTGTATGTGCATGTGTCCACTGTAGCATCACTAAACTAAAATTTAATATCACAATAAATATACATACATATATTACTCACCATTAGATAGCGAAACCACCAGTAATTGGCGAAATTGACAATGTTATTAAGCATATTATCGAATATCAGCTAAAAGCACTTCAAGATCGCAGCAACAAAAGCGGACAACTGTAATTGACTGGTATGACCAATTAATTGTTTAATCTTATTACTAAATGGCTCAGTGTTGACAACGTACAAAATGCCCCGGCTACTTGGTCAATGCGAGACAGCTCGATAGAAATCGTCATCGTTATCGTCATCGTGAACAGCTGTTTTTGACTTTTTGTTAATTGCTAAAATTTAAAATGACGAATAACATCGTTAAAGTCTTACAGCGCTCCCAGCTAAGTCACAGCCAAGCGGATGTGAAGCATTTTATCTATATACACAGCAAGTGGTTGGAGGATGTGACTGAGCTGGAATTATTGCTCACAACGAGTAATAACAGTTATAGAGCGATTTTGAAGCATGATGAAATTAAGAGCGCTGCGGAAGAACTGGAGCAACCCTATGATGAGTTCTTTGCGGAATGTAAAAACGCTCTTATAACTCAAATGGGTCTGCCTGGCTTCGACTACGAACTGAATGAGCAGCAGCCTTGCTTTAAGCTCTACAAGTGCACTGGCTATGAGACGCTTTATATAGATTTGCCTCTGCGGAAGGTATCAAATTGCTATCAAATGCTAGATGCAGCCATTGAAAGTGCACAACGAGCACCTGCTGCCCAAGCTTCTTGGACTGGGGAGACTAGTGAGCAGTACAACGAACTGCGCACAGAATACGATCAGTATATTAAGGACACCAAATTATGCGAAAAGAAATTGCTCCAGAAATTCGTGTTATTAATGAATAGTAAAAAGGAGCGGATTGAGGAGCTTGAGCGAAAGCTGGAGCAACGCAATAATGTTGCAGCTAATGCAGGCACCCATGAAGAGGCTGACAAAATTGAAGATGATGATGACGATGACGATGACTACGGTGGCGAGACGCAAGTCATGTCCCAAGGGGAACTCATGCAGGAACGACAAAGAATAGCCCAAAACACAAAGTAGGCTAAGCATTCCATAGAAAAGTCCAACAAAAAATATCAACTGTCTTATTTTTAGTATTACCTCTTACCTTTACATATAATGTAATGGAATTTTATAATAAATATTGCTTAAATATATGAGTTTGTGTAAACATTCCCTCTCAATACCAAACGCTCAGATATTTTCCACTGATGTGATTAGTTTCGTTTTTCTTTTCTTTAATAAATTAACTTTATAAGGTATATGTGTATATGTATAAATAAACAACAAATAGACTTTTTTAACATAATATACATTACAATTACAGTCAATGTGTATGTGTGTGTTTAGCTTACGATTAGAGCAAAATAAAATTGCATTTTGGAATACGTTACAATTGTCGTTGCAGTTAATATTTTTGGAATTTCTTGTTAAGAAAATGATAGTGACAATGAATTAAAAAAATACGAAAGCCAATTGGAAAACAAATTAAAACATTTTACATAAATTGTTATATGTATGCGCTATTTATAAATATATATATTTATATATATTGTATGTATAATTATGTTAGGCGTGTGTAACATTTCGGAAAGAGTAAACAAATTGGAGCTGTTGCCGCGAACGTACTCAAAGAGCGAGCAGATCCTCATCAGCGCCTGGTTTCTTTGGTGTCTGTCGTAAGCTGTTGTCTGTCGTAGCAGATCCTGTCGCGGAATTCGATGCATTGATCGTTGGAAGATTTTCAGCGGCAGCGGCACGTTCTTCAAGGAATTTGTCAAACTCGGAGCTTGTCAACTCCTCAATGCCATCAATGTCTTTCTGTTGGGAATAAACAAAACATTAGTAAATGCATTTTGCACCGACAGAAATCTAACAAAAAGCAAACGCAATTCATGTTATTAATCGAACAATTTAAAAGCTAGTATGTGCCATGAGTGCATAAAAGAAAAACAAGCTTGTGGGTGGAAAAATTTGGTGAAATTGCTGTTTTGCTGCATTGCTACTTACTGAGCTGCCCAGCCACGCCTCCATTTCGTCGATCTCGTTCTCTTTCGTCGACTATATGGGCGCCATCGAAACCAAAAACAAACCAAATTTTAATTTGCATTCAATAACATAAAAGTAAATAAATAAACAGTATTGCAAATTGAAATATGAAATAAATTAAGGATTAGACAAACAAAGATTAGAGCGACATATTAATTTACATCGGATCTAAGGCGTTCACATTACTCACTTTACTTACCACCGGCGGATCGCCGGCTGAGCGTTGTGTTTGCTGTTGCTGTGGCGGTATTACAGCAGCTGCTGCGGCTCCTGCTAGTGCTGGATTTGGTTGCTTGTACGGCGAGGAAACGCTGCCAGCTGCTGCATCCACAATAGGTATATCGCGTAGCAAATCACTTTTGCTGGAGTCACAAAGAAATGAATTTAGCAATTTATGTATAAGACCAATATAAATAATATTTTTCTCACTGGTTGCCATCCGTGCGTGACTGCGCCAGCATGTCAAACTCATCCGCAGCGCCTGTTGCGCCAACAACTGGCGCAGCTGCTGCTCCGCCACCTGCGCCCAATTGCATCTGTCCAAAGGCTTGAGGCAAATTATCCTCACTGCTCTCAATCAAGTCGATTAGCAGCTGATCACTTTGTGGCGTATTGCTGACAGCTCCGGCTGTGGCTGGTACAGCAGTTGCAGCTGCTCCAGCTGTCGCTGCTGCCACACCTGCTACCGGAACACCCATCGCAGCGCCTAGCACAGCAGATGGAGACGTTACAGCTGCCGCTCCCGCAGTACTCTGCGCGCGACTCTTCTCGTAGCGCTGGTGACGCAAGAACAAATTGTTTAGCTCATCGTTTATGCGCAGAAATTCCGCTGTCAACTCATCGTCCTGTACGCGTCCAATAAGATCGACGATGCGTGACTGCATCTCTTTGCAGGTGGCAGTCAACTCATTTAGCAGGGCATAGTCATCGGGCAGCTCTTGGCCCGGCTTCAGCACGCTCAGCATTTCAGCCAATATGCTCATATTGTTGCTAACAATTTCCAGTTCCGAGCGTAGTTTTGCGCCCTGTTCGGGCGTTAAATGCAGTGGTCCAGTGGCTGGCGCAGCAGCTGCCGCATGCTGAGGCGATATGGTATGTTGGGCGCCCATCAGCTGTGGATGCGGCAAGGGATGCACTTCTGGAACGCTCTGAAAACAAAATATATAAATACTTTACGATTGTTGTTAATAGTTAATAGTCCATGCGCTCACTCTTTGTGGCGTATATATGGGCGCCATAGCATCCAGATCGGTGGGCGGAAATTCGATGCCCTTGTTCTTCAGTTCCATGTACATTTGGGTAACACCATTAAGATCGGGCTGATTTTTGAATGCATCTGCCCAGATCTGTATCAGACTAAGAACCTTCTCTTGCATTATGGCGGGCGGATCATTTTTGGGTCCAATCAATTTGACCAGCTCATTGATGAAGTCCTTTTGGGCAACCAGAACATGGAACGCCTTGCCACAGTTCTTTACACACGTCTCCAGCACAGTGAGCGTATACATGATCACCTGATTATTTTTGCCAGCATTCTGTGACAGGCGTTTGCGAATAGCACGCATTGCGTCACGTGCTGTGTCGGAGGATTCGTTGATCATGTCGCAGATTTCCATGTTCGCTGCCCAATTCTCAGAAGCTAAGCTCGCGTCGGTGGCAGCTTCTGCAAATGAACATACATGATATAAATATATTATTTCATTTTTGGCGATGTTAGCATTTAAACAATTTGTTTAAATATTTGATTTGTCTTTTAAGCAATCAAGAGCATTTTTTGTTTTGTTTATTTTTATGTCGAGTCATCGCATTTTGTTTACGCGATAAAAATCAACAATAAAAAAATCATGTGGCAGAAATAAATTTTGCAAGCAATAAGATCTTTTTATTACTATAAAAACCACAATAGTATATTCATAAATATATGCATATATGAATATGTAATTCTAATTTGATCAGAAGTTACTTCGCATTGAAATTCAAATCATGTTAACGCAACAAGACATTTGCTTCGTGTAACCCGATCATATTATATACGAGAGAATGAGCAAAAGAAAGAGAGTGTGATAGAGAGCCAGAGAGGGAGAGTACTTTCGAATATTGTTGAGTGCAACGCACTGCCCACCCTAAAAGAAACGCAATAGGCAACAACAAACAAAACAAAACAAAAGAGATAGGAAAAGCAAAGTGGAACGAAAGAAGAGGTGAAGCAACAAATTAGTGAATTAGTAAACCAGTGAAAATTAGCGCTAATACACAAAAGCAAGCACACACACGCACACATACAGGTATATATACCAGTAAGTGACTACGAAAATGAGCAGAAAGTAAAAATGAATAAATTAACACTTTTATGTAACGAGCAACCCAACTAGAGGCAGCCGTAAGTCTCGATGACTAATTGCGTGCAGCGCACTTTGAGCTGGTCAAGGAATTGGGCGGAAAGGTGCGTGTGTCGAATTATTATTAAATGTACATATTTTATTTCTATTTGTTTTAGGTTTCGTGTATTCGATGACTAACAAAAATCCATTAACATGAAAATGATTCGTTGTTTACGTACATACATATGTGTTTCTATGTGTCATTAGGGAATAGGCCGCTTTTCATCACTACTTGTCACTCATACATACTCAACTCACACACCCACATACACATATTAAATATGTACGGTATGTGTAGCTGCAATCTTATCAGACAATGGGCTAATTAGGGGAAGGGGAATTGCCGTCGTACTAACCTGATAACGAGCTTACTTTTCGCCATAATATTCAGATGGCAACAACAAATCTAGCTTTGCGGTAAGCGGTTGGTGTGCGTATGTGTGAGTGACAATAAGAAAATGACAAAACGACCAAAAGAAAGTTGGGAAAATTCAATTTTCCATGAACAGATTTTCATGCGCTGCTTGAATGCTATCCATTGCAGCTACAATGTAAATGCGCAAATAAACACAACCACACACAACATTTACTTGCTTGAAAAGTGATACAATTTAATAAATGCCTACATATATATTACACCCACTCATATTCACACCCACACATATTACACACATTATGCGACCGCTATTTTGTCATTTACTCACCGATACGCTGTCCGATAGGTGTTGAGAAAACATTGCCCAGAGCGCCAACATTGAAGAACGAAGCCATTTTGGTGCACTGTGTTTTGTGTTACACGTCTTAAATTTATTTATTTTGTTTTCACTAGTAAAGAGCGCAAATGTTTATGCGTTTACATCTGCTGCACTTGTCATGCAGAGTGACCACGATCAATAAAACCGAAAATACCAAAGTGTTACCAAAGTTACTGAGCTGCCAACTTAATATGAGGGGCAATTCGCGTGCAGCCAACTTCATGTAAAGGCCGGACTGTGCGCAGCTAAGTTCACTTGGAGCTGCCATCTAATTTTAATAAGTGGGCAGTCTACTTGAGCGAATAGAGATGCGAAAGAGAATCGACAGTCGGAAGAAACACGAGGGAAGGAATTGTCATTATTTTTCTAAAATCAACTTTTCGTTCGCGAAATGTGCAAATACAATTGATAATATCGTAATGTGCAGTTTGCAAATAAATTACGACGTGTTTCGTGTTTCCTAACTGGCTTTCATGAAGATTTCGGATAGCAATAGTATAAAGCGAAAAAAGCGTGTGTAATTGTATTAGTGTGCGTGCGTCGGTTTGGCTGGTTGGTGTGTTGGCCGAAAGCAGTAAAACGAAAACTGAAGACGAAAAAATATAAGAAAAAGAACATAAAGACATACATAGTAGTCGCGCGGGCAACGAACGTTCAGCGTTATTGAAGGACGACGAGCGGTCGCTGAACGGACGCTGGCAGCGGCAGCAGCAACGATAGCCATAATAAAAACGTGTGCAGTTGTCGACCGGGCGGAGGATCTTGAAGATTGCGCAAATGCACAACAGCTAGCTGTGAAGCAAAGCGCGCGTGTGTGCTGTGTGCGTGTGTGTGTGTGTTGGTGCGTGTCTGGGTCCGAGTCCGCGCAACACTCCCGCCGCCTACGCCACATAACCAACAACAGCAACAAAAAAAAAAAATCAAAGCGAATCGAATGCTTTCATTTCCTTTTCGACACTCCCCCCCATAATCCCGCTGTAAGCGATTGAATTTAACGCGCTATCGCCTATTCCCAATAACACCCATACAACCCCGCCCAAAACTCAATTTGACGTCCATTATCAGTATCAGAGTTTCGGGGGAGCGCAGCGCAAAATCCTTCAAAATTCCACCACAAACGCCTACCAGTGCGAGCGCCATGCCCGTCTCGTTGGCTGTGTGCGAAACAGCAAATGTCGTGAACGCCGCGCTGCGGGAATCGCTTGGTGGCGGCGGCGGCAGTGGTTGCGTAGCAGCGGCCGCGGCTGGCGGTCGATCCGGCTCTGGTTCGAGTTCTACCGCTGCTGCGGCTGCTTCTGCTGATGAGGCCAAAATTGGCGATTCTTCGGCCACGGATAATCTGCAGAGTCAAATTGTGGCAAACGCCAAACGCGTATTGCTGGCCAAAATCGAATACGAGGAGGTGGAGAACTACCATGAATCTGTGCTGGCCAAACTCAAATCAAAATACATCGTCATAAAGCCGGATAACAGTGGAGCTGCCAACTGCAGCTACAAAACTAACGGTACTAGCACTGGCAAAGCACTCAGCTCGAACGGGCATGGTAAGTGTTTTGTTTCTTTTGTTTTTCTGTTTGTTATATAAAGTATGTGTGTATGTGTATGCGTTATGTTTATTTTGCCATATTCAGCGCAAAATCACGTGTGAACGACTCAACATAATTGTCTGCCTGCAACATTTATAAGCTTCTAAGGCGACGTCGACGTCGCCACCAACGTCTCAGCGGCACCTTCTGTGGCCCTGTATGTTTGTGAAAAAACTGGGCTGGTTTACGTGGTGGCCATATATAAACAGAATGTGAAGAATAGAGACACAGCAAGCAAAACAAGTATACGATCACAAAGAGTAAGTTGGACAGGCTGCGACGTCAACAGCGACAGCGATTGCAGCAGCGAGCCACTACAAAATTTTACTACTGTCTACTTCTGAATCACATAGCAGAAGCAGAAAAAAACGTGCAGCCGTCGCGGCAAACATTTTTACACGCGGTCGCTCATTTGCGCCCGCTCGCACTCACACGAATACACCGCTTGTGCGCTATCTCTCGCACTCATTGTGTTGTGTTGCAATGGGAGGTTTTCCTTCATTTATTCACTCGATTCTCAGCAAATGTTTCTTCACATTTCGCTGATTGTTTTGAATGAGCATATATACAAACATATGTATGTATGGATTTGTGCATACACTTACAAGTATTTATCTGTGTTTGTGAGTCATGCACGCACGCAGACACACGCACACACACACAGACACACGTACGCGCGTTGCGAATCATTTGAGCAAAGCAGGAAGTAAAACAAAGGCGCAAGATATTGCAGACAAATGGTCAAAGACTTCTGCCTGGCCATGTTTTGTCAGCAGCAGAAGCAGAACACCTACAACAACAGGCATTGTTGGACCGCGCCAAAGTTGTACCATTTGCACAACGAGCTGTCCGAATTTCAGTTGGCAACACTCAACGTAATCGTGGAACTTGCAATTTGCATGCGCTAAAACGGGACGACAATACGTTTCGACGCAGTGTATAGTGGTCACTCTTCTTTTTCTCATTTCTTTTTGTAAAGCTAACGAGTACGTCAAGTAAACGCTCGCTGTTATCAACACAACACAAACACAAATGCACAGGTGACCAATTATATATGTGCATAACTCTCTATATACATACGTATATATCTATTTGTGTGTGTGTATGTAGCGCTCGCTGCCTCTGGCAGTATTTGTGTCCGTCATATTCGTTTTAATTTTAGTATTAAAGCTAATTTTTCGTGTGCCACAACTGGGATACGTCCAATGTATTATAATGACTGTGTTAATTGCGGATAGCAGCTACGCACTGTGGCTGCTCTATAAATTGATTTTGTTGCCCTGTCTGCTGCTGCTGGTGCGACTCTTTCGACATGTGCTAATGCCCAGGCACAAATTTGCTGTTTCATTCACAGACAATACGAACGGTGTGAACGGCAGCAGTGCTGCGACTGTGAATGGCAATCGCAAACAGACAGTGGAGCAGTCCAATCAGAATTCCACTACGAACCCCAATGAATTGCCCAAGCCCAAGCGGGTGCTGTACCCGCGCGAGAACATTCGCATCGGGTGGAAGCAGTCGGATAGGAAGTGGCAAGTGGGAGCCGGAATGCTGAATGTGGGCAATACGTGTTACCTCAATTCGACGCTACAGGCTCTTTTCCACATACCAGCACTAGCCAACTGGCTTGTGTCGGAGACGGCGCACGTGGAGAACTGCAACATAAGCGAGTCATGTGGTAGCGGTGGCTGCATCATTTGTGCAATGGCCAAGACGTTGCAGACAACACAGTCGAATCAGACGGCGGTTCGACCATTTCTCATATACACAAAGCTGCGCCAAATATGCAAACACATGGTCGTTGGCCGCCAGGAGGATGCCCATGAGTTCTTGCGCTTTCTGGTCGAGGCTATGGAGAAGGCGTATCTGATGCGCTTTCGCAACTACAAAGAACTTGATCAGCTGGTGAAGGAGACGACGCCGCTGAGTCAAATCTTTGGTGGCTATTTGCGTAGCGAGGTTCGCTGCCTTAGCTGCAATCATGTCTCGATTACGTTTCAACATTTCCAAGATCTGTTGCTGGACATACGCAAGGCGGACACCCTGGAGGAGGCGTTTGATGGCTATTTTTCACGTGAGCGCCTCGAGGACATGGGCTACAAGTGCGAGGGCTGCAAGAAAAAGGTGAGTCTAGTCTAGTTGTCCATAAGAGTATTTTGATTTGAAATTCATATTTACATATATTCTTCTCCAAGGTCTCTGCTACTAAACAATTCAGCTTGGAACGTGCTCCAATCACGCTCTGCATCCAGTTGAAGCGCTTCTCGATGATGGGTAATAAGCTGACCAAACAGATTAGCTTCAAGCCACGCATAGACCTCAGCCGGTTCGCGGCACGCAGCCCAGCGGCGTCAACCCAGCCCTTGAGCTATCGCCTGGTATCGATGGTCACCCATTTGGGCGTTTCTCAGCACTGTGGCCATTATACGGCCATTGGGCTAACCGAGTCGGGCAGCTATTACAACTTTGATGACAGCTATGTACGGCCCATTGCGATGCAAAGTGTCTGCAATACGAATGCGTACATCATGTTCTACGAGCTGGACGTGGCCAGCAGCAGCATCAACAGCAGCAGCAGCTGCAGTACATCTGTGCCCAAGCTGAACGGACTTCGTCTCAATGGACAGCACAGCCCGTCGGTAGCCACTACAGCTGTGGCAGCTACGGCCACCTCAACATCTGCCTCTGCCGTGTCCCCGCGTTTCATTGGTCCACAGTTGCCTAATGGCTATGCCAACAACAATGGCCATGTACTTGGTGCTGCAAACACTTCAATTCAGTTCAAGTCATCGCCACAGAAACAGCCACAACAGCAGCAGCATAATGGCCTCCTAATGGGGGCCAATAAATTTCAGGAGTCTGCGCAATCGAAGCATTCACTGGTTGGGTCATTGCATAAGGGAGAAACTGCTGCAAATGCAAGTGCAAATGCAATTGCAAATGCAAATTCTAACAAAAGTTCCTGCAACAACAACACTTTAGCAACCAATAGCCAACACCAGCAACAACATATTCTGCCAATATCATCCGATGAGGAGGATGAGGATGAGGACAGTGACGATGATGTTGATGTGAAAGCCAACACAGCGCCTCAGCTGCCGAGCATGCCGAAAATGTTTGAGGATGCCGAGAGTGTTGCACAAACTGCCAAGTTGAAGCCAAAGACGCCACTCAAGAGCCTGGTGCCGTATGAGTCTGCCTCCGAGGAGGAGCAGGAACAGCAGCAACAACAACAACAGCTGCTAGTGTCACCACAGCTACAGCCAGCTAATCCCCGCAAGCGACGCAGTGGCGCCGATTCAAGTGAATCGGAGGATGAGCAACCATCCATAATGCGTAATGGTCATGCCAAGAGCAATGGCAGTGGGAATGAGTCCAGCACCAAATCCAACAAGTCCGCCTCAAATGCCTCGTCGGCCAATGTTAACAGCCACAAACAAAAGACTGATGCCATAGACGAGATATTCAAAAGTCTAAACAACTATAAAAATAAACACAGAGCCACAGCAGCAGGAACTACGACTGCTGATGCAGACGAGGATGAGCAGCAGCAGCAGCAGGTCACAAGAAAACCAAGCAACTCTAGCTCCAGCTCCAGCTTGATCAGCAAAAATGGCTGGCAGTCACAAAATGGCAAGGCGCCGGCATCGCCAAAGACGCCGCCCTCGCCAGCCGTGATTAAATCCAAGACTGGCATTTGGCAAATAACCCGCACGGATGATGATAACGATGATGATGATGAGGATGCGGATGAGGATGATGACGCAGACGCTGATGCAGAACAGGAAGAATACGATGATGAAGTCGTTGTCGTGGAGGAGCCCACACCGAGTATCACGACTAAAAATCTCAACAATCCATTTGCCAGCAAACCGTCTTCAGCAGATGCCATGCCTGGGGCCAAGCGCCAGAAATTGCTAAATGGTAGCGCCAAGTCGGCGCAGGCGCCTCGCGTCGGCAATGGCTATCAAAGTGAGGCTACGGCCAATGGCAATGCAGTCAGCGAACTGTTAAAGCAGACCCATCGTGGCTATGGCACTTCGGTGCTCAGCTGGACCGGCAAAACGTCCGATTTGGACAAGCAGGTAAGAGCCAGAACACCCGCTTCTTAAATGCATTACATTGTAGCTTGTAATTTGGCTTTAGTTGATTAAAGATGCGTCGTTTTTGCTTAGTTAATCGAGACAGTTAAAAAGCGGGCTTCCCTATTGATAAATACACCGAGGCGCAGTAAAAACAACGCATTTTTATGAGAGATTTTGTACTCTGTACTATGCTTTTCAGTTTGTATCTATGTATATGTGGTGATTGTTTTTGGTTTTGTTTTTAGTTTTCTTTTTGTATTTGTAAATATTCATTGCATGATGACTTTTTTGTTGTTACGAAAATTGTTTTGTAATTTTTGCATTTGTTTCCACCATTTTACCCCACATTCATATAGAGTTTTGATTTGGTTTGTGCGAAACGGATAGCTGGTTACGGCGATATGGATGGGTCTGTCGGCGTCAGCAGTGACAGTAATATTAACAATAACAAGAACATTGACAGCAACAGCAACATGAAGAGCTTGACGGCTCCAACCGATAAATTGTTTTAGCCGTTGTTGCAAGAAGTGCTTGTATATCTCAATTTTCCCCAATTCGCCTCGAACTGTGATTGTGTTGAAGTCTCCATGCTGCGTGTGGATACTTCAATGCGCCTAATACTCCCCACCCAAAAACCTGTTTCAAGAACTCGTCGAAATCCTAGCGCCCAATAGGTAAAGCTGCTGTTGTAGTTATCCACCTTATTATCCTCCATCTAATAAATGAAGCTTATGATTTGACTGCCAGTTTGATTCCAGTTGTTATCATAAATTCAACCGTGCCCGTTTCCGTTTTGCCAAATGAACTGATAGATAAATGTAACTGATAAAATATTCATTGAATTATTGATAGGATTAAGAGCATTCAGTGCCATATTCACTTCGAATTTGAATATTCAATTTTAGAACATGAAAAACATGCGCATTTATCAATATCGATTTCTATTAATCGATAGCTTGACAGTGCGCCTTTCAGCCTCTTACATTTATAAATCGCATGAAAATTGTGCTCGTTAACTCATCTACATAAGCTTCATTACCAAAGACCCTTCCTAGAGTCAAGCAGATTTATGTTGAGATGACCGAAATATATTAAACTGAACATATTTTTCTCCCTAGTTGCTGGCTGAAGCGCGCGAGCAGCGGAAGCGTGATGCAGAAGATGATGAAGAGAATGAAATGGATCGTGGACGTCAGCGCAAGGTCAAATCGGCGTCAGTCAAATCAAATAACGGTATACCCGGCTACAATCCATTCCAGGAGTTCGAGAGTCAGAAGCGCTGGAACGGCAACAAGTCTGGCTCTTTTCCCCGCTTCTATCAGAATTATCGACAGAATTTTCAGCAGCGCAACAAATTCAAATATAATCGATTTGGCGGCGGTGGCGCCAAATTTCAACAGCAGCGTGCCTTGCAGCGCCATCTGGCGTCTGGCGGCAGCTTCACGCGCCGTCAACATCAATCGACAGGCCATCAGCAACAGCAGCAGCAGCAACAATCGTAACTGGACGTTGATGAATGCTTCGCTGCATTAGTTGCGTTTTTTGCCGCTGTGGGGGACGCTTTTCAGCAGCTGGCAAACGTGTTCGCTTGGATTTTACACGAGTTTTGTAAACATTTTTTAACTGCTGATGCATACATTAGGACTAGGACATGTAAGCTATAAGCTAGAGCAACCTCTAACAGGTTTAATTTGTAAACGTGTTTGGCATTTTATTTATTATGTTTATTTTTAAATGAGAGTTTTGGAATACACATAATTTAAACGTAATGTCGCAGGGGCTGTAAACATTTTCAAAAAGTGTTGCAACCCCACAAAAAAATGATTATAACTATAAAACACAGAAATCATTAACGGATAGAGAGAGAGAAATAAAAACAAATACATTTATGCCTAAAACCAAAACAAAACTGTTTTAAGGAGAAAAGAAAATAAGATACACATTGATGCAAACCTTATAAGAAATACACAAAATAAAATAACAATATTTTTAAGTAACTAACAACAAACAAATTCTGTACATATTATATATTAAACAATGAGAGTAGATTAAACATCGGTCTAAGTTAGATGGCGTACTGAACGGATATTTCAATTGAACGCCACTTTTATTTATAGCATTAGCGGCAATAACCGATTGCTAGTGTTAAAATATAACCCAAATTATAAAAATAAAAACGTTGGATTTATATTATACAAACAAAGAGAAACACACATTTACGAATAAATAATAAGGCATTTGAACAAAGAAAACGGCCGGCGTCGGCGAATTAGCAAAATTATATTATACAGTTTATTTCGATCAAAATAGTGTAATAGTAAATAAACCGTAAAACAAAAAAGAAATAACTAAACATTATGTATTATCTACTATGTAAATTACATCGTTTAACCTTTTGGCTAACGCTAAATGGCTAATCGCCGCCGCCTCCGCTTCGTTTGCGTCGTAGTTCCTTCTTGTTCATTAGGCGACCTTTGCGGTAGCGCGTCTGTCCGCCGGCTGTCGCTTTACCATGCTTCAGTTTCTTTCTCAGGTGCTTGGGCACGCTTCGGATGGTGTTATTGCGGTCACGTTTCGTTTTCTGTAGATTGGTTTTCTTGTCCATGCGCTCTTTCTGCTTGAACAGTTTGCTCTTCTTAATTTTCTTCAGCGTTTTCGTTTTCATCAGTCTGTCTAGGTCCTTTTTGCTTTTTATATCTGCCTCCATAGCCTTGCTGTCTGCTTCTCCAGCTGTGGTTACCGATTTACGATTGCGTTTGGCATTCACATCGAAGTCCATGCCAGGTATGACATTGGTCTGCTGCTCGTCATCGTCTTCGCTGTTCTGCGGTGCTTCCTCTTCTTCGCTCTCCTCAGCTGTGTTGGCACCCAGCATGTTGCGTTGAGCAGCTAAATCATTCGTGGTAAGCTCCACGATTTTAACTTGCACTTCGTCATCTTCATACGCTTCAGTTTGCTCTGAGTCGTCAATCTTATCCTCCTCAGTAAGTTCCCGCAGCGGTTCAAACGATTTCTTGAGATGTTTAAAACTATCTTTCACCTCTTTTCGTATACGTTTGTGCTCCTCTTTAAGATTGCGATCCAACTCTGCCTTTGCCCGAGTGCGGCGTTCATTTTTGCGTTTTCGGAAGCCAGTCAAAAATTCTCTGTTTTGTGTGATCCAAGTTAATAACATAGTTTTGACTTGAATGCTACTGCTACTCACTTGCGTTTTTGTGGATCGAATACAATCTCAACTTTCTTCTTTTTACGAGCCGCCATCTCAATTTGATTTAGTTTTCCAAAAACCTCGTTGTTTACGTTTGGAGACAAACTAGCCACATGTGGTGTTCACAAACGCAATTTTAGACTCCTGTTAGCGTTGCATTTTGCGCCTGTAAACATAATGTTAACGCACATACGAGTTGATCATAAAATGCTGGCGGCTAAACATATATTTCTGTTAATTTGCTGTTATTATTTTTAAATGCCAAGTTTAAAACATATTTTAATATTTATTGTCTATATGTAATATACGAACATATTCGTTCGTTTCAGTGTAATATTTATTGCAATTAAATTGATAATTTTTATGATAAGTTTTCTTTATAATTTTGCGGCTTTTACAAATCGCACTTCGTATATATATCACATGCTTATATGTATTATCTTTTACAATTCGGATTACTTTATAAAAACAAAGTTTAGTTTTAACAAGTTCTTCTAAAGAAGCGTTAACATTATACAATCGTTGGGCCTAATAACTAGGGATATTTATGAGACTACGAACTAAACTCTAAATATATATAACGATATATTTTTGACATATGTATGGGTTGCATTTTTTGTAGCTGATATACTGTATATATATGCTTTGTAACCATAAATTCATTCCGTTGCAATCTTGAGGATCAATTACTCCTCATCAACATCTAATGTAAATAGTTTTTTGCCCCTAAACGAAGACGTTTCCAATACTTTTGATGGGGACGAGGCAAATGAGCAGTTTTCATCTACAGATAATAAGTTGCTCTTCTCTGGGCGAGTCTTTCGTGCGGAAGAGCTATATTATAAGAGTATATAAGTGAATATGAGAGTCGAACAGATTATGAGACAGCTACTTGCCTTCTTTGACGGTTGGCCGTTAAATGATTATGATTTATGGGCGTCGAATTCACCAGATTCTCTCGTTCACAGGCTGTCGGTGTGCCGTGCTGTGATAAATCCATATCCATGGCTAATAGAAAATCGGAGATATAACAATCACGATTACCAATGGGCGTTGATCCCACGAGCTGAAACTCTAGGCGCGGCACACCGGCCACTGATGTGGATGGTGATGAGGGCGCAGCGGTTGCTGTATTGCCATTATACATCGGAGTCTGTGAAGATGTAATGGGCTTGTACAGATGCAAGATTTCCAATAAGTAGAATAAACAACGATACGCCGCCGTCTTTAGATTGCACATTTTTAACCAAAATGCACGGCGCGAACGGCGAAAGCATTTCGACTGGAAAACATAATAGATAATAATTATATAAATGAATATTGTAAATTTGAATATACACTTACCAACAGCTTTAATGTGACCATGGACTTCTCCTGTTTTTGCATTCGCACAAGGCGAGGATGCGCCAATAGCTGTTCCGTCGTTGGTCGTTGTCGTGGATCTGGCGACATCATGCATTTAATAACCTGCTGCAGTTCCACTGAGATTTCTGCAAACGCAAAGGAATAGTTATTATTTATATTTCAATATCGTTTGAATTAAAGTACTCACTGCTGATGAACTCTTCAGGCAGCTTCCCCTGGCGCAGCTCATGCCACAACGGCCCATTGGATGGCAAGTCCATGTAGCATGACAGCTCCAGCATTGCAATGCCCAGACTAAAAATGTCTGCAGCCTTGGAGAAGTGACCCTGCAGTATTTCAGGTGCCATGTAACGTGAATCACCTTCTGTTGCCTGATGGTTGTTCGCTTTGTCCACATCGATGACCAACCCAAAGTCCGCCAACTTGCATGTGTCGTCATCATCGATCAGCACATTTTCCAGTTTAATGTCCAAGTGTATGAGATTACGATCATGTAGCGACTTCAAGCCACGTAGCAAGTCGAGTAATATATGCCAGATGCGATCCTCTGGAATATGTCGACAGCGATATAAATACTGTTCCAAGCTCTCGCGGCACAACTCCATTTGCATGAATAGCCGATCGTACTGCTCCCAGGCACGTATGAAACGAATGCAGTTTTCATGGCCAGAGAACTCCTCGTATCGCCGTACTTCCTCCAGTCGCTCAGCTCGATATTGTTCGCCACGGAACAATTGCTTGGAGATTTTGACCGCATACAGCCGGCTGTCAGAACGATCTCGCACCTGGAACACCTCACCAAAGGAGCCTTCGCCCAGCTTTGTCAGTCGTTCGAAACACTGCTCGAAGTGGCTCATATTGCAGGACGTCGTGGACATGGACGAGGCAGCTGCAGCAGCACTTGGCGACGTTGGTAATATACCGGCATCCGAGCACTCTGAGCCGCCACGAAAGGAAATCGCGTGCGCTATTTGTGAGTTGTTTGCACTGCAGGATCCGGACGACTGACTGCGATTCAAATTGTTATTCTCAACTGCAATATAGCGCGTTTTCACTTTGGGCGGTCGAAATCGGTTGCTGTCGAAATGCCCATTGAACTGCCACAAAGAAATTTTTAGTTGCAGATATTGCAGGGCGTGACAAAAACTGAATGCAACTTTGGTTGCATGTTGTAGCTGGAGTCCTTCTCACCTGTTTATGCCGGTGCTTATCATCATTTATTATCTCCGGCATCGGCAATCGTTGCTTGTCCATGTTGTTTCTCTGTTTTATTGAATTGTTTTTCTTATGTTGAAGTTGAGCAATCGGGAACTGAACTAATGAACTAGTTCGTTCGCACGAGGAGCTTCAACTTAGTTTATACGTGTCAAATTGTTTATTTCACAAAGAAGCGCAATGTAGATCATTATCATTTTGTGTTGGGGGCTGGAAATTAAAAGAAAGTAAGCATTTTATTGCCTTAATAATTGTATAAATAATTTACCAAGCAAACAATTATCAGGAAAATATATCCACTTCAGCGCTGCCACATAGTTTCATTTATTATGTCGATATTTAGCGGCGGAGCGTCGATATGTTATATGTGTGCCTCGATTTTGCCGATGGTATATATTATCGTATCGCTTAGTCCATAAAAACAACGCGCAGTTATAGTCTTCAAAACAAATGCAGCAAAATGCTTGGCAAGAGCATTGATAGGTAAATATGCGCGACATTTACAGAAACAGGTAAAAGCAGCAAGGAGCCATTTTCAAAATATGGTGCAATCTTCACTAAGTTATGCAATTTGCGATGCGGTTTCATATTGTGTATAAGTATGTAATTGTATTGCACACACATGTATGTACATTTGCATATAAGTGTGACCGCATTCACGCGCAAAATAAATACCAATTGAACACAATCGAATTCCGTTTAGATTTCAAAAATTTGAATTTAAATTCTTGTGCTGTTGAGTGTATAAAATGAAATATATTTTAAACATATCAACTTTTTATTACAGTACAGGCAAGCAGCCAACATTTCACGTAATTCGAGAAGTCTACGACAGTTCAAATGCACACGAACGCTTTGAAGCAGAGCTGGAAAAGGCGCTTGAGGCGAAAGTAGACTTTATAATCATCGAGCCGCCGCGATTAGGCGATGAGACAGGTAAATTAAAAATAGGTTTACCTAATACTTTGTCGATTTAATAACTATTTGGTACACTTAGGTCGCTGGATATGGGTAGGCAATTGCCTCCACAAGACTGCAGTGGCAACTGGCGTTGTTTCCTTAATATCTAGCTTGTTGTGGTACGACCGTCCAGTGATTGCGGCTCCCATTTGTGCAATGTCGCTCTTCTGTACCGGATTGTATACAGTTTCCTGGAACTATGATCCTTGCTGCCAATATCAGGTAATGTGAACTTGATTTTAGTTAATCAAATAAATATTAATATGTATTCTGTTAGGTGGAGGAGAATAACGAAGTTGCATTAAACAAGCTGCCGTTAACAGATGTATCCTCGCCTGTGATCCTGGGCTATGCGCCTAATACTCAATCCAAATACTTGCATCGTGGCATTACCTTCTTATCGGCGGCTTTGTGTGCTTGGCAGATATGGCGGTCATATAAGTAAACGATAAGCACTCTGAATGGGATAAGTCAGCCACTGCCAATGCAGGCGGCAACGAAGCGGCACGTAATCTTGAACTTGACCCGAAGTATTTGGTTTTATAAGTTAGTTGAACGCTGTGGCGTATGCATTTCTTTTAGAATTTCGATATTTTTCGTTTTTCCTAGTTAAATTTTTAAAGTGGTTCAGAGTCCGAAATGTCAACATGAATGTTTCTCTATAGTTGTGTACATTTTTGGCAGCTATTCACTCGCGATTGCATTATAAATGAATGACATATATTTATGTTCTAGTATTTAATGCCCTAAAAAGTCTTAAGTTAAATGATTGTTCAAGTGAAGCACTGTACAAATAATTAAGCAAAATTACTTTGTGTGTATGTATAAATAATAATAGTGATTGTTATTAGTATAGAAAACAAAAATTAAAAGCAGTGCAAGAAACTAAATAAACTCAATGCGGAACATGTTATTTAAATCGAATGCTAATATGTATATATATGCATATATTTACTGTTCATAATGGAAGCAATTGTCGCAAGCGCGTGTAATCTAACTACTACATATGTATGTACATAAATACAGGGTCCGTTTATGTCTATACTCACACACACATATATATTTGCATGCATGCATACCGAGGGCGAGTGTACATGGACATTTCTGTATGTATGTATGTATGTGTGTGTGTGTGTGTGTGTGCTCAGAACAGCTGTAATGAAACGTCATGCGGGCTGCGGCTTCAGTCTGTGGCTCAGTCAGCTTGCCGATGCCGTCGCAGTTTCTTCTTTGTGCAATCCCGATTAAAAACGATCATCCAGCAAATTCCAGTGAGAACGGAACGAGCAAGGGCTGCCATTGCGCTGGACTACTGGAAGTCCAATGGAAGTCAATCAGAATGTGGGTAGGTGATGACCACAACTGAAGAGACTCTCTGGAAAGCTGCCTCTTATGTACAATATACTTTTGTGGGTTACTCCCGGACACGCAGCCTGAGTCAGCTCTTCAGCAACTAAATGCGCAGCTTAAGCGAACAAATAGTGTCACATTGCTTATCGTTTCGGGTTGTTGTTTTTATCGTAATTATTTGTTTTTTGCTTAACATTTCGCATAATCATAGTGCATGCGACCGTTGGCGGTGGCCTACATCCGAGCTACACATCATCAAAATATACAGGCTCATGTGACAATTATCAGCATATCGAAGTTTACATGGAGCCCACCGAGCGAACACCCCTGCTGCCCAGTGGAAGATCCTCCACATCCGAAACATCGTCCACTTCCGCTACAGTTCTCTTGTCTCCAGCGATATACACAAAGGAGTGCATCAATTGGCGCACCATCGGACTGCTCTTGATGTTCATCAGCGGACTGGTGATGGCCACCTATTTGCTCTGGCAACAAAGTAAGTGATGTGAGAGACTTTACTGTATTTTAGGAAACCGCTGTTAATTGAATCAATGTTACTTTGTTGCTTAATTTAATTTTTAATAAAAAAAAAACAATGATATAAAAATAATTCACTATGTGGCTGCAAATAAATATAATACTTAGTTGAATCTGAATCAGCTAGGCGGTTAACTAGAGAAGATTTTAATTCGCATTTGAATAATATATTAGTTAACAAGTCAACACAAATTTGTTTATTGATTTGGGCGCTTACACTTAAAAAAAAAAAACTTGTATACCTTGAACGAATATCAAGAGACTGAATGTTAGTTAGAGAAACCTAATTCGATATACTGATAATTTTTTTTCAATATAAAAGTGAAATGTAATATTTACGCCTATATACATATATATGCAATATATATCCAAATATTCAGATTTAATACTAATATATAATTTATGTTTATACTTTCAGCAATTGCTGTGCCTTATAATGGCTATAAATTGAATCTGATCAGACATGATATATGGAGTGGCGCATATTTGCATGATATCGCCCAGCTGGAGGCCAACAAAGTTGTCAATGTTTACATTACGCACACGGCGAGCGATGAGTGCAGCGAGAACTGTGCGAGTCTGCTGCATGGTCTGCAGGTGAGTCACAGGTGCAAGTCATTTATTTATTGCTGGCACTTATTGAATAACTTTCGTTTACAGCGCGCACACATCGGTGAGCTGCCGTTTAATTTCCTCTTGGCTGGCGACTGCGAGACCTACGAGGCGCGGGGCTGGCAGTATGTGAGCAGCTTTGCCGAGCTGCCGCAGTCGAGCTCCCTGGTGCTGGCCTTTGTTGGGGAGTTCAGCCAGTGGCTGCCTAGCATGTGCCAGCTGCAGATGGCTCAGGCGCTGCTCTGGGAGTCGCAGAGGCGCCTGAAGCTGCAGCCCGGCTATCAGCTGTATGTGCTGCGCAATGTGAGTCGCAGTGCGAGGGATGCAGACGCACTGCATCGGCAGCTACAGCGCTGGCCGTTCTATGCCGGCCAGCTGGAAGTGAACTAAATGACGCTGGCCAGTCGTTCCTCTCGTTTTGTTCTCTTTTATTATTGTACTCCACACAAAAAATATTATACAAAAGAAGCGCAGGATTATTAAAGCGGGGTGCCACCGAAAAGCGAAAGCGAGTGCCCGCTCCCAGTCCAGCGGAACAGTAGCTGCCAGCCGGGAAGATGAGCCAACAACAAAGCAAAGCGCTGCGTGTGCAAATTACAAATTAAGGATAATGCCTACAACTAAATCTTATCTATATATATATATATATCGAATAGCATAAGGGCCATTGGATCGGGTATCCGGCTGTGCCTAATCGAACTCCAGTTTTCGAAAACTGCCCTCGATGGACTCGATCTGTGAGACGAAATTGGTGCCCGTGCTGGTCTTCTCGGAATTGTAGCTGCTGCGTCGCTGGATGCCACGATCGGAGAGCAAGGTGCTCTGATCGAGGGCCAGAACGAGATCTCGTTTGCTAGCCAGCTCCTGCTTCCACAGCTCGATCATCTCACGCATGGGCATTGAGCCGCCCATCTCTTGGGGCAGGCACTCGGCATCGACGCTCTTCATCAGCTCCTTGTCGCTGCCATAGATGTTCAGGCGGTTTTTCATCTTGGAGCTGACGCGATTCTTCACAAAGTCAATCAGCCATTTCAGCGTGGAAGGCACATTGATCAGATGGATCTCCTTGTGGCGCATGGGCAGCGATTGTTCGCCCCATTTGAAGACGCGCGCAAACTCTGTGGGATTCCAGTTGGTCACATGCGCCGTAGTCACGCCCGCAAAGTCGCCCACATGACTCAGGCCCGTGATTTGCGTCTCCTGATCCTCCATGAGGCACTCGTAAGTCAGAAAATGCGCCTTTGCCTGATCGCAGCTTGTGTGAAACTTTGGATTCAAACCTTTGGCATTGATGATCACAACGCGTCGGCCGTGCTTGTCCCGCTTCGGCGCCGCAAATATGTAACCCTGTTCGATGAGGTGGGTCATACGCGGCTCCAGAAAGTCCAGCTTGGTGGCCATGTGTGGAAATGTGCGCCGAATGTTCAGATACTTGAGCAGCGTCTGCTCCGCCATCGGCACACTAAACTTTTTGGCGCGCAGAAAGCGCAACAGGAAGGTATCATCGCAGCGCACATTCTGCAGATCCTCGTTCTTTAGCACCCAGTTGCGCAGCTGCTCGAGGCTCTGCTCGCGCGTGCACTTGTCCTCGCGCAGCTCCCGCTTGGCAATCTTCAGCAATGATTCGGATAGCAACGAGGCGTCGCCCTCCTCCAATACCTTGGTCTCCTTCATGGCGACTGGACACTCGCTTCTGCTGTACTATGTGGCGTATACGCAATCTTATTTAGCTGTAGAAAGAGAGAGAAGAAAAGGCAACGGATTAGTTTTGATATGCTGAATATTTATATAATTGTTATAAGTTTAAAAATTAGCCAAAACTTAAAAGAAAGCTTTGTAGTGTATTGGTTTAATTAACTTGACCAATTGATCAATTGTTTTATCACGATGTTAATATAAAAGCCCTAATTTCATTATTTTGCTCACAGATCTCCATCGGCTAATCAACTCTAAACATTGTTTTAACTTAAGACAATCAAAGACACTATTCACAACTGCAAATAATTGGTTCAAGGTCTTGGCTCAAGGCTCAATTGGCAAATAAATATTTGCTAATTATGCCTAAAAACCAAATATATAAAATATATATATACACATATATTTACCCATCTGCAGAGAAATAGAAACAATCGCAAACTGAGTCTGATTCAGCGACTGCTTAAAGTAGCTTTTAATACATATGTAAATTATTTTCTTGCCGGACAATAAATTCAAATCATTTTATAAGCGCACAACGGATGAGCAAAAAAAAAAAAAAAACCAAAAAAAAAAAAGAAATATATATATGCGAATTGGTTCAAGTTCAAAAACTTTTGTTGCCTGAAAGCGGGTCAAGCAAATATATGTAAATATGTATATATAAATTATATGTGTATATTTTTTATATACATATGTGGAACATTTTGAACTCGAGTCGTTGTCCCCGCCATAAGAAAGAGTTCAACTGTTTTTTTTGCAGCAGCTGTTTGTTGGCTTCAGACTTAAGCTTAATATGTTTTATGTTTTTTTTACCATTACATAAGTTGTTTTCCTGCTTTTAACTTTTTGTGCACATGCAAATTCACACAGATAATTATTGTACATATGTATGTAAAATGTGTCTATGGAAAGCCAGACAAACACAGTCACAATCACAGTAACAGTCACAGTCTCAGCTGGAGGCAGATTTACCTGATTTTCAACACTTCTGTTCCCCCACAGTTTGTGTACTCTTGTATACTTGTATGTATGTATGTATGTTCATATGACAGATTTATTTATTTTTCCATTCAAAGCTTTATATTTTGTCTTCCAACATTTTTTATACATAATATGATACAACCTAATAATTTGACATCTTATACAGTTATATGCAAGTCATTTCTTTAACTTTTTCTTTTACTTATTCAATCTTCTTCTATTAATACCTTACGGGGTAAAAACTTAGCAAGATACTTACATATATCTTATTTTTTTCTTTAAGTATATAAAAGTTAAATTTTCGGTCTCTTATTTCCCTTATTCATTATCATAATCATCTTTTGCTTTTCCTCTTTTTCTGTTACTATTTTCTTCTATTATAACTACATATAAATGCTTCCTGTTATCTAACTCCCTTTTTATTTTCATCTTATCTCTTCTTCAGTTATAATATCCAACCTTTTCATTGGCATTTTGTCTTGCCGGCCATCTTCTTGTCTCTTTCCTATGCTCCATCTCAACTCTCATCTGCCCCCATCTTTAACTCATATTAATCATGTTATTAACCCATACTCTCATAATTGAAAAAATCCATTCTAATATTGTAGGAGTATTTCAAATTTAGTTGTTCTGTTGACCTTTTTCGCCTTTGGTTCAAAAATGAATTAATTATTCGCCTTTAAAGTTTATATTTGCCTATTTGTTTGTTTCGTTTGTCAGTTTCGTTTCGTTTGTTGACTTCATTTGGTCATGATACATATGCAAATCAGTGGGCTCCCATGCAAATACTGTGACATTTAATTGATTCATGTTTGGCGTGGGTTTCTTGTTTATGGATTTATGCAATCATTAACTAAATCTGACCAAAAGATGCATTTCCAGCTAAAAATAACATCGAAAAAATTTGCATTTTCTTTCGAGTTTTCATCAGTCGAAAATGGGATTTCGAAAAATGTCGTCATTGGGCAATGACACCCACAAACATTCAGCGTCTACCAATGGTCTGTCTCCATCACAGTTCCCCACATTGGGCCACTCGATGACCAATGCAGCTCTCTACTGGAAGGGGTTTCAACATGTTTATTAGGCGCTTGGGGCTTGTCAAGTGGCTGTGCTTGTGGTGGTTGCTGTGGTTGAGCTGCTGGCTATTGCGTGGCTCTGCGGTGCCAGGCTAATATCGTACTGCAACTGAAGACATCAATATGAAGCTTCGACTGCAGTTTGCTAATTTCATAAATATTACTATTCAATTATGTCTGTTTTTTCATTTTCTTTTGCTTTGATATTTCGTAATTTTTTGCAATATTTTGTTTATTGCGGATTTTTTACAGATACAGATACACACAGAGACACACACACTTACACTGCAGGACTTGGTATCCTTTGCTCTTAAATATATTCTGTATAAATATGAATATAAATATAAATGTATATAAAGTCCAGTTATAGCTATAGCTATTTAGTTATATATCCAGTCGATAACTGGCGCGTCGCGTAACGGCACAACTGAGCAGCGCGAGCTCTGAACAACGAATGACGCAAAGCAACAAAAAGTGGCTTGAAAAAATGTTTAAAGAAATTAACTGGATTATATAATGGCCACACAGCGAAGCACTGAGAGCAGCAGCAGCAGCAGCAGCAGCGGCAGCAGAGGCTGAAGCTGAGGCTGTCCAAAACCGAATCCGAAATGCAATTTGATCGGTTGCTGTTGGTGTTGTTGGTGTTGCTGTTGTTGCTGTTGCTGCTGCATGGCAGCGAACAAGTTTTTTTTTTTTCAGAAAACCGAAAGTGCGCATGTAGACAGGCAAACCTTTTGGCCAGACTAGGCTGTTAGCCTGCCCAAGTCCAAGTCAACAGCAATCAAAGGTAGCGGCACAAAATGTTGTTGTTGTTGCTGCTGTTGCTGCTGTTATTGCTATTGAGCAATCTCAGTCAGTTGGTCAGTCGGTGAGCCACTGAGTCAGTTGCTTGGCTGGATAGTTGTCTTAAATCGAGCTGTTTTTTAGCTTAGCGGTTTTTTGCCTTTTCATGCCTTTTTCACTTTGTTTATTCCACTGATTTGTTGAGCTGTAAACATATTAATGATTAGGCTCATTGAAAGACGTCGAAACTCATTGCTCATGGCAAAAATTTGCATTTTCATGGCGCCCATTTCCAACAGCAGCAGCCAAAGCAACAACACCAGCTCGAACCTTGAAAACTAAATGCTTTGCTCTTATGTTTATTGCTGGTTGTTGTTGTTGTTGTTACTACTGCTGCTGCTGCTGCTGTTATTAGATGTTACAGCTAATGATGTTGCTGATGCACATAAAGTTTGAGGCAAATGAAAAAGGAAAAAAATCTCGAATCGTCATCCGCTTGGAAACATGTTTGTTGAGCTCTCCGCATATTATTGCTTGATTGAAATTTAAGTTCGATGTTAGACAATTGCATTAGCTGGGCGTTGAGGTCGAGTTTTTAGTATTTTGATTTTGTGTTTTTATTTATTTTGAAAAGAGGAAAAGCGAAAAGCGTTGGCTATTTTATTGTCATAACCTTTTGTTTCGCGGCCATACGAAATGGGTTTGGTATTACACAACATTATTTATTTATTTAGCATAGCGAGTAGGTAGATCTCTCAAGCTACATTCCACGAGCCCTTCAAAGTCTAATGAAATTAACATGGAATAAAAAAAATAAAAAAATAGGCTAGTTAGTATCTTAAATTCAGATACTAAGCAGTGTAAAAATGTTATATGTCTGTTAATTTAATGGAATTGAGAGCGCGATTTCAATGTCAATTGATGAACTTTGGTAATTGAAATATCATGCGTTTTCTTAAGACTAACTGGTTTAATAGCCTGTTGATCTGTATCTAAGACAACTAATGGGTTTTGCTCTAGTTTTAGTTGGAGCTCCACCTGATTTTCACCACATTTTTGCCATTAACAGTTTTTGTTTGGTTTCAGTTGTTTACCCATTTTTTCCTACAGGCTTCGACCTTCAAGGCAGGTTTCAAAGCAGCTGATCGACCTACTCAACGACTTATAAACATTTTTTCTACTTTTTTTTCACACACTTGTGCGCCTTGTGTAATGTGCGCACTCATCGCTGGCACGTTTTTTAATATACATATATATATATAACTTTATATATATTCATTTATTTCTATATATATATTTTGCCTTTATTCACATACATATTTTCGCGCTCATAACGAGTTTACAACAGAAACTTCGTCCAATTGCTCCACATGGCCATAAAGATGCCGCCGCTCAAATGTGAACAATAATAGTTTTTAATAAACACATTACAGCGCACTACAGCAACTGAAGCAAGAGGGCCAACTTTGAAAGATAGACAATAACAATGACAATAGGAATTCGCAACAACTTCAACAAGCCATACGACTAAGCTTTTTCGAGTTAGGGAGACCTTTTTTGAAATACTTCAAGTTTGATTGGCAACAGTCTTTGCCCTTTTCTTTTGTAAACAATAATTAAAACGGTACAAAGATTTCAGGTTTATACCTTAATTATGTTACCAAAAAGGGCTTCTCTTTTCATCTTCTTCCACTTCTTATTAAGCTTAGCTTCTAGCATTATCTAAATGTTTAGCAATGGAATTGTTTAAGACAAAGTTGATCTTGCCAAAAATATACAAAAAATACTTTGAATGCGACGAATTTGGCAAAAACATTTTTGCATATGTTTTTGAGCATGTACAGAGTAAGAACGTAATTTATGATCTCTTTTTTTGGCAATAGCAGTGGGCGTTAAGCACCTTAGCAACAACTGCCAGCAAACATCGCTACAATTTACATTTATGTTTACTTAAAACGCAAAAGAACATGTTTAATTAAGCGGCATACATCATAAGTAGTCATTGCGAATGTACACGGGTAAACATTTCGGGTTTGGGGTTTGGGTTTACACGTTGACATTAGCACTTGCCACTGCATTGTTTAATTGTTATTGTTGGGTTTCAACAACGGTCTCTCGGTTGTAATTGCACAAGATAATACCAAAGTTTCTTGTGTCTTTGTTATTTTTTTTTCGGTCGTATTTCTTGTATGCCCACAAGAGTGTAATTAAAAAACTTACCTAATTGATTTTAGTGTTCAGCAGCCAACTGACGTTGATTTTCCGTTAACGCACGAGATTGAATTTCGGCAAAAACCACAAAACAAAACACAAGAAAACCTCGCAAAACCGCTTTTGAAACGTCTGCAGCTGACAAAAGTTCGAAGCAGAATCAAACAAAAGCGAACAAATCGCCAACTTAAAGTACAAAAAGCCAGGCTTGAAAATGCTTGCCTGCTTAGCAGAGTTTGACTAATGGCTGTTAATTCAATGTTGAATTCTTTTGAAATTCTATATATTTATTTAAGTATAAAATAATAATAAAAAAATGATTAATCACTTCTTTTCAATGAGCAATACTATCTAATCAATTAATTCATGTATAATCATAAAATTCAAGTTGGCGCTTAACACCAAGCTCAATAAAAGCAATAAGTCGTGATTTGGTTATCGAAGTTATCGAGAAACTCGTGTCCACCTTTGGCGCTGCAAAGCTCGCAAGCGAGCTTTTTGTGCTCCTTTACAGCACTGTTATTTAAACGGGATAAGGAAAGACGTGTTTGTTTTTGTCTGAGTGGTTGGTATTTTCTGTATTTTCTTATATGTAAATAAATTATAAATATATGTGTAGATTAAAGCTGCTAATTGTGTAATCTGTAATTTTAGATTTATATATGAATATGGTGCTTACAATATAAATTATAGCATAGAAAATCACAGTTGGTAAAGAATGCTCTTTACTGAGAATTATTTGCTCATTAGAAGAGTGAAGAGCCGGCCATATTTATGTTTTCAGATAAAATCATTTGCTGCACATCGCTGAACACGTCACGAATGCAACGCGTATCGGTGGCAACAGTGAAATGGTAATAGCACTCTCTCTCTGAGTAACTGACGTCGCATTGGTTGCGAGAGTTGCGCTTGAACTGCTCGTGAGTGATGTCAATCATCTTCTGCTTGATGAACATTTTCGTCCAGTCGCACTCATCAAAGCAGCTTTGTTGCTGTTGCGGCCGTTTACTGAACTCCTCGAATTCCGGAAAATAATCCACTATATGCTTGCCAGCGCGTATTTTCCGCTCCATAATATCATACTTGTTGAGGAAGACGATGAGGCCGGCGGAGGCGAGGAAGCGATTCTGCCAAACGGCACGGAACAAATTGAGCGCCTCCTGCAGGCGATTCTGTTTGGGATCCTCCCGTAGATTCTGATCGAATTCACTACAGGAAATGAGAAACAGCACCGCCTGAATGCCTTCAAATACTTGTATCCACTTGTTTCGCTCATCGCGCTGTCCGCCCACATCATACATGCGAAACTCCTGCTCTCCGCCGCCCAGACTCTTGGGTATGGGCACACGGAAGGTGATTTTCGAGATGCCAGTGGTTACCTTTCTGCTGTGCAAAATGTCCTCAGTGCTGGGAATATACTCCTCCTCAGATATTCTCGCAAAGTTATCAAGGAAACTGTAGAAGATGCGAAAAGCCAGATGTTAAAAACGAGTTCTGTTTGGGCATTGGCTAAAGGAACTTACTATTTGGCACTATCAAGCAGTGGGAATTCATTCGAGCGATCATAGCAGGCGCGTATGCCCACATCATTCCAGAGTGTCACAACATGGTCGCAGTACTCCTGTAATAAATGTATAAGATAATCCAAAATCAGTTTCAATGTCGCGATTGTGATTCATTTGCTTTTGGACAAGGGGAGAAAACCCAAAAACGGACTACGAAAACATTGTTGAATTTACTGACTGGCATTTATCTTATCGATCAATGTTTATCGATTGCTCGCCTCTGGTGGCACTGGCTATATAAATTGATTGACCGGCTCCCAAAAATGTGACTAACTCGCTCTACACTTTCCCACCGTCTGCAGGTCTTCCATTCCCAGGAAGTGTTTAATGAAAAAAAAGACAAAAAACACTTGTAGGAAAGTTTTTAACCAACTCATTTAGTTAATGACATTGCAATCAATCAAATCGCTCTGCCTGATAACAACTGCCGATCGCTCAACGAATTGCTCTTCGATCAATTGTCATATACATATGTATGTATGCACATATATTTGTATGTACATGGAAATAGGAATGAAACTAATACTGCAATAGAAATAGGAGATATCTCCGCTGTTGAAGGAGCAAGTATTTGTGTCTTGTGTTGTTTTGTTTGTGGGCAAAACGTGCCGCTTTGACGCAAGTTTCGAGTGTATGGAAAATCACTTTTCGTTGATTGTGCGGCTCAAGAACTAACGAAATTCTAACTGCGACAGCGTTTGAAGTGTGTTGCGTAGGATAAGATACTGGCAGAGCCGTTAGCTTTAGGTGGGATTATTGAATTGCTGTCACACTCACACGTACGTCTATGGCTATCACTCACCTCTGTAAAGTACTCCGGCGCCTCAACTGGCAGGGCCAGGATATAGTGAGCACTACGTTCGCTAGTGACACTGCCAAAACGCAAGCCCAGCGGCTCCATCTGCAGCACCAACTGCTTTATTGAGTCATGGATGTTCTGATAGATCTCAGGTATCTTTTCGCGACGTTCACTAAAGTTAAGATGAATACTTTATAGCGACCACTCACTCGACTGGGCCAGAGTTAGGCTTCACTTACTCATCTGTGAATCCGTTGATATGCAGTATGCGCATCTGCTTAATGATCGTTGTCTTGCCGGACTCGGCGGTGCCCAGCAGCAGGATCTTAACCGTCGTATCCTTGAAGTTGGAGGACATGTCAGTGATCATATGATGATGCACTTCCTCCTTCTGCCGCGTTGATTGCTTTGGGTTGCGCAAACAGCGCAAAAGTCTGCAATGCAAACAGACAACGGAAAATGAAATATTTACTTACATAGATGACTTCCAAAGAAAATACCCGCAAAGGTCTAATTAGCTATTTATAGAAGTGGGCGAATGTTTGCAATCTCGATACGCTTTTGCTAAATTAAAGAGCACACATTTATTTAGCTCTGATGTATGTTTAATTAAAAGCACACACACACGCACACTCGCACATCGACCCACTCCCTATAGATACAGAATACGCAATAGATAAAAACGAGCACAGAGCACCAATTGTGCTATACAGTCATAAAAAAGAAGAAGAAAAGTTTGTCTGGCTGGCGCGTTGTCTCGGTCTGCTTGTTTCTAGATGCTACACCAATTGGCAATTTCAGCGAGTACAAACATTAATTAGCTGCAACTATTTGCGCTGCTAATTGGCCTGCTGATCGAGCCCAGATCGGGCCGAGAAGGCACGTGTCGTGTCTTTCTTATCACCACACCAACCACTTAGCCGAGACACAGCCCCTAATTGTTGCATATTGTAGGAGGAGTCTGGCCTAACGATTGTCATAAATATTATGCACTTTGCTCTGGACAATTTGCTGGTCAATTGACTAATCATTCACAAAACAAATGAATCAAGTGCCAGGCGAACAGGGGCGCCGCAGAGAGTTCATTTGCAGAATTTATAGCGCCAATTTCAATTGGCAATTGACAAAATAAAGGCAATATTATAAAAAAAAATTATGGGACTTATTGCTGGCTGGTTGGCTGGCCAACCGTACCAGTGGCCACGCCCTCTAGTAGGCCGTTATCAAGTGTCGGGCGCCCCAACAATTCTCCAGATAGCACAACAACTTATCAGGCAACTGGCATCAACTTTACTGCCGGCGCTCAGCTCTCTCGCCTTGTGCTCCACATAATATTTATAGTGATAATGATGAAGCTAGCCTTTGGGGCATGTCTTATTCACTGGAAGTCAGTCTGTCTAACTGTCTACCTGTCCGGCCGTGTGTCGCAATACCTATGTTTACTATTTAAACGGAACCATAACCTATCCCCCAATCATTCTACGGTCTCTGCCTATGATGATGAGTCAGCCTAGCGAACGAATTAGAATTATTTTTGTATGTATTTTATTTACTTTTATAGCCAGGAAATTGATTTAGCTGGCCTTACATTTATGACTATAATTTCAAATACTGTCCGTTGAACTCTATTACAACATTTGAGCCTAGCAACAGAGCTATTATGGTCAACTATTTGACTATCAGCGTTTGGTTCCTTATTAACCCAACTAACCAAGTCCCGTGCTAATCTAAAAAGCTATAAAAATTAAGAAACTGTACATTTGACTAATTATTTTCATGTGCCAATACTGCAAATAGAGATATTGCAAACATTTATATTACTAAAGGTCGTTGATTGTGAAGCGAATTGGTTTGCTTTTCATACGGGCATTAGGAGACATTAGAAATAGAAATATTTTTTGCTTGACTATTCTTAGAGGCAGATATTTGAAGAACATTACTTTAACATATTAGCTTTCTAACAAGTCGGATAGAGAAGTGATAAATAGTTTGCTAAAATACAATTTTAAGTTTCAGTTTCAAATTGCTTCAAAAATACTTTATGTGAATGGCAAGTATGATAAATATATAGTATGTATGTACTACATGGGTAATATCTAAAAATACTATATTTCTGTATGTAAAATTCCTAAACAGTTGCATCATCTTTTAAAATATAATGTAATGTAATTAGCAACAAAAGACCTTTAACCTTTAACTACTTATGAATGCAGGTGAACGTAAGCGGGAAGGGAACAATTTCCATTCCACTGATAGGGTTGATAGGTTTTTTGACATATCACGCTGATATAATATTATATGAGCTTATAATTGTCTACTGCAATTCAAAATTGACTTTGAATGGATTTTCTAGTAAAAGTAATCGTAGCTTATCAAACCTTGATCAAAATGGCACGTTTTCTCACCTCAGTTTCATGTTGATTAATGTTTCTTCAATCTTGATTGCTTAAGTTTCTTTAGCTGTTATTGCTTGTTGTAATTTTATTTGTTTATATTATTTCTCTTTCTCTCTTCTTATTGCACACAGTTCACTTGAATACTTTGAATTCTTTAGCTTGTTGACAGTTTATGTTTATGCCAGAGTTGGTCTTTGTTTTGATAGCACTCGACGGATGATCTTCAAATAGCTGTCCATTTAGCTAGACTTTTTATTTCACTTTCTGTTGAAGAGCTCCGCACGACACGTCTAACGTTCTTTTCTGGTGTCACAGTACTGGAACTCCGAGCGAATGGTCTTATTTATTAAATACCTAGCCCGACGAACCCTGTGCCGTGCGGACGAGCTGCAATCGTTTGTTAATTGCTTGTACGAAGTGAGAATGTACAATAGCTGCGATAAGATAACCTGGCCAATTTGTGCACATATGTATATAGTGGCCACTATCTGGGAGGGCGAGAGCCAAGCGGCTTTATCGATGAGGAGTGAGAGAGAGCTATATAGAAAGAGGGAGAGCGGAAGCAGATCACGAGAGTTTAGCCAGCCATAATCACGCCTGCCTTTTGTGGCTCAATAACAAAAACAATAACAACATTTGATCCTATTTCTGTTTAGATTCCACTGCCCCGGCATACACCTGAGCACATTGGCTCAGGTGTTAGTTTTGACATTCGACAGGATAGTGTTTGATTAAGCCCTGGCCCACTTACCACTCACATTGTTTGGCCACTTGCCAATGGAATTCTACCTGGTGGACGTGAGCTATATGCAGATGCACTCGAAGCGATGGATTACACGAATTACCCATGGAAATGTGGCGCTGGCAAATTTATGAATCGTTGTTTTCTGATACTCATTGTCTAGTGTTTACATTTGCACTATATATGATTAAATGGATTGCTAGCAGCTTTATATTTGTGGGTACACAAAAACAGCAATAGCAACAGCAAGAGCAACAGCAACAGTAAAAAACAACAATATCGAAACACTTGAAAGTACATGTAATTAAAATACCATCCCAAAAAGCTGTTACCAGCTCGTGATATCGTGCATGTCACTCGATTATTGTTTGTCGATTGTTGCTGTGTAACGAACTAATCGGCAGGCTATACAGGCTCTGTCATCCCTAACCAGCATAAGCTGGGACGATTTATAGCCATCACTGACAGCAGCCTGTTGCCAGCCAACGATGCGTATGTGTAACCAATTGCTCTTGGTTCAGGGGCGAACACAATGTCTACCGACTGCTGAATGATGAGTGTCAATGGCAGACTCAATGCCACCCAAAAAAGTACTCAGACTGATCATTGTGTTGTTCTGTTTTGCAGACAACAATTCGTTGAACCCAATTCAAGTGGTTGCTTAACTCAACTCTCGAGCGGCCTTTAGGTGCTGAAGGGGGTATCCAAGTCATCGGGGCAAGGTCAGTCGATCAGCTCTTTAATTGCCCAGTCAATGCTCACTGTGATTGGGTTTGCTATCAATACCGTAATTGTTATATGATTTTATTTGTTTGCTTGTCTGGAACTGAAATCTGTTGAATATTTGGGGCTAGGCAAATGCAGCAATTATTATCTATTTGCAAAAAATTTTCCTTCAAATCATATAATCTTTATGAGTTTCGCACGATACCCAAACGTGCCCAGTCATGGATACAATTTTCACTCATATACCTTCTCAGGTGACTAAGAAATAAAAGCAATAACGAAAACATGCTCCGAAGATTAAATACCCTAACAGATAAGCGAATTTTAAGACTCCTTATATCTCGAATGATAAAGAACTTTATAGAACTCAAGCTCGGACGGCTTATCCAGCATGATACAATGGTGGAATCGAACCGCATCTAGATAGAAATTCCGCGTCATAAATATATTTTTCTATTATTCTATTATGATATCATTGATATCTTGTTAATGTTACAATTTTCATGATAAATTCATAACTACCCTAAAGAACCCTAAGAACACCAATAAATTGACACGAAACTTTTACCTCCTAGTACTTATCGTTGACTCAAATTTCACAATAATTTGATTAATTAACAACAAGCTTAGTCAATACTAGATAATTACCTAGTAATGCTTGGAATGCCAACTATTTGGTTTGAAGTTCAATTATCAATAACAATACAAACCCGAAAAACAAGTCGCCATTCATTTCCCAGTATCAATTGGCTCCTTCACTTGATAATCTGTATTGGAAGATCTGCTCGACGATTCTCTAGAAACTCGCGAAAAAATAACGATCTAACTACGTGAAGCTCCAAACACCAATTACTCAGCTATTCAAATGGCTAATGAACAATATAACCGGATCCTAAGCTGTATAACCATGAGTTTATGTTATATAAATCAGATTTGAGGCGTGGCCATAAATTTTGCCGATTTGGATCTTGGCAAAAAATAAAATAAAATAACAACAACAAAAACAGAGCTGGGAGAGTCGAACATGGCGCTAATCGGTAATCGGTAATTGATAAAGCTTTCAATGCATTCCGTCCTCCAAGAACTCTTGAAAAGTCAACAATTTTCGGTGTGTACGCAAAAACAAGAAAATTATCATAATCAGTAATTTCTTTACTCAATTGGCAAGACAGCAATGTTTATCTGAGGGTTGTACATTGAATTTATTAGTTTTCAATACTAGCTATACATCTTTGTTGTCCTATGTATCGCATGGGAACATAGGATTTCCTCTTCACATTTTACTTCATTCCTCTTCTTCTCCTACATTTTCTCTCGGCACCATACCAACTCTTCATGTAATTCATTAGGACTACGGGCTTAGAGTAATTTTAACCAAACCGAACCTAGTATAATCTTTACTTATACGATTAAGCAACTAATTAAGTTGTTTATTTAAGACACTCATTTTAATTGTTATACTATTTGGCGAGCCCCTTATTGCAGATACATATAAAAAACTAAAGTAAGCTGAGAATACTCACGTAATCAGCAGGTTACGTCGGCTCTAAATATGGTATAGGGGCAAATATGAAACGTGATCTAAGATCCATAATTAGTGACAGCTGTCAAAAGGGAATGAATGTTGCAGGTGGGTGTGTGTGTGAGTGTGTATGCGAGTATTATATATGATACATCCGTATCAGGCTGCAGCCGCATGTGTCTGATAAGGCTCCAGTTTGCCTCTCGCTCCTGTTTCTGTCTAATTTGACAAACAGGCGACAAAACAAGGCGTTGATTATCTATCGGCCCCAGCGATGGGAACTCCGCTATTTGGAGTGGGGGGCAAATCGGAATTTTTGCAATGTTGACAAGCATTTGATTAAAGAGTCTACTAACACGTACGCGGTACATGTCTGTGGGGTAGATGATGGATGAAACTGGTGTTGAATGATAGCAATTATATCAACAACATTTGAATCATCAGCTCCATGAGGAAAATCTTCTCCCTATTGCCTAAGACTGCTGACGTTAACTCTGCTACGCAATATGGTGCTATACGTATATAGAGTTAATCCAGTCCAAAAAAGAACCGTTTTATAAGTCTAAAGTGTCGTAAAACACAAACAGGTATATACTAGTTTCAAGACAAATCCTAGTCAATAAAGTTATTGGCAAACTTAAGCCTATTTTAGTGACCATTCTTACAATCCATTTACTTAATTTTATCAAAAACATCCTCCTTGTGTAAGTGGTAAGGCGCCATTTACCAGGCAAACATTTTCTGCGTCGTCTAAAATTAGAAGAGCTCAGTTTATGGAGCGCATAATAAAGATGTTGAGATTATACAAATGACCTAATCGGACTATAATTAACAGCATTAAGTTTGATCAAGTGCTTACGCCTTTCCTACTACACACTTTACTGCCAGTACTTCAAGTATATATATTTAACAGGAGCTTATTGTAGTTGTCTATTGTGTTGTGGCGTTGTAAGTACAGGGTATCTGACTTCTCATACAGTTAGAAAACTTTATTGTTAATTACCATTTTACAGCTTACTCATAGTCTTTTGAAGAGCTTGTCTTAAATATTGTACATTGGCATACAGCAAACATTATATAGAACGAACGACATTGTCTCTAGTTAAATATATATGTTATATGTATATGTATATTACACTCTAGGCGAAATTTAATAGATATAAATCGAATGTATTGACAGTATTACTGAATCTGGTTACGTTTGCGACCGACCTGACCTCATTTCAGTATGGACCATTTCAACTGTTCGCGCGCCGATTGCAACACCTGAAATAGAGAAACATCAGAAAGCAATTAACTAATGTACTTGTTCAGAAATGATAAGTGAAATAAAATGCATATTGCTGTCAATGAGCCAATACTACACATTTATTTTGATCAAACGAAAGGAATACAACTAATAGAGTAAACTCTAACATAACATAAATTAATATATATAAGTGCTGCATAGGTTTAAATACATCTAGTTTAACTTGAAAGAGCGAGCATTTGATATGCCTAGATATTGTTCATAGAGTTGGATTAGGAAACTGTTTGTGCTAGTGCTACCAAAATAGACCATTTAGTGTGTTAGTTACCTGAGCCACGGTCTGTTCGGCAATTGGAATATCCTCGTTGCGTAAATCGACACGTTTCACCACAGACGATGGATCCGCATCCAGAATTATGCTGCAAAAACAAATCATATATAAATCGCATCGTTTATTTAGTTGTTCAACTACTTACCCGCCATCGCAAATCTCATCAAATGCCAACATAATAATCTCCAGGTTATCCAGCACCAGGCGCTTCTCAACGTTCTTTTTCAGGATAAGGCTTATGGAGTCATACAAACAGTTGAGCACCGACAGCAATATCAGCTCATTTTCGTACGCGTTGCCCATCACGTAGAAGAACAAGTCCACGTTGCTCTTGTAAACACACGTCAGACCATCGAGCATGATGATTTCAGTGTTGGAGCGGTGCGTCTTGTTAAACAAATTTTTCTCAAACGCCTTCTGCTCCTTCAACGTGGACAGAATGTTTTTGTCATAGTACTTAGCCAGTATCCGGTTGCCATCATTATCCATAATGCACATGCCCTTGATAATGTCCTACACAGCAAAGGAGTGTCATATTTTAGTTAAGCCATAGTCAACATTTAAATTCACAATTACCATCATAAATCCGTCCATCTTGTTGCCAGCAAAACACAATTCTTTACGGCCGCTACGCATTTACCAGCACTGGTTTGTTTATTCGATAAGAGACAGCTGTTTATTGTTGAGTTATCGATGAACGCTAGTTATGTTATGCTGTTTCTATTCTGTTAACTTGAATTTGTTATCGATTTGACAGTTTAACGGCTTTTGAAATTATGGCTTTGTAGCAACAATGCTTTTCCTCAAATGTTATGTGCTCAACCATAATTAACAAAAATATTATTGAACCTATACCGTACTAAATTGTGAAATTAGAACAACACACACACAAACACTTTTGCGAGCTTGCAAACGAAATTTATCATCTCCACTGAATTATATTTTTGTTGATAGCTTGATGTAATGGATAGTTCGCCAGATAACGGCGCATATCAAGAGTTAAAAGAATTTTCCAAAGAGGCAAAGCACGCTAAAGAGGACGTTGGGTTTGTCGGAGCACGCAAGCCCCCTCGACGTAAGAACGATAAAGTTGATTGCCATGTCGTCGTAGGTACCGCAGCTGTCCGTCCAAAGTCCCTTAAATCAGACGGAAAAAAGCTGCGCAAGAAGCTCATGGAGTTCGAGCAAGAGAACCAAACGCTGGCCAAGACTATCACAGACAAGAACCAAGAGATTTGTGCACTCAAGCGCTCAGTGGACTCACTAAATGAAGTGCTCAATTCAGTGCCCATCGATGAGCTGCGCTGCAATTCCTCTATTGCCGGCACCAAGATATTGGAGTTAAGCAAAAAGAATCGTCAAATGCGCGCTGAATTGGAGCAGTTCAAGAATCGCATAAACAAAAAAGATCTCCAAATTGAGAAATTGGAAAGGGAACTAAAGTCTAACGAAGAGAAGTTGCAGCAGACCGGAGAGCTACTAAAGAAGGGCAATGCTACAGAAGAGCTTCAGGCAAAGATTACCAGCATGCAGCAGAAGCTTTTCGAGACACGTAACAAGAATACTGAGCTGCAGAACCAGTTGAAGCTGGCCCACAAGTGTTTGCAGCACGAGATTGGGGAGGCTGTCAATGTGAACATCTTGTCCAATAATCTGAATCAGGCCAACTGGCGTGGTCGTGCTCAACAAATTCTAGCATTGCAACAGAAGCTCCAGGAGCTTAAGGCACGCCTGGATACCTATGAGAATGGTGCATGCGATCGTGCTGACTTTATGCCATTGCCACTTGGAACGGATCTGGAACTGGGCAGCACCCACAGCTTGAAGTTAACGCCACGTGGTGTGAAGGCTCTTCATTCGCCGGGCAGACACAGCTCCAGTGTTAGCCTGGGCGCCGGCGACACTGGTGGAGCCACATTTGATCGCTTTACGCCGGGCGTGCGCAAAAGTGAGATCTTGCACCGGGCCAAGGTTGAGACCATGGAGAAGGAGATCGCGGCACTGCAGGCACAGCTGGACGAGCAGCGCAGTCGCAATCTGGCACTCAAGGTGCGCAACAAGACTCTCAACGAGGAGATGCTCAAGTACAAGATGCGCTCCAACGAACTGGAGGAGCTGTCTGATTGCAGTGGCGTCAATGCCAACACCATGAACGATAAATTGAATCGTCAGCGAAATCAATATGAAAGCCGTTTGGAGGAGATGCGGAATGATGTCATACGCATCAGCGAGGAACGCGACACTGCCAAGCGCCAGAAGGAGGAGCTGAGCGGCATGAACCTGGAGTTGGAAACCCAGCTGAAGCAGAAGGATTGCAATATACAAACTCTTCAGGAGATGATTAAGAAACTGGAGACAGATTTGCGTGCTGTCACTGGAGGCTTTCTCTTCTCTTGTCGCGAGTTTCGTAAGGTGAGTCAGAAACAGAAATGTATACCAAAAAATGCTAAAAATTCTTTGCAGGAAGAATTTGTGGGCATACTGGATGCTTTAGAGGTGGAGAAGAATCAAATGATGTTGCTGAATAAAACTTTGGACGAACGCCTTGCAGCAGAGCGCCTGAAGAACGACTCATCTACCGATCTGATTGCCAAGCAGAAGACACGCATCTCTCGCATGGACGCCAAAATACGTGAGCTCGAGAAAGAGCTCGATATTCAGTCGGATCGCAAGAAGCGCACTCAACGTATAACCGAATATGCTAATGCACTCGGACGCACTCCATTGACCGGGTCGATCAGTTCCTTTAGTTTTGACAATCAGTCACAATGCCCATCGGTTACCTCGTTCAACTCAGTGGGCGACGAGTCAAAGTTGGAAGATATGAAGAATCAGTAAGTGGCACACATCACTTGAAATATTTATACAATTTTTATTCCCGCACAGATTGGAGCTGGCCAATGAGAAGATCACCATGCTCACCGAAAAGTTGGAGTATATAACTGAGGAGAAACGCGCCGATGCCAAGTTCTTCGAGGAGACAATGCTGAACTCCAAGAATATCATATTGGACACCATACTGGGCTCTCGCAGCGGTGTCAGCCAGCCAACAATCAACAAACCGGAAGGACAGCTCGAGTTGCCTGTCATTAACAATGCTTGAGTCCGAGCAATGTTTTCATGTCTTAGTTATGTTTCTTTAGTTCTTATATCATGTTCCATGTGGCAGAATTAAATTTCAATGATAAAAATGTAAGCAAAGCTTAAATTTGATTCGAGGAAAGCAAAAGAAAGGATAAGTTGGATTGAGAACGAGGCAGGGGCTACAAAGTAAAGTAGATAAGGTTAGAGCAACAAACTGAATTTTGTCTGTAAGTCTGTATAAAGGCTTTCAATTTAATATAAATCTGTTTCTTCATCAAAGTCAAGCCAATTAGACACATTAAAGTATTTCCATATAAATATAGTTATTTTTTTTTTTTTTTGTAATTTTGTAGTTTTATTTGTAACACTTTGAAAACGAAGCCTTTGGCGCTGCTTCACTTGATTTTTGTTATGTTAAGTTTGTTTTGTTGTTGTATTAATTATATAATTGTTTAAAATTTAGGCATATTTCATAGTACAATTGCAAGTGGCTTTAAGTTTATGTGTGAATATGCATATGTATTTATATTAGTTAATTATTGCATACTTGCAGCTGTGTACGTGTACGCGTGTGTGTGTGTATGTAATACCATTTATTGGCTATAAACTATCGCGCGTGTATATTATATGACAACAATTACAAAGTTTCTCCATAAACACCATCACATATTTGTATATTATTCATATATTGTAATATTGTATGTCGTATCAGATATATATATATTATAATAAAACAAATTATTTATCAAACGGTATTTTAGGCTTGCTTGAAATTCGTTTCGATTTGTTAGTCATATTTCCATATATAGTCTATATTTATATTTAGTGTATTATACGATAAGCCTAGTAAATGGTTTATCTAAAAAACACGTTTAGCAAATTAAAGGCACTTCAAGGATTTTAATAAACGAAACAATTTCAAATATCCTAGAATTATTAGAAACGAAAACAAATTGCAAGTGCTTATATTATTTATATAATAATGAATAAAGAGTTTGAAGAAACACTTTGGCAGGTGAGCAAATCAATCGCAATTAATTGCCTACCTGCGTTTGAGCTTATGCAACACGCATAATTTCATATTCATTTTTCTTCAGTTACGATTTCTAGTTAAATTGACAAAATTGTAGGGATACGCATCCAATTCTTCCATCTAGATGCCGCAAAGCTTTTTGAAAAAGCACAAGTTTAGCTTAGGCTGCCCGAACATTATATTAACTATGCTGCATTGATTATTTCATTCACTGTTATTGTGTATCAAGTATTTAGTTGCTCAATATCTCTTACCAATACTAGACTCTAATTCCATTAGAAGCTATATATATAGACATATGTATATATATATATATATTGTGTGACAATTTGAATTTGTTAAAATGTTTGGCTAGGCATATGTAGAATCCAATTAATTATTGGTTAGCTGGCATTTTAGATAGTTGATTAATTATTCAGTTATTGTATATAATTCAATAAATATTTTCCTAAATTTTACGGCCTTTTCTTTTGTAGATAAATGCAAAAATTTTGGCTGGGTTAGCTTGGTCGCTTAAATTGGAAAATGTTTTTGCCCATTTTCAGCATGTAAAATTACAAAAATTTTCGCTCATTGTTTTGTTGCTCTCAAATTGTTGTTGTTATTGTGGCTTGTTCATTTTTTTTATTGTATATGGATATTATTCTTATAAATGGCTTATAGTTTTTTGTTTTTCATGGTTCAATTTCACATTCAATTTTATGCTATAAATTTTACAATTGTTTTTCTTCAGTTTTTTCTGTGTTATGTTCGTTCTCATTTCCCTTTGTTTTACATGTTGGCCTGTCGACTATATATACTCTCTCTATATATATATATTTATGAAATTATGTATTTTTATATGGGTGTGTGTGTATGTGTGGGATTAGGCGTGAGTAGGTGAGTGTGTGTGTGTGTGGGTATATCTCAGCGCCGCCTGAATACGTGGTTGAAATAGTAGTAAATATCCTGTTCCGCCTGCTGCTGTTGGGGAGTCTTTCGTGTTGGCTGCTGTTGATGCTGCTTCGGATCCACTTGTGGATGATAATTGTTGTAGTGATGATAGCCATGCATGTCGTATGGATTGTGGTGTCCGGGATGCATGCCCGGATGTATGCCCGCACCACCACCGCCGCCGCCGCCGCCACCCATCATCGGATTGCCGCCTGCCCGCATTAGATTCGTGTGCATATTACGATCAGCCAGAAAGACATTGATGAAGAAGATCAGCACGAGCAATATATACAGCAGGCAGACCAGTATGACCACAAACTGCTGGCGGCAGCAGCAGTAGTAGCACATTCCCTATTATATAACCGCCTGCTCCACATAGTTGGCGGGCAGCATGCCGGTCTTGCCGGTGCGCTCCACACGTCCGGTCATCCAGCCGGAGTCAATTGATTCCACCTCGAATATAACATCGCCCTCGCGAAAACTAACCTCGTCCACATCCTGTGCCTCATAGTCATAAATGGCTCGATAGACGCGCTAATAAATGAAGAAGTCTTCGATTAGCTCCAATCTCAAATAATTGAATTGCATTACTCACCAAGTTGCCTTGGCGCGACTGTTTGTCCTGCAGCTGGGCTGCCTGTTGACGCGCCTGCTGTTGCTGCTGCTCCTGCTGCTGCATCATTTGCACCTGCTGATAATATTGCTGCTGTTTCTGGGCCTGCGCCTGCTCGCTGGTCAGTGAGCCGTAAATGCCATTGGCGGGATCTATGTCCGAGATGGAGCCAATGCGTTTGGGATAAACGCTATTACCTGTTGGGATCAACGAATTTGTTAGACTGTGAATTAGCACATCTATCAATTTACATTGGGGGACAAGGACAAGGACAAGATGACGGTGATGCACATCGAGCTAAGCTAAGCTGAGCGCTACCGAACTACCAGCTAGCCTGCCACTGACCCCCTCGACAGCAGTCTGATCTACTTACCCACGGCTGCGGCGCCGCGCTGATCGGAGCTGTACACCAGAGTGGTGCTAGAGCGTCCGGTGGCTGGCATCGGCCGTGGTCCGTCCGTCAGCGGATCATAGTCGGCAATTTTGCCAATGTTGTTGCTGCTCTGCTGTGCGTTCAAATGGCCATTGCTGGCCTGCAGCTTGGCGCCCAAAGCGTTCTCGGAAGGCGTTACCGCACTATAGTTGGATGCCACATACAGCTGCTGCACATTGGTGTTGCTCTGATGTTGCTGTTGCTGCATCTGCAGCTGATGCTTGGAGTTGTTGCTGTGCACGCTCGACTGGGAGCGCACCTGCTGCGGTTGCTGCTGCTGCTGCTGTGTGTAGCTCAAACTGGCCGGATGCGGATGTGCCAGGCCGCCATTGTTGTTGTTGTTGTTGTTGCTGTGAATGCTGCCGTTGCTGGCATTGTTGTTCAGCAGACTGCTGTGCGAATGTTGCTGCTGGATAGCTGGCTGTTGCAGTTGCTGCTGTGAGTGCTGCTGCTGCAATTGCTGTTGCAACTGTTGCTGATGCAGCGCCGTTGCCGAGTTCTGGCTGTGATCGAACTGGTCCGCCGCATTTCCACTGGGATGATGTGAGTTGTGCAAAATGGCCGAGCGCAGCTGATTGTAGCTATTGACCGCCTGCGGCTGTTGTTGCTGTTGCTGCTGCTGCGACTGCTGTGACTGCGATATTGCTGTGGGATACAGATGTGAGGATTGTTTAATGGCATGTTGCTGCTGTTGCTGTTGTTGCTGCTGCTGCTGCAGCAACTGTTGCTGGCGCAGCGCCTGTGGCTGTTGATAGTGTGCGTATGGATCGTGCTGCGGCTGTTGCTGCTGCTGCTGCTGCTGCTGCCTGTGATTTTGTTGCTGCAGCAGCTGATGCTGCTGCTGTGGCAGCTGCTGGTGTTGGTGTTGATATGTGGGCGTTATGGCCGCCGTATTGTATTGCTGGTGTTGTATTGGTGGTGGTGGCAGCGTTTGTTGTTGTTGTACATAGTGTTGGTGTTGTTGTTGCTGGTATTGTTGGTGCTGCTGCTGCTGCTGCTGCTGCTGTTGATGCAGTGTTGCTGGCGGTATGGGCGAGGCTGTGGGTGCATATTGCGAGAATTGTTCAGCTGCCAATTGCTCAGAGAAATATTCCGATTCGTCTGCACCAATTAAGTTTTTAGTTCATTCCCCCAGAGTTAGATTTTTTATGCATGTGTGTGTGTTGGTGTTTTTTTTAAGAGTGTTGTGTAACGTTAGGTTAACGGTAGTTCAGAAAGCACACACAATTTATGAGCGCGTTCAATGTTGTTGTTGTTGTTGTTGGAGTTGATGAATGAGCAACAAATGATAAGCGAAAACGATAAAAACAAATAAAGAAAAAAATAACAAAAGGAATTATAATCAATAAATTAATTACAATGTGCGAGACAGATAGATAGCTGTGGCCTGTGCTGCTGCACCGTGGTGCAGGGTTAATTTTGGTTAGTAAATGAAATGAAATGAATCAAAATGTTATATGTACAGAACAGTGTTGGCAAACAGTGTTGGTAATTGTGTGTGCATGCGAGTGTGTTTGTGAACCGAGCTCTAACCACATTTCATAGCAAACATAGCAGACTTCACACCACTGTGCGCGCATAATGCGCTCTAATGAGCATTATAAATGATAATTTAATCTGTTTAGTCACATTTAATGCATATGAATTGACGACAATTGCTGGTAATCGCGCAAACAAATTCAAAAGCCAAATTAACTTCACTCTAAACGCATTTTAGCCAACAATTGCCAGCACTTACAGGTGAGATAGTGATATATTGAGACAGACAGAGAGAGAGATAGAGATAGCAGGAAATGGGCAAACAGACAGAGAGATAGGAAAATTGGTTACTCACTGCTGCTGTCAGAGACCTCGGCGGAGCCGCGCTGCTTCTCCATAGCTGCCTTCTTCTCCAGATCGCCGTGATATGCCACATTCGATATGTGCTTCGTGTTTTGTTTGATGCGCAGCGTTTCCGGGTCGTCTGCCACCTGTCGAGCGTTCAAGAAGTTCAATGTTAATTATCATGATGGAAATGCACACACACACACACACATATATATGTATATATATATATACATATATATATAGTCGACTCGCATAACTGACCTGTGTAAATTTGCCTTTGGCCTTCTCGAAGTCTGCATGGTATTTAACGTTCGATTGGATTTTCGTATTTTCCGCGATGCGCTTCAGCTCGGGCGTATCCGCAATCGCCGTTGCCTTGGCCTTGGGTATGTGCCTGCAAATAGTCAAAGAGAGAGACAGAGAGAGATTAATTCTCACAACTTGTATAACAGAAAATCTAGCAAAAATGTCGGCATAAAGTTCAACTTGCCGCCGGTCAATTTCGATTTGGACAGTTGGCTACAAAATTTTCTACTGCTGCATTGCGGAAACAGCAACAAACATCTGCTGATGTTGCTGCTGCTGCTGTTGCTGCTCCTGCTGTTGTTGTTGTTGCTCCGCCCACCCTGGCTGCCGCTGGGCATCAGGCGCATATCATTTAGCCCCACTTGAACGTATGGTTTTTCGTTCGCTCGTCTTTAGTTTCGTGTGAAGCACCCACCTCTGACCCCTAGCTCCCAACCTCTCCCTTGCCCCTTCACCCACCCACCTCCTCCACGGCCTGTTGTTTTATCAATTAAAACCACATTTGTGGCATTTCGTTTCGTTTCATTTCGGTCTTTATATTTTTTTTATTATTATGACTGACTGCCCACCCCAGCACTTGGGGCAGCTAACGGTTAATGCACGTTGCTGCTAGTGAATTATTAAAGCGCAGCTAAATGCAATTTGCCACCACAGCCGAAGAAAAGTTTTGTGGCTCAGACTTAATTTCTACAGCAATTACTTTTCGCTTCGAGTGCTTTTTGGCATATTGGGGAAGGTGCGAAGGCATTAGCATAAGATTGGAAAATCTTTGTGGGTTTGTGGCTTGATTATCTGAGAAACTCTCAGCTAATTTATATGTGGCTCAACTTGAATTCTTGAGAATTGCTTAGAGAGGCACTGTTTATTAAGCAATTCAAAGATGGACTTCAAGTTAGGGGAATCAAAATAAGAAAGTGAATGATAATGAATGAAGATAATTATTTACCAGTAATCAAAACAGAAGAAAGATAGAGAAATGTACATATTATATTTATAAGCCCATATATTGAACAACAATTCCAGGAATATGCAATCTATTGATATGATTAATGCTCCCCATGGACTAATACATCAATTAAATTATGGCGAAAAAATATGGAAAGAAGAGAAAACCAAAGCCAAATAAACAAACAACTTGGTACACAAGCGCAATATGTAACCATAAAGTACACACACACACATGGACAACAATATATAGGGAGAGTATGTGTATGTGTGTGTGTGTGTGTGTGTGTTTGTTTATGCTGTGGAGTCTTTTAACCTATCAGTTGGCTAATCGATCGATTGATTGCAGCGACTGATAACCACAGCAACAGCAACAGCAATGTCTGCAACAACAGCTAGCCAAAGGTTGATAAACCCATTCCCTAACCCTTCCCCTTGCTTCAATTTGCCCACCCCCTTGGGCACTTCCCTCGCCCCATGCCCCATGCCCCATGCCCCATTCATAGTGTAATTGTAATTGCGCGCAACTAAATTGGCTTATAGAATATTTATGGATTTATCGTGCGTATATCGAGCACAGCTGTCGCCAGTTGTTGTAGACGACATTGGAATGCAAAGGGGGGACTGGGAGGGGCGCAACGATTTAAAGAGCGGCTTTGCCTTACAATTATTTAGTTTATTAATTGTATTTGTATCTGTGCAAATTCCATAGCAGCTGCTAATTCCATATGGTGGTGCTGCTGCTGCTGCTGCTAGTTATGCAACCCTCAATTCCAATTTGTGGGTGGTGCAGTGGTGCAGTGGCGCAAGGCCGTTTAATGACCAATGACCGGTCGCTCATGCATGTAGGTCTGCGGCGCAAGTTGTTGGCTGTTGGTGTTGCTGTTGTTGCAGGCTTTGCTTTAATGCTGTAACAAAAGCTTATGTTGTTGTTGTTGCTGGCACACATTGTATTGTTGTTGTTGTTGTTGCTGTTAGCTGGCTGATGATGACATAACAATGCTTAAGCGCCAGCGGCTGCATTGGCCAGAGCAACGTAACAGCGGATGTCTCGGCACGTTCCCAATAGATCAACAGCAGCAGTAGCAGCAGCAACTGCAGCAACGGCAGCAACACGCACGCCAGCAACAACAACAGCAACCAGAGCAGCGGCTGTGCGTGACATGCCACTATTGTTGTTGTTGTTGCTGCTTTACTTTTTACTATCAAAGAATTTTAATTTATCTGTAAACAATATATATATACAAACACAACACACACACACACAGCAGCAGCAACTGCTGCAGCGCGCGCTTCATATAGTGTAAACATTTTTGTTGTCATCGCATTTTAATATCCTGTAAACAGCATTTTGTATATGTAGACATAATATATTTATAGACCAAGTGACATTTTAGATGTATGTATAAAGTCTGTAAAGTCATTCCATTGCATCAGCAAATATATCAAATAACTAAATATAATAAATAAATCAGTTAAGCCTAAACATGCCAAAGGCTATTCAATTGCTGTCCGCTGCTATTAACATGTTTATGCTAGTTATAGCACTGTTATTAGCATAGCCATGTTAAGGCAATTGAATCAGGCAATTTGTAAGTGTTTTGAATTGTGGAAAATGTGAACATTATGTTAGCTAGATATCTGTTAACAGATACCATACTGCTTTATTATACTCTGAACCCATTTTCAATGGGAAATCATTTTTAATTAGATTTAAATTTGTAGTGTAACTTGTTAAAATTTTTTAATAAATATCCCATTCAGAATAAAATACTCTACTTCATATTATTCCTTTACCCTACAATATTTCGAGCTGAACTTATCTACAATACCCATTAGATTTAATGCTTTGATTGCAGCGCATCTGTTAGTCGCTCAAGCTGTCATATGTCAGACGTTGCATGTCATTTTGTGTACTGTTCATAAGTTAAACGTAAATTGCAGTTGATGTGGGAGCCTCGATAGCAGCAGGCAGCAGGGAACATGGAGCAAAATGTAGTCCACGACAAACTGACCAACAAATGGGATGTGCAAAGGAAGGGAGGAGCTGGACATTCATTGGATGTCCACATTTTTTTGCATGTGATTTGTGGATTGTTGTGGAATTTCTGCTGTGACAAGCCTTTTGTTGGTCAACATTTTGATCAATGGGCCGGGCAAACAGGACACCAGGCGAAGCCTCAACAAAGAACACGAGGAAATTAAGCAGGAAGCGGCTAGGAAAAGAGCAAAGAGTAAGGGAATCATCGGGAATTACACAAACTGTGCATTATGCGCTGATTTGTTTAATTAACTGTTAATTAAAATTGACGTTGCCGAGAGGAGAGATCCGATTGCAATCATTAGACGATGCTCGAAATTCGTATATCCATGTATATGCATCAATTTCGAATCGCTTTAAATGCAAATGGAGCAAGAGAAACTTTTGGGATATGCAAATTTCCGGAGAAGCTCATTTAACAATGGGGGAAACTGCGATAATTGCCAGGTCAGAGCGTAAAAATGAATTGAAATGCGATTAAACGCACAGTTTGGCACATAATCAGCCGAAGCACGATAATCGAGTGCGAGGGTGTATAACAGGCGAGAGCGAGAGGGAGCAACGAGTCAATTATGGAGCTGCAAAGATTCAAAAGAGCCAAACTGAATTTGTGGGGTAGCTGCGTTATGTGGGGCTTGAAATGCATTATCGGATTTTGGGTGGGCAACGGGTTGCGTATGTCAAGAATTTAAATGCCATATGAGAAGAGTGAAAGAGAGAGATAGAGCGACTGAGGGAATCCGGAATATGGTAAACTCTAGGTCGAGATTTAAATATCATATGAGAAGAAACAAAGACAGCTACATAAACAAGAGAGAGGGGTATAGGGGTAGGGTATTTGTGCTGTAGGTAACACACCCAGCTCTCATTTGTGTTGTGTGTATTCTCCTCTATTGTTCATGTGTTGTTTAGCATAAAAAGAGGCAAAGCCAACAGGCCAACAGCTTTACAGTTTTTTTTGGGTAATTGAAAAGGTTTTGGCTTTCTATTGTAGGCGGCTTAAGTAATCAAAAAAAAAAGCAGCTAATGGGGCACAGTTATGTATATACATATATATAAAATATCTAGAAATTCACATTTGGCTTACAAATGAAAGTGAACGAAAATAAAGCGAAAAGAATTGACACACAAAATGAGAAGAACTTTCGAATACACAAACAAAATCAAATGAAATAAAAAGCCTGAGTTGAGCTATGTGGAGCACACATTGTAGAAATTGGAATTGGAATTTTTGGTAGCCGAGGGCATGGCCATGGTTCACTGATTTTTTATGTTAATAAATAAATGTGCAAATGTGAATATAATACGGAATGCGAAAGATGCGCTCGTTGTGTATTGCAGATGCTTTCAGTCAGTTCTCTCTCAATTTGTGTTCACATAAAAAATGAATGTGAAAAGCCACAGAAATTCAGAATTTGTAAAGGAATAATACGTATATATATATATAGGCATGTAGGCATATATTTGTGTATATATAATAAATGTAAAAGGGGCCAACAGAAACCTAGTAAACACAACTCGTTTTCTAGTTCAATTCCAACTAAATGGAAGAACCTGGTAATGTAATGGATACATGACTTCAATAAGTTTCGTTGCTTCGGTATGTGTATGTGTGTGTGTCTGTGTGTGTGTTGGGTTGTGTGTCCTTTGCCTGTGACTGTGGCTCATGTGCAGGTTTGCTTTTCTATAAGACACAATTGGGTTACATCCATAATAGAGAGAGAAAGTTAAGGGAGCCGAGGAGTTGCAGCAGCAAATGTGAAGAAATTTCTATGCCTAGAAATGCGAACAATGTGAACTTTTTGGACTTTGGACATTTCAGAAACTATTGTCAGGACTTCCAATTAGCTTTTCGAACTACTTTCAACTGCCTTAAGAAAAACAATTCAATGTGTTCACAAACCGAACTGAATTTACCCGCTGTTGCTCATGAATTATTATATTTAACTCCAAATAATTGATGGTACACTTAAATAAATTTTATATACATATTTAATAAATAAAGAAAATAAAATAAATATATATTGAATATAATTAATTTTTTTATTTCATATATCTAAAATCTCTTTTAAGCGTTCATTATTTATTATTAATTATCTTTTTGTAATGTTTATTAATTATTCTTTATTTAACTTTACTATCATTATTATTTCAATTTATATTTATAAATAAGTTTCTTTGATTTTTTCCAGTGCTTAAATTCTAGCCCTCGAACTTCGTTTATCCAATTAAAATCCCAATTCCATGTGGCGCTCCACATGTGGCAAGTATAATTGCATGTCTCCGGCGCTTTAAATCTCTTTAGTAGTTTCGTAGTTCATAATTTATTACAATCGTTATTCCATTGAGGGCAGGAAAACTTTGGCTTTTCTGCTGACCCTAAAGTGGCTGTGAAACTTTGCAAAGTCAGAGAAAGAAAACTGCTGGAAAAACTTCTCAAGCAATTATAAAATCCCAAACAGGAGAGAATCAGAAAGCCACCAGCCGTGGCAGCCACAGAAATTGTAGATTCCGCCGGAACGTGGCAGCACGTAAGGTGCAAATGGCTCAAAGGCGTTCACTGCAGTGAAAGTGCTGAAACGGAAGACAAGCCACGCCCCATTGGGGCCAACATGACATCATCCAGGATTGGAGTTAGCAATGAGCCGTATTGGGTGCCGGGTGGGTACTGCGTGCTGGCCACTGCGTCAGAGCAAAAGCTAACGGACGCATAACTCAATCCGCATGGAATTTTTATTCCCGCAGCGGTGGCATCCACAATAAATCTGCATTAGGGAACGTGGCCCGTGGCCCATTGCTGTTGCAGTTTGCAGCCCGCTTGGCTCAAGGCCAATAAACGGGAACGGACGCCACGCACTGCAGTGGCAAACTCTGGATAACCACTAGGCACAATGGTCACAATATATGACAACAACAACAGCAACAACAATGACAGCAGCGAGAGCATAGAGACCAACAACACAACACGTTGGCTAGAACAATAACATTGGGGCGTGGCAGTGGCAGTGGCACAGTGCCTGCCCCTTGTGCAACACGCTCGTAGAGTGAATACAACGATAACAAGTAGGAGCGGTCTAGCTGGGTGTGTCCGACTACGATATACCCGTTCAATTTGAGATTGCACATGTGAAGTAGGCGAACAATTTCTACTATTTCTATATACTCTTCCAAGTGATTTCAAGCGAAAGTAGACATAATTTGGGTTTTGGGAAGTAGGTTCCCCTATTCGAAAATTGTAGAAGGTATCCAAATAATAAGGATTAAGAACTTATATAGACACTAGACTCTCACATATATCACATATAATATATAGATATGTTCTGAAGGGGAAGCTAGATCACTTCTTCTTTAACTGACGTCAAATAACATGAATAATTCCATTTCTTTTCTGTATGCTGTAAATCATATCTCCCTTTGCCTGCTATATAACTTTCTACAGTTTAATCTCTTGCCCTGATATACCCATTTGCAATGCGTACAGGGTATACAAATCGCGTTCCTAACGGGGTTAAAGTTGCTGCAATGCTGCAGGGGCAATTGCAACAGTGCGAATGTGTTTGTGTTTATATAGGTGTGTGTGTTTCTTTCACTAAGGTGTCGCCGCATTTCCGCACCTTTTTAACAGCTGCAATTCAGCAATTCGTGCGGCAACAGCACGTGACAAGTGCCAGCCGCCGACGCAGACGCCGACGTCGCCGTCGCTGTTACCTGGACAGCTGTTGCTCGAGATTTTCTATAAAAGTGGCTGCTATTGCCGCGGTGTGCTACTTATCTCGGTTCGGACAGCTCGCAGATAAGATAAACGACGCTAATGAAGATTGTACGTCAAGGTTGGCATGCCCAGGCCGTCCCCCCTAGCGATACCCCAAATCCTCCCTCTTAAGCAGTTTCTAGTGTAGGGTATTTACATTCGGTTTTCATACTTACGCTTCACAGTATGGCATTTTGTTGTAGCCCTTGTAGGTTTTCATATTGAGCGTCATTCCGCATTCTGTGCATTTGAAACACGTTTTGTGCCATGTCTGAAACGGAATAGAGCAAAGGAAAGAACAAGAATTAGAGGAAAATTGTTAGCAAATTTGTTCGCCAGTCGTCGGATGGGGAAAAAAAGAAATTGTTGTACTTATACTCTAGGCATATACAATATGTGTGTATTAAGCGGGTATATTGGTTTAGAGGTAGATGTAGAATTTCCAAGCAATTCAGAAGTAGAAAATAAGAACTATATTTATAAATTAAATTACAACGTACGCTAGTTAAATAAATAAATATTTGTATATAGCAACAGGTGAGCTTGTAATCAAAAACTATATTTACAAAATACTTTTCATGCCTCTGTTTATGCACTTGGCTGTCATTCTAAAGTTGGCAGGGTATCCTCGTAGTCTAGCATTTCTGCTTAGCTTTCGTTTCATTGCCCGCTGCTCTCAGTTATTATTGTTCTTTGCGCCTTGTTAAATTGGCGCAATGCAACCAAAAACTAAAACTAAAACCCAAGATGAGCATAAAAACTAAAACTTGAAAAGATTTTTTGGCTTTGCGAGCATTCTCTGGTTAGTCTCTAATTGGTCTTCGGTCTTTAGGTCTTTCGGTTTGCGGTAGCTGGTGGGCGTAGAAAGAGGGAGTGGCTGTGGCTAAGAGCGGCCAGCCAGCTAGCCAAATTGGTAGATAAGCACTTATAAGTGGTTGAGCCAAAACTTCTTTAAAAACTTGTTCGCATTTAAAATGTTACAAAAAAAAATTCAAGTTGATTGTATGTGAGTTACTCTATAATACATTGCAGTGCATTTGAGGAGTTTCCGTAGTTTATTGTTACGAGTATCAACTGAATTTATTAGTTTTTCTTATTAGACAGTTCTATAAATAGACTACAGAGTCCACTTCATGAAGCAACTTCAGAGAAACTGGCTCCAGTCGTCATATCTCTCACTTTTATTGATAAGCTGTAGCTGCAGCAACTTATTCTTAGCCTTCTAATTTGTGTGCACTGCACAAGAGATGCGCAGCAGACAGGCAGCTCAGCCAGCCAGAGGCAGAAAGAGAGAGGCCAGAGGGGATAATTGTCATTGCCGGCAGAGAAAAGCTGAGATTGAGATAGGTGTGTGGGGGGGAAGGGGAGCACAATTGTCATTGGTGGCTGCGCTTCAAAGGGAGGCAACTCAATGCAAGCAGACGACGCGTTATGCAAATTTGTGAGAAGTTTTATTCCTGCCGCCTTGCAGTCGCGCTCAGCCTGTTAGCCAGCTTGGAGACTTGAGTTGGGGGTCAACAAACGATTAACTTGTCTGCGGATTAGCGAGCGGCATAAAGCGCGAAATATGCGAGAAAAATGCGTTAATTGGTTACACTAACACACACACACTCACACATAGACATGGACAGCATAGACAGCAACCATAAATAGCATAGACGCAAACCAGACGTAAAGTGATGAAGTGATTGCGATTTCATCACCAAAGAGTCAAAGAGTTGGCAATGGGAAACCCGTTTGGCCAAAAGCACACACACACACACACGCAAACAGACAATCTCAATGGCAACCAACCCACTGGGGGCTAAAGGCAACCACATTCCACAGTTCCAGTGGAACTCCATTGCAATGGGAATCGGTATGGCCATACGTAAAGCCGTAAGCCACAAGGGTCCAAGAAAAGTTTTCATAAATCAACGGATTTAACTTGACGACTCGAAAGTTTTCAGCGGAACTCAAAAGGGTAAGACTCAAGATCTGAGTGCTGGGTATGAGCGTATGACAGAGTATATATATGCAATTTATATATTAAACTAAAATGAATTCAGATGACCCTTTTTAGCTGAGCATTGCTAATTTTGTTAATATTAATACTCTAATAGATGTGATCATGCTCATGTTTTTTGTTTTATTTGTTAGGTTAGGGTAGCTTCAAGTCGTGCACTGCCGATTAAAATATTCCTACTCGTGCTTAGTTTTGTCTACTTTTTGTAAGCTGCGTGTGGCGCATATGTAACCAGTAGGAAAGTCATTGAACATGACACAGAGAGATTAAGAGAGAGAGAGAATGTGCGATATCTAAAGAGAGAGAGAGAGAGAGAGAATGAAAGAGCATTTCTCATAACTCATCTGTTCCCCTCTGACTTTTGATGAGGTTTTGATGACCGTCACAAAAATTCAATTTCACTTTCACAATAAAATGCAGTTGTGGCTGTTAAGGTGTGTGTGTGTGTGTGTGTTCGTGTGAGTGTGTGAGGTAATCGCTTTGTGTAGCAGACTGCATTTATTTTCTATGCTCGCTTTAACCCACTTTTCATTTGCCGCTCGCTTCTCGTCTTGGTTTTCAATTTGAGGCTCAATTTCCAAAAATAAAAAACCTTAAGTGTTTCATGCTGTTTCCCTTGTTGTTGTTGTTGTTGTTGAGGTGTTGAATTTGCATTCGAATTTGCACGCTTTCAACATTTTAAACGTCTCCGCAGCGCGACAATAAAAAACTAACAATTGGCATGAGCCACAGTCCAGACAGCGAAAGAGGGAGGAATAGGGTGAGGGAGAGAGAGACCCATAAAGTAAACCAACTGAACGGGAATTGGGGCTTTGGTTTTGGGTGCTTTGGTCTTCAGCTTCGAGCTGGGCGCTTGGGGTTTGGCATGGTTAGCTGCGAACACGAACGGATTGGATTACCAGAGTCAAAGCGACCAAACCAAATGACAAATGACTGCAACACCACAAACAACAACAACAACAACAACAACAGCAACAAATAGTAGAAAAACAATGGCGTCTAAGCACGAAGCAACAACTAAAATCTATTTATAGGGCAACATAAAGTGTCAAATGATGCGACTTGCTCAAAGCGTGGATACAAATTTATCTTAAGTGAAATTAGTTCTAAAATCCAAGAAATAAAAGTGAACTATATAACTAAAATATCTGATCTGCTCAATCTCTGCTTACACATGTTTAATATATCCCTTTCACTGCTTTACTTCAATCTCAACGCCCGTTCTTGACTTCTTTTCTTTTGAAAACAACTCTAGACAGGCCGCCAAAACACTTTCTAATATAGCACAATTCACACGTACGAAATCGAAATGCAGGCAGTTGGCATATGGCATATGGCATATGGCATCTGAGTTGCCTATCAACTGTCTGGATGGAGTGAATGCTACATGAAGATTCCAAAAAGGAAACATATATCAAATGCTGAAGTGAAAACACAACTTTTATTAACTAGAGATGCAGCTGGAGGAGGAGGAGGAAGAGGAGGAGGAGTAGGCAGAGCTGCGTTCAAGTTGGAAGTGGAGCATACTTGTGCTACCCACGTGTTTTCGTCTGTGCTGTAAGCGAAACCCACTTACAGCTGTCAGTTTGCTCAACCTGCTGCTCATGCTGTTCATAATGATGATACTTATGATGATGATGCTGCTGCAGTGCAGTGGCTGATAATCAGGGTAGGCGTGATGATACGGGAGCAGACAGCTAGCCAGCTAGCTAGCTGATGAAGCGGAAGTGAAAGCAACAGAGGCAGAATTAAACGACTTCCACAGCTTCCGCTGCTATTGACTCAGTCTAACACACGCACACATACCCACACACATACATGCACACACACACACACATGTATTTGCACTGCAACCGAAAACTCACAAGTTCTCAACACAGAAATTCCAAGTTTTTTGGCAACTGCCTTAACGTGCGGGTTTTGCCTTCCTAAGCGCACCAAATTAAGTTCAAGTTTGTTGCGTCGCGTTTCGGTCAATTTAACACGACTCCTCCAACTGCCACCCACCAGCCCCGCCAGCCACGCCCCTCATGCCCAAAGCTCACTGTCTGCACCCACCTCTCCAAAAAGCGCTCAGGTTTAGGCATATATTGTGCACGCTCTGTTTCATTTACAACTGTTTGCAGTTCCAGTTGTTGATGTTATTGTTGTTGTGGTTGTCGTTGTTGTTGCAGATGCTTGTCTACAGTAGCTCTTAAAAATCTTGTCATCATGCTGCGAAGCATATGAAGCTATTAGCTCTGCTTTTAAAATGTTGAATACTTCAATGTCATTAAGATATATCAAAATGTATTATAGATATGATAATATAAGATAATATGTAAGATAATAAAAGACTGCCTATATGTTTCATCTATAGTATGGGCTCTCAACGGTAAATACTTTCTATAAACTATTAAATTTTCTTTAATATGCTGAAAAGATGATATCACATATAGAAAACGCTATACATGTGTGGCCACGCGAGGCTATACTCTTCTACTTTAATTTAATTTATCTCTTTAATTATTATTATTTGAGGTTTAGTACATGTATAAAAAGCTTTATATATATTTGCTCAGCTGATGAGTCTGTCTTTCTTGAACTTCAGATAGAGTTCTACAAATGTTTATATTCATTTCATGTACATCTCATATTACATTCTATATTCATTTCAGTCCGAGTCAAATTCCTATGACTAATTTGCATTCATGATAGTTCAGCTACCATTAAAAAAAAAACCAATCTACTTTTCTTGCAGCGTATTCAAAATTCGTTGACATTTTAATTGCCGCAATTGGAATTTGCATTTCGGGTAGTGGTACGCCGTCGTCACATTCATTGGGGTCAAGGCGTTTCGCAGCCGTCGCTGTTATGACCAAATGGAATATGCCATATATGGCTATAAGAATCATCTGAGTCATTGTCATAAGATACCTGAACACGACGCCGACAAAAACAACAGCAAACAGCCAACAACAAACACCTTTTTCAAGCTGTATTACGCGATTACAAACTGAATGCCGTTACACGCAATTGTCGCCTTTCCGAGCGGCCTTATATGGCTGGGCTGGATCACTGAGTCGTTACGGCTCAGTTATATATGCACATATATATATCTACATTTATATGTGGAAAAGAGAGCCATATATTGCCTGCCCGCTCGCACTCATTGCCATTCATGACATAATTGTCATTATCGGGCCGCAAATAGTTTTTAATTGTTGCCCCACTGACGTGACTGGACTGTTGATCAGTTGATCAAGTGGGAACTTCACCAACTTGGTAATGTTATAATTAAATGTGTACACAATGCCTGTCTCTGTCGTCCCCCCCTTTCTAAATACCTTATCCCATGCCTCCTGCCCTCATTCATTCGAGTGTTTTCTTATGCAATTCTCACTTTTTCTTTCAATTGCATTTTGGTTTTTCCATCAGTTCCCATGCCAGCAGTTTTTCTCGGCCTCTTTGTCAACACCCTGTTTATGTGTATGTAGTAGTATATAACTATATCTATTTGCCTGATCTTTCGTATCGCTCACAGTCATCGACAAGTTCCTAATTTGTTTGGAGCTCTGTGCCGCTTTCGGTTCGTTTCGTTTTTGTTTTCAATTTCATTTAATTGAGTTTTTTTATTTCCCTGTTTATTTACAGCTAATGGCTAATTAATATCATTTTGTTTACACTCAGACAAAGAGAGAGAGAGAGAGGGAGAGGAAGAGAAAAGGCGGGGCATAGGTTTTACTTGTCGTTGCCCAACCGAGTCAACTTAAATTGTGACTACTATTATAACTGACTTGATTCGCTTTGTTCAGAGTAACTGGAACTTGCTCTCGGTTGAATTTTGCAATTATTACACGTTTCACAAAGCACGAGTATGTGCATGTGTGAGTGTATAAAGTGTATGTGTGAGTAGATTGTATCTGTTATTTTGTATCTGCACACTCAAAATGTTGTCTCTGACAGCCAGTGGAATGACGTAATCGTCGCTCACTGTCTCTGGAAATTAGATACTCAAAACTCTCGAAAAAGTGTGGCAAACAGTAGCCCGCCCGAGCTACAGCAGAAACAATCTCAAATATGCGAATATTCACATATTTGCATAATGATAAAAGAATGAGAGATAGTTTATCAGAAAAATGATATATTGAAATGGCATTCCAATGTACCGACGACATCTCTACACATTGGAATATTCCAGCAGTTTACATACCCAACTATATATGAGACTATTTCTAAATATCGTGTATGCCTCCTCTTTAAAGCAATAAACAACCTTCAAAAATGTCATTCGATTTATTTATCTGACACTCCAATATAATTACGAGATCGTCGGACTTGAATATTCCATTAGGACTATTAAGATTAACTTAATCAGGGATATCAAACCTTTCGATATATCATTTGCATTTATTTTCTATCTAACATTTTTCTGTTTGCTAACATCTATATCAAACAAAATAAACTTGATTCAGTTTCTTCCACGAAATATTTCTTTTCCTTTTCCCACTCCTTATTTGTTGATCATATTTCAATTCGTTTACAAATCCATTTGCAATACTTTAGCAAACATTTCCTCTCAGCTGCAGACCTCACACACATTTCGTTAGAATTTGCATTTGTATCTGACAGATACGCATTGTATCTGCTGTTGTTGACTGATCTCGAACAGCAATTCGATTGGGATCGTCTGCGATTACGAATTCAATTTCGTGGCATATTTTCACGTTCGCATCCAATAGATACGACGCTTGTTGTGTGTGTGTTTGCGATACAACTACATAGATACATGCCGCATAATTTGTTTATTAATTTACCCCCGCTCATCGCAACTCCCTCTCTCTCTCTCCCTTTCGCTCCTCGCGCTGTGCAAAAAGCGGCCACCAACTGAGGCGCTGATGGAGCAGCTGCCTTCGCCTGGCGTTCTCTGTATCTTGTTTTTTTTATTATTATGATATTTCTTTTTTGCGTCAACAATAAAAAAGCATTACATCAACGCAAGCCGAGTGACTCACTCGGAAGCAATGCCACAAGCGCTGAAGGCGACAGAGCCAACAGTGTGTGAGCCAAGCCAACTGCTGGCTGCACCAGAGCGACCCTGGAACTAGCAGCCCGCAGACCTGGGAGTCGAATGCTGGAGCTCTTTCTTAATTATGCCCTTCATCTACGGAGTATCTTAGCTGTGTGCTTCATGAAACGTGTAGTGGGACTATAAAAAAGGACGGACTTGCATTCAAGTATATTTTAAGAAATATCTAAGATCAAATATCTCCTAGAGGAGCCATAATCTGTTCCTACTATATCGTCAATTAGAAATATCAAGCAAATATCACAAATGATATAGCATTACTTACTACTAATACTATTTTCAGCATTTTATTTTTTCGATAGTGTATTCAATGTGGAACGTTGCAAAAACAATTCAGTTTTGTTTTTTTTTTTTCTATCCAGTAGTGACTAGCTAGCTATCCGAGTGTTTCATTAACTTTTCTAGCTTTTTGTGGCTTTGCATGCTGAAATACGCATCGGGAACGGGTCGGGTCAAATAGTAAATCATCGTGGAGTATCTGCGCTATGGGAGAAGTGTGTGTTTTGTTTTCCGCCTCAGTTTTTTTTCTCTCTTTTCTTTTGCTTTTACTCAGATAAATAGCACTCATAACGGTATCGCCAGTTAAAAGATACATAACAGCATTTAAAGACGGGTTAGCTAGCCAGCCCCCTATCCCCCTTTTCTTCCCGAACAACTAGTCAGCCTCAGCATCAACAGCATCATCATCATCATCATTCAGCTTATGCTGGAATTGGTGTCGATGATGTTGTTGTTGTTGTTGTTGTTGTATGTAAATGGTCAAACGTTTCTCTCTATGCTCAAGATTGGAGTGCTAGACAATGAAAACAACTTCCTACTGTTCGGTCTCCCGCTGTTGTTCAATTCAGTTCTTTTTAGTTTCTGGTCCAACAGACCATTGGCCCACATTGAATGGCCATAGAATTTGTTGTTGACATCCACAATGTGCATTTTTGGTCTGTTTGTTTTTGTTTGCGTTCTGCTGAAGTGCATTGTGCAAAACTTTTGACAACTGCCAATTGGGCAGCGCTTCATGTCGAATTGGTGGCACAAGTGAATTTTAAAATGTGCACTTTAAGAATTTGTAAAGATTTATATCCACTTGAATGGGTAGGGATTGTTGCATTAAAGTCTTAAGCTGTTACGTAATAGAATAAAAGCAGTTTCTAGTTCTCTTCCATTGAAATTTAAGTTCAATTCTTAAAGAATTTAGTTATTCTATTGCTAGAGCTTTGTTATCGATAGTTTCATAGCTCGATAGCATGCTTCGAATGCCTGCGATCAGTTTACAGTTTTCCAGTATTCCACGCCTCTTTCTCTTCCATTCTAAATTTGCAAATTGAAACGACGCATGCAAACGCTTGCCTGTGTGTGTACATATGTGTGTGTGGTGTCTCTTCTTTCCACTGTTTCGCTTGTCAAGTTTACGCTACAAATCTGTCGCTCTCGCACTCGCTCGCTCGCTCTCTCTATCTTTCTCTCTCTTTCACTCTGCGGCTCAGTCTGAACTCAGTCAATTAGCAAAGTCAATAGTATGCACCGCTATCCACGCACCCCTTGGTTTGAGCTAACGTTTTTTCCATTTGTTTGTTTAATTTATTACAACTCGAAAGCTCACACACATACACGCACACACACATGCATATGGAGAGCGAAGCTTGTCACTTGCGGAGTTTTATTTGAATTCGCGTTTTGTAACTCTCTGCTCTACATGCATATATGCAAATATATGCCAAAGTCCGATTGCAAATATGCACGCAATCAGTTTTGCACCCACCCGCCCCCCATTAGCCGTGTGTCTGTGGGCGTGTGAATAGGCTCTTATTGTGTTTTATATATGTATAATTAGTGCAGCCGTCTTGCGAGTTGCAACGTAAATTGAATTAGCTTGAGGCCACAGGCTGCTAATGGAATAGGTGTGGCCCCTGAGGAGGCGCCATGTGGGATGGGCAGGCCAGCATCTTAAGAGCTTGCAAATTAGCTTAAAGCTTCTAAGGGCGGCAGCGGCAGCGGCAGCAGCAGCAGCAGCGACAAGTTACATATGACGTTTCGTTAATATTTGAGGAGAGAGCGCACGAAGGCGGCTGGGAAAGACAAAGCGATGCATAAGGCAAAGAGACACAATGAGGAAACTTTTTGGATTTGGTGCACAATGTGGCTGAAACTAATGTGGAGCAGCTGTGCTGGCTGGAGACTGGAGTCTGGAATGTGAAGTGTGTGGAACGGGTGAGGGGCACGACCACTTTTAGTTTGAATAATGTACGAGATTTGCACAGCTTGTGAGATACAAAAAAAAATAAAAAATATAAGAGAAAACCCGAATTCGAGACGATTAATTTTTGCTGATGAAGTGACAAATCACAGGGCAAAGGCGGGTGAACAAAAAAAGAGTAGAGCAAAGCAAACAGCGAAAAGCACAAGCAGAGAGATCTAAAGCTGAATTTCATGATTGACAGTGGAGCGAGCGAGCGCAGCCGAGATAGGGAGAGGGACAATGGAGTGGGAGAAGGAGGCGAGAAAACCCTCAAGTGATGGACAGCAGCGACGAGAGTCAAGCAACCACTTGAACTGAAGAGCCAAAGAGCTGGAAATTGTTATTGCTAAGCATGCATATGTAAGTATATACAGATGCATTAAGTGTATATATAGATATATGTATGGCTATAAATAGCACTCACACCAATGCATGGACAATACGAAGCGTGAGCCCAAACATAGATGCGATGCAGCGGCTGCTGTTGCTGCTGCTGCTGCGTTGCTGCTGCGTTGCTGCTGCTGTTGCTGTGGCATGCGGGAATCAATTGGACAATGCAAATGCTTCAAAAAATAAAAAATAAAAAGAAATAAAATAAAAGAGCCGCAACGAACGAGGGGTCGCCAGGGTTGCCACTTTACATGAGCCGCAACGAAGATTGCCACCCCGCGCGACGAGTTAATAAAGATCAATTGAATTTAAACAAAGAAATGTTAATGGTAGGGGTAGGGGGTAGGGAGGTCAAGCAAATGCAATGAATGCGACGGTGCTGACGACAATTGTCTTGCCAATGGGCGTGGCATAACAAATTACAAGCAAATGCGCATTAACATAAATTCTACAACAACAAAAGCAATGCGAGCGGCGGGGAGAAAACAATTAAAAGACGACAAGAGAGCAGAACAGCGGAGCAGAAGAAATGACAGGAAACAAGAGACAGCGCAGCGAATGTGGCAGCCAAGAAGAACAACAACGAGCAGAAGAAGAAGAAGACGAAGAGGAAGGGGCTCCGGCTAGAGAAGAATCTGCGTAACTGTAAGACAAAGACAGCAAGACAAAGCCAATGCATTCAACGGGAGCAGCGGCAAGCGCCAATGTGAGCCGAGTGTACTGACCCACATATCAATGGCCGGAAATACACTTAGCCAAGACAGTGGGACAAAATAGCGGACAGGTAGCCAAAATATAATATGAGCCAAGCTCACTCAGTCACAGACTCCACTCATCAGTTTTGGTCATTAGTCAAAATTGTTTGTGCTGAAAAATAACAATGGGCCACATTTAATTGAGGGAAAGCCCCCAAAGTCCCAACCGTTGAATGCCTTCGCAGAGAATAAATAAAAGTCCAAGCCCCAAAAGCTTGCCCAACAGCAATTTCAACTTCGACTTCGCCTTCCACATCGGCTTTAGCTTCTGCCACTCTCAGAGTCGAACAAGAAATTCGTTTTTAGTCTAGTGTTTTTCTTCCATTTTTATTTTCAATGCAAAAATTGGGCCACAAAGCAAATCGAAGTAAGAAAAAAAATCTCAAAAAATAAAGAAAACAGCAATTGAAATACTCTTCTGGCCATATACTCTAATGTGATGTATGTATTTATGTATGGCTATTCTGATATTTGATTACTTGTAGTTTTACTGTATAAATCTCTAATATTAAACACATTTAAATCACCCTTTATTTATATTCAAATAAATCTCTTTTAAGTCAATAAACGTCTCTGATTAGTTTCTTAAGTTCTTTTCTGGCCAACTTTAATTAGTCAACTGCTACCTTTTTTTCTCATTTGGCAACCGAAATCCGTGGTTTTGCTTCTTCTTCTTTTTTTTCTTTGTCAAAATTGGCAATCGCCAAAATAGGTTGCAAAACTTCTGACCGACCAACCACGAGGCTAATTACAAGAAAAATTGGAGCATAACAAATAAGCCAAGAGCTGAGCTTTAGGCTTTGATTTGCGCGCTGCACAGCGAAAGTGAGTGAGCAGAGGAAGAGTGGAAGGAGCAGAGACAACAAACAGAGATAAGGTAAAAGCTGGCACAACAAATTGCATAATACCACAAAAAGTTCTCACAGCGAAATAACAAAGCACAAAGTGAAATTACAATGTGTGTGTGTGTTTGTGTGTGTGAGAAAGGAAATGAAGATAAGGAGATGCAAAGCAACGATAAGTCAAAGTCGACGATGTCGCTGCTGCTGCTGCTGCTACTTGACCACTTTTATTTTCATGCCTGAATTGTTTATAAAATTGCAGCGCCCTTCTCTCACGAGTGCTTCAGGCGGAGTAACAGAGAGAGAGAGAGAAAGAGAAAGAGAGAGTAGGGAAAGAGGGCAGGAGAGTGCAGAAGGGAGAGCGGTGCAGTTAGGGGCCAAACGGGCTGCACTCAGAAATGGTTTGTCATGCAAAAGTGAACTTCGCTTTCAGAGTTGAAGAGCTCCAGTCAAGAGTGGAAAAAAATAAATAAAACCAATTGTCATTGTCAATGCGGTTGTCGTTGTTATTCGGTGTTGCCAGAGTTTTTCTAGAGAGGAGCTCGTGTGTGTCGATCTATGTATGTATATCTCTTAATATTTATAGTAATTGAAAACTAGATTTGATTCTATCTCTTTTAAATATGCATTTTCTGTCTCATTTATCTCCATTCCATTTTTATTCACTCACTACATTCTCTATTACAATTATTCCGTGTCACGCGTGTCTCCGCTTTCATCACTAGCTTTACAAAGCTCTTCAACTTCTTGTTGGCAATTGGAAAGCGGAAACGTTGTTCAAGTGTCGCACGTGATGGCAACATCAAACAGCAAAATAATTTCAGATAAGATTTCGAGCTAAAGATACTTTTCATCATGATCTTCTTCTTCTCCTTTTTGGCAGCTAGTCGGCTCCGTCCAAGTTTGTCGCTGTAGTCATTTGTCATGGCGCAAATGCCAAAAATTAAAATATTCAGCAAAGCGACAGCCCGAAAAGTGTGCCACAGGCGGGGCAGAGCCCCAACTGGATACAGTTGGAGCTACCTAAGTGCCAAACGGAGTAGCTGCAAATGGAGGACGTTTTGGATTTGACGCTGCGCTGCGCTTCGTTGCTGCTGCCGCCTGCTGGCTGCCGGCCTGGCCCAAACACTAACTGTCGACTCGTGCCACGCTGCACGAATTGGCCAAAATGTTAAGCCTGCTCTTCCTACCGGCCTGCCTGCCCCAGCCTGGGTTGGCTGACAACAAAGAGGTCATTTACTTTCGTTGCGAGCATAAAATAATCGTCTGTCGTGGCGGCCGCCGCAGCCAAGCAAAACAGCAGTACTAACAATTAGGACTCGACTATGAGATACCCTGTAAGTGAAGTTCAGCTTGTGGCATATGCAACTCAATGATATTGTTTGCTTATGTTGCATCACAGTGGCTTCAAATGGTAGTTTTTCCTGACACTTTTACTAAAAATCGATTTTTATCAATTCTAAATTAATTCTATACTGTCAACTAATATGTAGACAATCATAGCTGTATGATCTCTTCTGCATCAACTATTTATAAGCATATTTTATGGTTTACTCTATTCTCATACATTATTCAAATTTCATGCGAAATTCCCTCTTTTTTTTTGCAATTTTTTAATGGGCAACGAGTATAACAAGCAGGCAAAACTAAAACTCACACATTTCGTGTGTTTGCCAAATAAAAAAGTCAGATAAATGAAATTGGCAACAGCAGCAGAAGCAGCGCTGCAGACAGCGACAGCGACAGAGACAACGACAACGACTTTAACGTCGACGTTGACGTCGACTGCAACTGCAACTGCGAACGGCGACAAGTTGAGTGAAGTTTGGTATCAAAAATCGATTAACAAAGCGCCGGCAGCGAACGCGAGCAGCGCTGCTTAACTTTTAACGGCATTTAAAAAGCATTTCTTCATTTCATTTACAAGGCAAAACTTTTCAGTGTGTGTTTGAGAATGTGTGTGTGTGTAGATAATTGGTATAAAATGCCCGTTTATTGACTGTCACGCGTATCGATTTCTATATCAGGATATGTCACGTGCATTGAGCGGCAACCGCAAACGAAATGGCGCAAAACTTTTCAGTCAGAAAATGTAGATGTGGGAGAGGGGGAGAGGTAGAGAGAGAGAGATAGAGAGAGAGAGAGAGACGGAGAGCGTCAATAAGAGAGAAGAAGGATGCAGATGTCGCTGCATTTTCTAAGCAAAAACAGAACGCAGAGAAGTAGAAAAGAAGATAAATAAATAATGATTTCTAGAAGGAGATACACTACAGATATGAATATGTACATAGTCTAGTAATCATTCGCTAACTTCCACAGATCCTAATTAATAGATTAATTTTTAATAAAGTTATGGTTAATTTGCTAGTTTAATTCAATTATTTGTTATATTTTTATTCAATGAAAAGACCGTCAGCACTTCTTATTTTTATGCAAGTCTATTTTTATTCAATTCAATTTCCATTACTTTTTTAGTATTTCTCCTCTATTTTCTAATTACCAAATTCAAAATTTTTAACCTGATTTTAAAGAGATTTGCAAATTGAATACAATTCATTCTATTCAATTTCATTTCATTTCCATTTCAATACGAATTTATTACTTGGAGTTCATACAAACACCTTACTATAATTAACTAGACAATCGTATATTTTTAAATCAAATACTCAGCAAATAATAGAGATTAACATTGTGCATTTCACATTCAATAGATACGCGTCATAAGACTCGTAATTTGATTTTCAGTAAAAAAGGCAAAACAATAAAACAATCCTATTGTTTATTAAATAACAAGCTGCGCTGCGAGTATGAGTCAATTTGTTTATTATCTTACAAATGTTATGAAATACAATTGCAAATAATCTGAATACAGTAATCATTGCTGTGCATGCCCTAACACAGACACAAAGAGAGACACATAACAGAGATATAGAAACACGTCATATGAGACAAGTTAAACAATGAGATGTAAGCAAGCTAAAATGCAACGAACCAAAAGGAACATTCAACATTTCTCTGGATACACAAATAAATAAATATGTGTATGTATGCTGTTCGTTCATGTTTTTGTTGTTATTGTTTTTCTTGTCGAGTTTCGTCAAGTTTCGAAATCTCTCCCGAGTTATTTACACGTTTCAACATTTCCATTAGGCCTCATGCATATTTTATAACTGTCTTTAAATAGTTTTCATTACTTCACGGCTAAAATTAGACGCACATTGAGACTGGAAGAGTGTGTGCGTTAGAAAGTGACAGCAATAGAAAGAGAGCATGTAGCACATCTTGACTATAATTAGACAAACGCTTAAGAGCAGCAGCAACAGCAGCAGCCGCAGACGATGTGGAACACACGTCGCAACTGCTGATAGTTGGAGCTGATTAAAGCAAGGCTATCGAATGGAATTTGACTAATGATGAAATGACAATTGAAACAATCGTGTCTCTAGGCAATGTCTTATCAGCGCATACAAATGTTGTAAATATAAACATGAGTTTATATATACATATGTATGTATATTCACTCATTTCCTTAAGTACTAAACCTATTTTGAGCTAAAGCTCGCTTAAAACTGGATGGGCAAAAATAGGTAGAAGAGAAACGAAAGGGCAAAACAATTAGTGCTGCTCAGCTCAGCTCAGACAGAGAGACAGACGCACAGCCGGTCAATAAAAATAAACTAGCATTAAGCATAAACCAATAAGCACAAGAAGAAAGCAATTCAATGACCGCAAAGCTTGTGATTGCGTGTGTGTGTGTGTCTGTGTGCGAAAGAGAATGCGAAACTGGAAACGAAATATGCGCTCAAGGTCAGTCAACGGATTGTTGCTTATTTATTTTTGAGTATTTCTTTTGAAGAACCAACACAGAAAGCTAAGATAAAAGCTGCGCTGCAACTTTGCAACGGTTCGTTGACGGCGGCGTCGCACTCGTCGTCGTCGTCGCTGCGCTCATACGCAAAATATACGCAAATTGGCGCAGACAATTGCCAAAGAAGAGAGGTAGGTAGATAGGCGGGAAGTGAAGAGAGAATTGTAGCGGAAACAGCGGCGACGCAAATTAAAAGCAATTTTCAATTTCCTGAGTTGGCGAAAATTGAAAAATTTGTTGCAAGCACAAACAACCACCCGCGCAATCGTACACACACACACACATGCACGCACATAGACACATAATGGAATGAAATTTGCGTGCCGTTATATTGCTTAAACTAAATTCCAAGAAGCGCTACGCAGTCGCAGCAAACTAGCTGAACAGCTTTTTTTTCCTTTTTATTATTCGCACACATTTGTTGTTGGTAATTATTAAAACGGCGCTGCGTTGTGGTGCTGCTGCGGCTGCTGCTGCTGCGCCCACAACAGGCCACGAATTGCGTAGGATAATAAAACAGAAACAACAAACAAGCACGGACATGGACATAAGAGCAAACGGTACGCATGATCAATGAGACCAGCGGGCCATGTGACTAGATAGCCGTCTCGCTCTAACGCGCACAGACAACAAGTGCGAAGCAGCGGCATAAAACAAAGGAGCAAAAATTGAAATTGAAAGAAAAAAATGCCAATACACACAACAATAGCTAAAAACAACTAAATTCCGATATTCTTACACGCCTTTAGCTAAAATTATTATTAAGTTGTGACTCACCTTGTCCAGACACTTCAGCTCTTCGATGGGATAAACCACCTTTTGGCAGCGCGCACAGGTTTTATTCATTTTCTCGCCGTGTCAGTAAGCCTTTTGCAAAAGGGGGGACAATTGGGGAACACACAACACACACACCGATTTTTAGAATTTTGCAACACTTTGAACAAAGTCGAAATTAATTTCGCATAGCGATCAAACAGGAGCACACAGCTTAAAAGCTATTAGCCAAGTATAAGAATGTATTTATGGAGTATATGTGGTTATGTGTCCAGGATTAACATTTAATTCAGCATAGCTACTGAGATTGAAAACAAAAAATCTGTTACAACTGGATGGCAACTAACTGGTTTGCTTTGTCACAAACTCTCGTACACACAAACACACACACGAATGCGCGCAAACACACACACTCGCGAACACTTTTTAACACTTTTTCAATAATTGCAAGCGGGTAAACTTTTAAATATTCAACACCGTCTGCAGCTAAGCGACGCGCGCACGATTCCAATTCGGCAGGGCACAATGACAGGTGCGTGTACAACTGAGCTGAGCTATGAAACAGAGAATGATGCAAAGCCGAATACCTTGTAAGACAATTTCTGGTCACAACTTTTATGTTTATCAATTAGTTGACTTTCTGTTCCAAACAACCAATTTACACGCTGCGCACCCGCATAAACACGTCTGTACTTCACCGAAACAACAACAATTATGAGAAATAACATGCTGTAAACGCTGTGCGGCTAGCAATATGTTATGCTCAGATGGTAGCGTTACATTTATCGAGAGAGTGAGTGCTGACTGTTAATGCGCTGTAATGATAATCACTCAGTGTTGGAAATGAATACTGTCAATCGATAAGAAAAGTGCCGGTTGGCACAGGGTGCTCTTCACAAAAAGCACCCCACTTTTTGTATCCTTGGAGTTTACTATCGAGATTTTTTTTTGTCCGAGAGCGAAGGATATTAAATGAATCATAAAATTCGAAAATAAAACGCTATTAAAATAGTGGAATGGTTGCTTAAATCCAAGTGAAACAGTGGCTTTTTAAATACGATAAAGAAAATGTTCATTGAAACCAACAGAATTATTTTCTATTAAGTCCTTGCGGAAAATTAGTCTCAATTGTCTAGCAAAAAATGTAGTTAAAGTCGAATTGCATCATTGGCCACACATATAAAATCTAAGTGGTTCAAGTGTAAAACTTGTTTACATTATTGATTATTCAACATTACAAATATTGCTGCATATTTAAAGGCGTCTCAAAGTATTTTTAAGAATAAGAACGACACAAGAAATGTGCCGATTGAAAAATCGATAATCTTAACGTGTGTATTTTTGTTGTCTGCGTTATGCCGGCGGGGATTATCGACCACAACAGCAACAACAAAGATATCCACGGCGACAATAACAAAAAGGAGTAGAAGTAATAGAAACGAAACATAGAGACAAGTGCATATAAGGAGTGCAACGTTCACTCGGTCAAATGTCAAAAGTCAGCGCATGTTGTAGACTTGAAGGACCCACCCCGTCTACTACATAATTGCGCTGTGACCGGTTTAAAAAGAGCTGAAAAGGAAGACACGGAAATACAATAACCTTCCCCTGTTTCGAGCTGCCTTTAGCGCAGACAGCAAACCGCAGCCATTAGACGTTACGCGAATGTAAACAACCCGTTAATATTAGCAACCATGCAAACGCTGCGGAAAAAAACAAGTCCTTGTAAATGTAAGTTGCACTTGAATTTGATTAAAAAACGTCATATATTGTGATTTAAAGCGTATCGATAACCTAATCATGTAGACGATGGCGCACGATAGGCGTGTCTGATCGTGTATGCGTCACTTAACTGACAGCTGGTGCGCCGGCGTCGCTGTTGCTGCTATAAACTCCCTGCTCCCTTTTGGTACTCTTCCGTTCACTCTCTACCTCCTTAGGTCACTTAGCAAACATTCTGTTGTCTTAAACTAATAGTTAAGCTAAAAAAGATTTATATATTTATGTATGCATTCTGTTGTTGGTTGAATTTATCATAGTCAAAGTAACATTGTATGTATTATCTTATCTAAGACAAGTATGTTTACCTGCGCAAAATGTTGCATGACGTGTCTGATCACTTTGGGGTGACTTGGGCAGCAGCTGCTGTGCTGCTGCTGAAAATTGTGATTGTTTCCTGTGTTCCTCACTCTCACCCTCTCCGTCCTTCCTAATAATTATTATTATCGATAACAAGTCTACATACCTGCTCCAGGTTTTGCATGACGTGATGGTCTGATGGTTGTTAAGTCACTTACCCGACGACAGCTGCTGCTGCGCCGGCGTCGCTGCCACCGCTGCTGCTGCTGTCGTTGTCGGCAGGTGGTGCAGCTGCGTCAAGATTTTTAGCAAATAACAACAGCGCGCGCGTTCACTCTCCAACTCTCGCTCTCTCACTCTCTCTGCCTGCTGCCGCTCTCTAAGCACACATTTTGTTGTTGCTCATTTTTGCATTGAATATACTGCACAATAATAGTAAAATTCCAGTGCCTTTTATGTGTGCTCGCATGTGTGTGTATCTGTGCCTGTGCGTGATTTGTATTTGTGCTCTGCTCTGCCCACTCCCACAGCAGCGACCGCAGCATCTCGCAGTTCGCAGTTCGCAGCGCTGTCGTCATTCATTCATTCCCAGAGCGCGAATCGCTGCGGCTGCGAATGCGGGCGCATTCTCGTATTTTGTTTCTGTTTTTCTTCCGCCAGTTTTTTTTTTAATTAAATAAAATACGTCGCGTTCAAATCGGTTTCATTTGTTATTATTGTTGGTGCTTGTGCGCGTTGTTGGCCTTTGTCTGTGCGCCATGGAAATGCCCTGAATGTCACTCAAACAAACATAAACACACACACACATACACAGAGGGGCGCAAGCAAATACACAGATACACACCAATACATAAGCACGAAGGCTCAGCATGTTCTGAGCTGCGTTTGTGGCTAATAAAATGGTCAAATCGCTGGTGTCCAAACTTCAAGCATCCTCGAATCTCTCGTTGGCGCAGACTTTTGGTATTGGCAGCGGCAGCAGCGGCGCAGAGGAAACGAATTACGCAAAACGTTTGTTTGTTTTTCCAGCAGATACACACACACACACACACATACACACACACACTTATACATAGGCATGTGTATACTCATGTATAAATTTGCATTTTGCAGATCGGAATGATCCCGGCCGTTTCTTTGGCGATGGCGTCCAGTTCAAGGCCAAGCTGATTGGCATCTTGGAAGTGGGCGAGGCGCGTGGCGATCGCATGTGCCAGGAGGCGTTGCAGGACCTGAAGATGGCCATACGCGCTGCCGGCGAGCACAAGCAGCGCATCATCATCCATGTGACCATCGATGGTCTCAGGTTGCGCGATGAGAAGACCAGCGATTCGCTTTACCATCATCCCGTGCATAAGATCTCGTTCATAGCACAGGACATGACGGATTCGCGTGCGTTTGGCTACATATTTGGTTCGCCGGATAGCGGACATCGATTCTTTGGCATCAAGACGGACAAGGCGGCCAGCCAGGTGGTGCTGGCCATGCGCGATCTCTTCCAGGTCGTCTTCGAGCTGAAAAAGAAAGAGATCGAAATGGCACGCCAGCAGATCCAGGGCAAGACCATGCACGATCATGCCACCCAACTGGCCTCCCTGTCCTCGCTGAAAGCGAGCCACAACGAACTCGCCTCCGGCAGCAGCTCCTCTGCCGCAGCGCATGCAGCTAATCTGAGCATGCTCGGCGGGAACTCCTCGAATGGCGTTGGCCTAACAAGGCTGGGGGTCAATCTGGATGTGAGCAAGAGCGGAGCAGCCAAGGAGGTAAGCGACAGTTGAGTCTGCATTTCTCTTCCACCATTACTAACCTTTGCTCGCTTTGTAGATCTCACCGGAATCTGTGGCAGACCTGGTTGATCTGGAGCAGGAGCTGACCTCGTTGCAGCGTGGCATTAGCCAGATGGAGCGCATTACGCCCAATGAGCCGGGCACAACTCAATCCGGCCATGGCCTGGCCAAGTCAGCCAGTGAGGATGATCCGTTTGGCGACTCCTTCATCTATGTGCCCTCGTACAACATCTTGCCGCCGCCACCCGAGTCCGGACGCACTCGACACAAGCAGCAGCAGCAGCAGCAGCAGCAACAGCCCAACAAGACGGCAGAGAGCGCTGCTCTGGATACGCTGCTATCGCCAGCGCCTGGTGCGAGCGGCTCACCGGCCACGTTGCAGACGGCGGATGATGATGATAGTTGGCTGCATGAGCTGCAGCAGCAGAACGATGTCTTCGATACCACCAAGGTGTCCGCCACGCCTACGCCCATGTCAGCTGCCGCCGTGCTCGGAAGCATGCCAATGGCGCCGTTGGCAGCCAGGGAATCCTCAGCCACGCCCACGCAGCAGAGCAGCGACATCTCAGCAGCGTCCGCAACGGCAGCAGGAGTAACTGCCACAGCTACGACAGCAGCAGCCATCGATGTGGGGCTGAGTGCGTTGAGCAGTTTAACAGAGACGGAGAGCGCAGCCAATGGGACGACGTCGTCAGCGGCAGGAGGAGGAGGAGGAGGAGCGGGAGCGGGAGCTACAGCTGCAGCGGTCATGTCGGGTGAGTTGCTTACAAAATCGAAGTTCGTTAAGAAAAATGATTGCCATAAGAGAGCTGCCATTCACAATGGATGCAAGGGGCGAGGGTCGAGGGGTTACAGGTCAGGGCTTACAGCCGCGACAATTGTCAACTGAGACTCGAGCAGATGAGCTCAATGAGCCGCAGTCAATTGGCTGCGTTCAGCGAAATAGCGAAATACTACACTAGCTTAAACAGCGAACAGATATCAGTTTAAGGCGTGGCTGGCGCTGGGCGGGGCTGTAAACTGGCATCCATTGAAAGCAATAAAAGAAAACAGAAAGAAAAGAAAGAAAATTCATTTAGCAAACGAATCAAAATTGCCCGCTGTTAATTCATTTACAAGCGCTTTCAAATTTTATTCAGTTAACAGCGGCAGCAGATCATTTACATTTTCTAGTCTCTGTTAAAACAGAACGTTATTTTCCAATACATATTAAAATTTAAGATAACATAACATTCCAATGTAGTTATAGAGCCATGTTAAACTGTTGAGTGTTAAACTTGACAGGAACTGCAGCCTGCAGGGGACAATAGCTGTAAACTATTAATTAGCTTAGCTTCCCAAGTCCCTTAGATCCTTCCATCCAACGTGGCTGCGCAGCTCTGTTAAAATTGAGATTTAATAATAAATAAATGAGTAATACTAACCCATAAGACAATGCTCCTTTTGTTGTTTCTGTTGTTGTTTTTGTGCATTCAATTTGTAGTTAGTCTTGATTTAAAGCTCTTCAGTTGCATTTTTCTCTTGAGTTCTCTGACACCAATTGCACGCCTTTTACTTGGAGTCTCTGCCAACAGTGACTGATGCAAGTCTCCCAATCTTTCTCTCTCTCTCTCTCTCTCCATTTCTCTATCTCTGTCTCGCTCTGCTTCTGTTGAAATTGTGTGGCTCGCCAGATGCGTTCACAGATCTGGATCCGCTGGGCATTGGGCGCACACGGCCCTATGTCGATAAGAAATATTTCTTCCAAGAGCTTAAGAATCCGCCCAAGAAGCTGCTGAAGGAGCTTGGCTCCAGTCAGGGCGATAACTTTGACGATTTTCTCAGTGGCAGGGATAGTTCGATCTTTGAGGAGAGCACCACAGCAACAGCTGCAACAGCAGCAGCAACAACAGCAGCAATGACAACGACAACTACTAACACAACAGCAGCAGCAACTGTTGCTGGCTCAGGTACTGACCACGCCCATGAAACAGTCCCGACTACTAACACAGCTAACATTTGCACTTGCACAGGTAACGCCGCCAGTTGCAGCAGCAGCACCACAACAACCACAACTAACCCACTAATAACCACCGCAAGCCTTGGGCAACACCACCTGCTACTAACAAACAGCTCCAACAGCTTCCGTTCCCAGCCAAGTCCCACGCCCCCGCACCAAGCGCAGTCCCAGTCCCTGTCTCTGTCCCAGTCGCATTCCCACTCCCAGACCCAGACTCCGTCTCTTTATCTTGGCCAAGTCGAAGACTTTTCGGCTGCCAAACTAAAGCTAATGCTACGTCAGAGTGCAGCCCTGTCCAAGCCTATTAACCAATCCGTCAACTATTATACCACAGAGCCGACGATCACCAATCCCTTGGAGGAGCATCAGGATAGCAATCCCGTGCTGCTGCCACGTGACACCGATCCATTCTCACCCACGCGTAAAAAGAGCGATCCGGATCCCTTCCAGGATGGCGATCTCTTTGCCAAGCTGGACGCCTTTGAGTTCGATGTGCCACAGCCAGTGGCCAGCACAGCAGCGCCAGCTAGTGTATTCAATGGTCCACTCCAGGTGCAGTTGCCGCCAGAGCAGCAGCCGACGCAGTCTTCGGAGAGCTGGCAGGCGGACATCTCCCGGCTGGAGCCTGCTCCGCTGCCCCACAGCAGCAGTGTGCGTCATCGACCAACGCCCGTGGCCAGTGTCGTCAATGTGGGTGGTCCTCTGGATGTCATCTCGAGCATTAGCAACAAGAAGATGCCGCATTTATTTGGCCAGGCGCGTTTCTCGAAGCGCGGCGACTCCGCCAGCGGCATCGGCTCCAGCGTCAACATGCGCCGGCTGCAGGAGAGCGACTCGCTCAGCGAGAACGAGGCAGCGCCAGAGCCGCCGCCACGGCCGGACTCCACGCCCTATGCTGAGCCGCCGCCGCTGCCGCCCAAGAAGCAGTTCAGCGATCTGGTGATCAGGCCCTCACCCGCAGCGCCACCTGTCGGTCGCTACGAGTACTTGAACCATAGCAGCAATCAGCTGCGCCGCAGCGCCGATGCACCGCCCATTCCTCTGCCTTCCCGGCGCGTCGGGCGCTCTGATGGCAACTTTCCTGGCCCGGGTCGACCACGCAAGCCAGGCCACACCGACGACGATTATCTGGCGCCCCTGGGCGGCACGCCCCCGCCGCTGCTGCCCCCGCCCACGCAGAGCAGCAGCAGTCGCGCGAGACCACAGCGCCAGGCCTCATTGGGCCGACCGCAGGACATCTACGAGAACAAAGCCGAGATCCTGCAGGCCCAGGCTGCCCAGGCACAGTCGCAGAAGGAGTCAGCAGCGGCAGCAGCACTAGCGCCAGATATTACGCTGGCCCAGCTGCTCACGCTGGGCATGGATGAGCTGGCAGTCAAGCTGAATGTGCCCGCCAGCAAGCTGAGCACTATGACCCTAGTGCAGCTGACCGCCTACCTGTCCGAGTTTCTGCAGGCGAGCAACGACCAAACGCAGCCCAAATCCCGGGCGAGTCCCGCCCAGGCATTGCAGTCACCGGCTACGGCCGGCTCCTCCTCCGCCGGCACGGCAGCCGTGTTCAAAGTCAACTTTGACCAGCAGACCTCGTTTGTGGCCAAGTTCGATGATACCTTTGGCGAGGATGTGGGCCAGGATTCCTTTGTGGCCAACTTTGCTAACTTCAACGAGGCGCCTGTTTGCCCGGCCGTGCCAGCTGTGCCGGCTGTGCCACCTGCGGATCGGTATGCGGTCTTCCGAGAAATCATCGATCAGGAGCTGCAACAGCAGCAGCAGGAGACAGATCTCATGGGCGACCTAACGCCGCCGCCCGTGGATGAGACGCAGCAGGAGCAGCAGCAACAGCAGCAACAACCACAACAACAGCAGCAACAACAACAACAGCCGCTTGCTCAGCTGGACATTGATGTGACTGAGCTGGAAATGGAGCCGCCCCCGCCCAAGATAGACACCAAAATCACCGAAGTGGTGGCCCAGGCCAAGGATCGCTATGCAGCGCTGCGTGACATAATTCTGGTGGAGAATCTGTTTGACAAACCGCCACCAAGCGCTGCTCCAGCTGTGGCCACTGCTGAGAAGGATCTGCTGCAGGACTTGTTCAGCGATGAGTTCAACGAGGATCAGGACATTCGCCAGATCATGGACAGCGGCCACGACAGACGTGGGCTCGTCGATAGTCGCGGCCTGCCCGCCGAGCCGTCATCCTCGGCGCTGACTGTGGCCGATGATGATGACGACGACGATGAGGATGCCGGCGGTGAGAGCAGCATGGATAGTAACGAGAAGGATGCAGAGCCGGTCAGCGCACAGGATCAGTACGAGAAGCTGTCCACCAGCGCGGAGAAGCCAGAGTTCAAGTCCGAGGAGCTGCTGCCCCCTAAGCAGGACAACAAATTCCTAACCGTGATCAGCGGTCCGGGCTGCGCGGGCAGAGACGACATCGAGATCGATGAGCTGATGCAGCGTGCCATCTCCAATCTGTCGCTCGACTCACGTGATCGCACCTCCCCGGCCACATCCTCGGCGGCGCCATCTCGTGGGCCGCCCTCCCACAGTCTGCACACTCCCTCGCAGTTCAACGATGTGAGCACCTCGCCAATTCCCCTGCAGAAATCGCCAGCGCCCATAATGAGCCAGGCGGCTGCCTCGCCAGTGCCCTCACAGCTCTCGGCGGTGTCCCAGCTAATCGACACGGCCACCAAGCAGATGCAGGGCGACCGGGATCGGGACCGCGATAAGCCCTCCTGGGCTACCTTCGATTCACCCAAGATGTCCGGCCCGTCCACTGGCAGTGGTAAGGGCAAGGCACGTCTAACCCTGCCACCGCCACCCGCATCCAATACATCGCAACAGGACACCGCGGAGTCACCCTGCAGCTCGGATCCGCGCGACGATGCCGGCGGCTGGTCCAAACAGCAGCAGCAGCGTCGCTGGGCCAAAAAGGAACGCCAGCAGACGTCCTCCTCCTCGCGAGATCTTAGTCCTTGGGATGATGAGACGCCCGAATATCTTAAACAGCAGCGCCGCAATCTGCCACCGCCTTCGCAGCTGGCACCGCATCCTCATGCACATGGCTACTACATGCGACACGCTCGACGTCTCAACTCCTGCGACGAGGATTACGAGTAAGTGCCAAAATCCTATGCCAAAGTGGGCGAAAATTATTCCTTTCTACTTTCCATTTCAGCTACGATGCTGAGCTCTGCGCTCGCCGCGATCGGGAGCATGCCCAGCGCAAGTTCAAGCATGGACTCTCACGCAGCAGGGACAACTTTGAATTGGGTATGTTCCATTGCAAGCATTCCCCTTATGCCACTCAGAGATTCTGTTCCGTTACATACGTTCCTTTTCATTCCTAGTATTGCCTTCTCTTTAAAGTACTCCAGCTTGCCCCTCTTCATTTCCTTCACTCATTTCATTTCTTCAATTCTCCCTTTCCAGATTCTCCCAGTTGGTATCATCATCCGGCACATCACACCTGGTCACCGCAGGAGATGGAGCAGGGTGTGCGTGCTCGCTCCTTTGAGCGCAGCGCCTACGAGCGCTCCAGCTATGGTCCGCCAGCGCCCTTATATGATAAGCGTGGACAGCCGCTGCCTCGAGATCGGGAACGGGAACGTTCCAAGTATAGGGAACGTGAGTACAGAGACTATGCGCGGCCGGGCTACGAATTTGAGTACGAGAACGTCTACGATGAGCGACGATCGCCCATGGGAATGGGTTATAAATCACGACCCGACTATATATACGAGCGGGACAGCAGGGACAGAGAACGGGAACGGGAGCGAGAGCGCAAGTCGTTCGATCACGAGAGCGTCGAGTCATTTGAGAGCTCGTCACGACGGCGACGCAGCTTCGGCAGTGGCGGCGATGTCTACGGCAGCCTGGACAGCCGGGATGAGTATCGTGAGCGGGATCGGGAGCTGAAGACGCGATCGCTGCGCAAACCGGCCACGTCATCCGCAAAGCTGCGGGTGACCGGCGACATTGACTACGAACAGGACTCGGAGCAGGACTTCCAGAGGCAGCGCAGCCTGCAAAGACCCAGTCAATTAGGCGCAGAGGTGGTGCCAGGTGCGCCACAGCGTCTACGCAAGAGCAGCGGCTCCAGTCCATGGGATGGTGAGGGTAAGTCAAGACCTTTAATTGATTTATTCAAATATTGATATCAACCTGCATCACATTTCTTCAGAGCCCGCGCCGCCTGGACAGAAATCGTGGAAGCGACCAGCCAGCGCTGCAGAGACTGAGCGTCGTTTGGCGGAGAGTCGCCGGGCCGCAGCCTTGGGTCAAACGCCCTCCGATGGCGAGAAGGATCGCAGGTATGTGGAAGCCGGAAGTGCATGCAAAACTGTTCCCAACTCACATCTAACATCCTTCACAGATTCCGCAAGAAGACGCGAGCACGCAGCACCAAGGATCTGGCCACAGTCGGCGCTCGCTATGGCAGTGGGCGTGGCGTGCGCGATAATTACGACTACATCAGTTGCCAGCGCAACGACGATGACGACGACGACGAGGATTATGTGGACGACGAGCCGCCCACAGATGAGGATAAGTTCGAGCGCCTGAATCGACGTCGCCACGAGATGCACCAGCGCATGCTGGAGAGCGAGCGCCGGCAGCAAGAGCGCCATGCGCCCACACTGGCCAAGCTGCCTGGGCAGAACCGGCCACGTGGCGCCAACAGCGATTATGGCTTCGTGGATAGCTATGAGCAAACACCGACGCCCAGATCGAATGCCAGCAGCACGGCGGTCATGATGAGTGGCGGTGAATCCTCAGCTGGCGTCGGTGTTGGCGGCGGCGGCGGTGGCACAAAATTCAATTTCGATGATGGCTTTGAGTCGGATTTCAATCAGAGCTCACCACCTCCAGCGCCAGCAGGCACTGCATCCAGCTGCAACTCCACGCCAGCTGGACTCATTTCGACCAGCAGCACGGTGGGTTCCAAGTCGCTGTTCCGCTTCTCCAACGACTTCTCGGAGCGCGAGAAATTGCAACAGCAGCAGCAACAGCAGCAGCAGTTGCAGCATCGAAATGACAACTTCGATATGGAGGCTCCTGCCAGTCAGACGCCACCCATAACCCAGAAGCTGCGCTTCGACGACAACGTGAAGGTGTCGCAGTTCGATGATGCCGCCTTTGAGGATGATTTCGCCAAGGCCTCGTTCGACTTCGACAAGGAGCAGGCGTCGCCAGCAATGCCCTCAGCCTCCAGCCGCAAGCAGAACATGCGAAGCAGCAAGCTGCAGCAGCGCCAGGAGCTGATCAAAAAATCCGAATCGGTTAATATATTTGCCAAAAAGCAAGAGGATCCCTTCGAGGACGATGAGTTCTTTAAGTCACCCGACGAACAGCCGCTGCCCGGGCAGGAGGAGCAGTCCAGCAATGCGGATGCCAATAAATTCCAGTGGAACGAGGACAACAATTTCGCAAAGTTCGATGAAAACATGTGATTTGATCAACTCTTTGCCAAGGCCTCATGCAATAGCAAACCAGCACTCGCCGAGCAGCCAGAGAGCGATGGCGGCAACTATGCCGAGATCGATGTCATCAACGATGGCGACTTTTACTACCTGACCAATCTCAATCACTACTATCAGGAGCAGCGCCTACAGCAGCAGCAGCAGCAGAAGCAGCAGCAACAGCAGCCGCATGACTACATCAATGTGCCGCAGCAGCAATCCAAGTCCACATCCACCCCGAGCAGTCCTTGGCACGCGGCGAACGATCAGCAGCCGAAGCGAAAGATCAAGCTGAAGCCGTTGCAGCTGCTGCGCAAGCCGAGAAAGTGGAAACTGAAACGCACCTTTGATGAGTTCGTCAAGTGTCTGATCATAGCCTCGTCCGAGCACGTCTACGATTACGATGTGCTTTGGTAGAGCAAGTCGCGTCCTCGTGTCCCCCTGCCCTCTGCAGTCCAATTCAGTAATTGTCTGTCTGTTGGTCTAGTCAAACTCATTTGCCATATACATACATATATTTTAGACTAAACAATAGACTGTGATCTTATGTACATGCTTTTAGCCTACGGACCTCCTTTGATTTTTGGTAAACCAAACGACTTGCGCTGCCCGAGTCTATTGACCGCTAGATGGCGCTCCGACGAAATATGAATTGCTATTAAATGAAGTCGAGTCACGATTGTATATAAAGCAAAATTGAGAGATTTGCAACTATTTCAACCAACTAACCTAGTTATTTATGCTAAATTTAATTCGATAACAGTAACGACTAACGATTACGATAACTAATAGAGCGTTTGTTACGTACATTAACAATATTTGAATCCAAATACTCATCCTCTAAGTAACGAAAGCAACTAATTAATGCCTATGCTAAATGTCGTCTAGCTTAGTGTTATATAAATATACATACATACATATGTATTATCATAATTATCATCAACAATAACTATCCAAAGTGCATCGTCTAACACATACCATACAAAGTGTAACTAGCCTAAAGTGTTTATTATTTAACTGCATACATACATGCATACATATAGACGTAATTAACTGCATACATACATACATACATAAATACATATTGAAGCGCCTATAACAAACAAATCGAACAAAACTGATCGATCAACAGGTAACTCACGTAACCCAAGCAGCTATAAACATATTGAGATATTACACGAGATATTTATACGAATATGATTTACATTTATACGATACGAATACGAATACAATAGTTATTATAATTATTATTATGATTATTATTATTAATATTATATTTGTTCTATCAATTAAAAACGTGAAGCGAGCATATAAAACAAAAAGAGTTTTATTATATTTAAAGATTTATTTTTGTAAACTAAATATGGAAGAGTCAGTAATATCTACATTATACATATAGATATTTTTTATCAAGCAATTTAGAAATCGTATTATGTCATCTTAAGTTCTTTTGCTTCATATTTTGCATATACGTTTTATTTGGAGCTGCATTTGAGTTTCGCTCAATCCGAGTTTATCCAAATTTTGACAAAGCCATGTCGTAACCACATCATCTATATCAAAAGGCATGCAATTTGCCTAATGGTTCGACCAAATACGTCCAGATTGAGCTCTGCGGAACTGCAAGATCTTTCAGCTGTTATAAAAGCCAATGGCCACATCAAGTCTTTGCACATTCAACATTCGTAGTCTCTCACGGGCATATCCTTTACAACATGCAGCAAAAGGTGGGCAGATCCAGGCTGTTGTATATATCCACTTGGGAATGAATATATGAAAGCTAACACTTACTGATATTTGTAATAGCTTACATATACAGATTTCCAATTGGATGTATAACACATCAAGAAGTCGGTATTTTCATCTAAACTAAAATCCTCATTATTCTACTCCGATTCGCTGCAGCTCTACATATTACTGCTGGCCTTGGTAGCGACTCTGGCTGCTGCTCAGCCTGCTACTCTGCTGCCTGCCGCTCCTGGCTTGTCCACGGCAGCCACTGGTTTTAATGGTCTCGCCGCTCCAGGAGCTGCTCCTTTGGCCATCTCGAGCAGCCAGCGCTTGGACTACTTCAATCAACTCAATGCTGCCTTCGCACCAGCTGCTCGTCTGATAGCCACTCCGTCGGGCTTGGCTGCGTTTCCCTCAATTTTTGGTTTTCCACGCTTTGGACAACTGGCTGCAGCCAATGCGCCTTTCATCTTTTAATGCTTAACTATTTAAATTATATATATTATGGGCCCAAATAAAAGTTTTTTTTATCATTTTACTCCTGAATAAATAAAGTTAATAAGGAAAGATGCATTTTAGCGAAAATTTTAGTCTTTAGTATTTTATTTTATATATTTTATGTTTATCAGAGTACATAATACTTTATGAGTTTGTAAAGTTGTTGTATGAGTGGTAAAGTTGTCGATTATCACAATAATATATTTATATATCCCTTCTGCCACCCTTTACCAAACGCTCTTATAGCCATAGCCATAGGCGGGATAGCTGGGATAGTAGCCATAGGAATAGCTATAGCCGGGATAGGTATAGGTGGGGTAGCCGCCGCTGTACTTATAGTAGGTATTCGGATAGGACGTCCAAGCTGGCCAAGCTGTGGTCGTCGTCGTTGGCACATAGAAGCCATTGTAGTTGCGCGCCACAAATTGATGACTCGCAGCCACGGGAACCAGAGCCGGTGCCGGAATGGCTACTCCAGTGCTGGCAGGTAAAACGCTGGCCTGAACCACGATCGCAGCCAGCAGCAGGAGGAGGCAACTGAAAATGAGCTGCAAATAGTGCATTAGCTAAGAAGTGCTCCACAATCGTTTTCCTTCTCCACTCACCAGCTTCATTTTGTGTAGTGTCTGGCGAGGATTTGCTGTTGCCGCTGGCTAGCTGTTCACTGTTCCATGTTGTCAGCAGCTTAGCTAATTATATACCCTGCCATTACGTCAGTTGCATTGCATTTGCTTTTCAAATGCAATCGCCCATTTAAGGAGCTGAGCCCTTTTTCGTCACCCATGGCTGAGCCCATTTGGGCCGAGTGCAGCTCAAGGCCAGCTCATTTGCATTGCTTAAGCTTGGCTTGATGACACAAGACTTCTTTAAGATTGGATATACACATACATATGTATGTAATTATATAAAATATGTATATTTTTTAAATTTCTTTATATGTACATATATTTTTTAAATTTCTTTAACAGCTGTTCCAAATACCAAATATTGAATAGCTGCTCATAAATATTTGCTTTCAAGAGAGATCTTCTAATATGATTATGAACAGCTAAATAAATAATTCCATTGCAATTAATTCACACACAGAACATATAGGAAAACGTGCAATTAATTCAGCAAATAGGTGGATGCTGATCATAGCATATTCTGTAGAATCGCTCAGCAAACATGCTCTTTCTTTTCTTTCTGAGGTGTTAGTAGAACCATAAATAGATTCTACTGTATCAAGTTAAAAACAATTTGTTTGCATGTTCACATACATATGTATTTAAACAGCTTGCAAACACACTTAAAGGTGAAATTCTAAGTCTGACGTCTGAGCTTCTAAATAGTCAGAGATAGATTCTGAAATTGCAATTTAAAGCAAGATCTAATCAATATAAAGTTCTAAATATATACTAATTTTTATAGCAAAAGTATATTTTGAGCATAGTTCAAAGAGAATCGTATATAAGGAATTAAGCTATAAAACTAAATTAGCTCTGTGAGTCTTTTAGAATTCATAGTAATCCATATCATGAGATGGGATTAAGTTCTAGGCAAGATTTCTGAGAAATAGAATCCAAGTACATACTAATGTTTATGTATATATACTATAGTATTTATTTCTTATTTAATATGTATTTTTAAATCTACTTAAATACGTAGTCCAGTCAATATCTGGAATTCTCTAAACCTCTAAATCTCTTTCCAGTGCGGCCACGTCTTAATTTGATTGTAGAGCGCAGTGCCGGGACAAGCAGTTGCCTTGGTCTGGCGATGGCCGAGCAGGGTATAGTCGCTCCTCAGATAGCCACGTTGCTTGGCCAGCTCAATGAGATCCTTGGCATTTTGCAGCATCTGGGCGCTGGGCGCGTTGCTCTCAAAGTTGCCAATGAAGACAATGCCAATGCTCTTGCGGTTGTAGCTGGGCGCATGGGAGCCCTGCAGCCCGAAGCCGCGACCCTCGTACACCTTGCCATCGCCGGCCACAATGAAGTTGTAGCCGATGTCGCTGAAGTTGCGCCGGCCCTTGTGATCCGACTGAATGGCCTTGATCATGCGCTGGCACTGCTGTGATGTGGTGCATCCATTGGGATTATCCGAGTGATGGATGATCACGTATTCCACAGCGCCATTGATGCGCGAGGGCGAACGAGCACTCGCTGCTCCCCAACTGCTGCGCGGCTCAATGGTCAACGCCTGCGTCGTAGCGCACAGTGCTATAAGTTATTAGAGATTTGGCTGATTAGCGAGAGCTCCTGAGAGGCGACTGACTGTTCATGTGATTAATTACCGAATGTGGAGAGCGCTACAATGGTCAGAAACTTGATTGCTGATGTGTTCATCTTGTTGGCTGTTTAACTTTTGAGATTCGCTCTGACTAGCGAACTGTTTAAATAGCCCGATAAGGGCAGCCGGAGGTACTCTATTTTGCTAGAGCTTATTTGTTAGGCTAGTAAATTACAACACATCCCAAAGTAGATCATATTTTATTTATTATTACAATTTATATCGATATCTTTTATGTATTTATAAATTTTGCATTTATGCCCTATTTATTACTATTTACTTTGATAAGCTAAATTCCAAGCTTAGCTTGAAAGAGTATTCAAAATATGTTATGCTTTGTCACATTTTCTTTATGCTTTCGGTAATGTACCCGTGGGGGAATCACTTGACTCTTGACTCTCTCACAGTGATAAGACAGTCATACATAATATATTTCAATACATTTGAACTTTTAGCTATTCATATAAATATACTTTCAGTTAGCTCTATGTAACAGGTATTTACCCAAGACCCGTGTTTTTGCGTTTTTTATTGTAGCTCTCGTCATTTTATTGCATTTCTCCAAGTCATCCATTGCCAAATTCACATGTTGCCATACGAGAATGTTGACAAGCTTGCATGTTGCCAAAGTCTTAATGTTCCCAAACGCAATTGTTGCGATGCCAATCACAAGTGTTGCAAAGCGCAAATGTTGCCAAGCGCATGTGTTGCCCAATAAAAATGTTGCCAGACACAGACTCATTCATATTCTGCCTTACTCTGGGATTACAAATCTCTATAATTTCCAGTTTCTATCAGTAGATAAGATTCCTTTATAAATACATTTTATTATAGATTTACGTTTATTGAACATTCCCTCACGACAGACTTTTACATATTTACTCTTTAATGGGTTGGCGTTTAGTCGGCTTCTGGGTCTTTATAACGGCATGTTTCGTCGTCTTTTTCACCTTGCTCTCTTGGACACCCACCTTGAACTGAAGTTTCTCCATGAGAGTCATCTCCGCTTCAGGTTTCTTGTGCAAATCTGCTTTGCGACTAATGCGCATTTTCTGCACCTTGATGGCGCTCTTCTTTTTCTCTTGGCGCAAGCGCAGCAGCTCCAGAGCACTCTTGTAGATGGCTGCATGTTCGACTTCAATGTCCGGAGAGATGATTAGCTCCTCGCCCATTGATTTGCCTACTTCGTTGAGCATTTTCTTAAAGTTCGCCTGATCCTTGTCCGTGAGCAGCGTTATGGCAGTGCCTTTCTGGCCAGCACGCGCCGTACGACCCACACGATGTATGTACGTCTTGATGTGACGCGGCGCCTCGTAGGATACTACGACGTCCACATTTGGCACATCAATGCCTCTAGCCAATGCATCCGAGCAGACGAGGCCGTGAATATTGCCACGAGCGAAGTCCGAAAGGCGATGGCCTCGCTTTGTTGCAGACATTTTGGCGGATAGCTCTCTAACGCGTATCGTCGAGTCCTTGAACAGATGAACGAGCACACAGGCCAAACGGTTGGCTGTGTCGGCACTGTTAGTAAAGCACAAAAACCGTTTCCAATTATTTAAAAGCACCATGGCATACAGCGTAAGTGGCTTCAGTCGCATTTCCGTCACGCAGTACTGTTCCGTTAGTTCCGCAGGCGTTGTATATTTGCCAATAAATGTACTGGTCTGATCAGGCAGTTCTGCGTTGTCAAGTGCAGGCTGTAAAACTGGCATAGTAAGCTTCGTGGTAAAGAGCTTGGGCTGGAACAGACGCAAGTTCTGCAGCTTCTCAGGATCCTGGGAGAGCGTGGCCGAGAAGAGCAGCTTATGCGGCTGCTTACCCCAACTATTGAGCAGCTCCTGGTAACAAAGCGGCGCCTGCACACCGGTCAGCAGTTGATCAGCTGTCGAACGGACATGAGCATCCAGATGATAGAGCCAGTTTTGGAAGACAGCGTCCATGATACGATCCGCCTCATCAATGACCAGAAATTTTAGGGACTTTAGGCAGAAGCCCTTTGTGGCATGCAAATGATCCACCAAACGACCTAAAATAGTAACATGCGAATTAAAGAATCTTGTAAGGCAGTTAATTTCACAACTCACCTGGTGTAGTGACCACAATGTCCACCTTGGAGTAGTAGACACCCTTATACTGTTCCACTAGCTTGTCCTGCTCATCCTCCAGGCGATGCTGCTTGGATAGCAGACACACCTCCAGCTCTGTCAGGCTGCACAGTGCGCTGAAGACTTTATACACCTGTAAAGCCAACTCTGCTACAGGTAACACCACTAAGGCGCGTACTTTGCATTGCACTCGCTTGGCCAACAGCTGGACAATGGGTATGGCAAAAGCCAAAGTCTTTCCACTGCCTGTGGGTGCCGAGACGCAGACATCCCTTGGTCGAAAAGGCTCGGGCTTAGCTTGCGCCTCCAGTATCCAAGGAATAACGGCAATCTGCACCGGAAAGAGACGTTTGATCTTCATTTGCTTTAGTGCACTGCGGATGTATTTCTCCAGGTAGGGCAGCTGTTTAATGGATGCGGCATCTGCCTCCGCATCGGCACTGTCAGCTGCTTTCAAACCTCCTTCGATAATTGTGGGATGTGCCAGCCAGCTTGGCAATACCATTTCCACTTTTGGTCGTTTAGCCGTTGAGGAATCCGCTCCGAGCACTTGGAAATCATGCGAAGGCTCTTCCTCCGTTTCTTTGGCGTCAGCGGATGCTGTTTCTGTCTGTTGCTCTGTTGCATTTTCTGTTTGCACTATTGTTTCTACAGCTTTATCTGATTGTTCTGCTTCTGGCTCTTTTACTGTCGCCTCCTCGATGTTTTTATGTTTCCGTTTACGCTTTTCGGCTTTTTGCAGAAGCTTTTGCAAAATTTCATCTTCATTTGCCGCCTCGCCACTGCCCTGTGCCAGTTTACTCTGATCCTCGGTGTATCTGTGAATATTAATTATAAATAAATTCGCATGTATTACAAAATAATTAATTTTATTTACCGATTTACTGTGAATAATTCCATTTTATTCAATAATTTGTAAAATCCGCGCACGTGTTGCCAGTTGTTTACGTTTTGCCAGTGCAAAGTATCGACTTCTAGTATCGATACTCAAAAAATCTCAATTAACATCGATTTCATGCATGGCATATCGATAAGTGAACTGATATTAAATAATAACGGCGCGCTATTTAAAAAATACTCATATTGCATCAGTCACAATTATTTATATTTTATGATATTTAACTCTAATTAATAAATCAACATTAATAGAATATAATTAATATCACTCACCACTGGTTATTTCAAGTCTGCATGCATTAACTGAAACTATTCATATTCCAGATAATTTCATTTTTATTTATAACTATAAATTTGTAATATTCCATTTAACTAATAAAGAATGTTACTATATATATAATACGAAATTCAAATATAAATTGGCTGAACAGCGTTTGACACAATATACTAGAATAATTAACGTTTCTATTAATAAGTAAATATTTGTAGTTGTATTCGTAGTTGCCTTTACCAAGGGAAAAACATTTTTAATTAGTATATATGTATGCTTATGGGTTTTTTTTTTTTACCGTCAGTATTGACGTGTTTACTGTATCGATGCGTGTATTTAACTATCTCAAGTTCTGCGCATGGTGATTTTTTTCGCGTTTGCAATTATGAGTCATTCAAACCAGCTTCCACTTTAAGACGTCTTCACGTGTGTACCAAAAAAATCACAATCTTTGGCGACAGCACTGTATAAATAAACAAAAAAAAAACCGGTTGAATAAATGCGTTGAGTGCGTTGAGTGCCAACAAAATAAGACTTGGCTAGTCCAAATGATCATTAATCACTGCAACAGGTATTAACATAAACTCAAACGATATGGTAATCGGAGAAATTTTGCAAATATTCATACAGTTTTGCATTCATTTAATCGCTGATAGGAAATTTTTTGATTTAAAAATAAAATTGTTTAAACTTGATACGTTTTGGCAAATTACATTGAATTTTATTCTGTATACAGTTGTGAGAGTAGGCGTGGCAGTGGGTTAACGGCCTGAATGACTTACATTAAAAGAATGTTTAAGTGTGAAGCACGTATATTAAGAAAAAGGCTAAAAATAAATAAAAATACAAACTTAAAATAAATGGAGTATTTATAAAACCACAAAATGCGGCAAGCTCAAGAAATCATTTAACAAGTCAATAAAATTATAATTGAATTGCAATTGAATTGAATTATTGCCAGAATTTATTGAACGATGCTATTTTCATTCAAAACATTAGAGTTAAGAATATAGCTAAAAATACAATTACAGCCGTCTAAAGCTATTTTCGTTTGTTAAATTTAGCTGAGAAGTTGACCTTCAGCTGACCTCGCCAATCTCGCCTATCAATCTACCCTAAGTCTCTCTTAAGTTACGTCATGGTTACTAAATCCTGTTGGCCTGTCCTATTAACTCTACCACTTCTTGGTTAATGTGTGGCTTAAGCTTGGGAAAACCCAGCTCAAGCTCTGCAGCATCGACAGGTAAATGAATAGTACTCATATATATTATGAGCTTGAATGAGTCTGTTATTTTTGTTTGTTGGCCTGAAGACGTAGAAAAGTTCTCGACTTCTGCGCTATCTCAGCGATAGGGAAGTCCGTTGATTGAATTGCTTTTCAACATGTTTTCTCATTCGCTCGCTGGCTCGCTCACCTGTGCTGATGCTCCACATACTGTTTGTTATCTGAGCAACTGATGTAGCTATCTGTCACTTGTTCAAACAGAGATCTGTTTCGCCTGTTCCCGAATAAAAGGCAAATGAAATCAATTGGAAAAGTGTGAGAGACTAGAAAATTGGCATAACAATTAGATCTATGGCGGCAGCTATTCCATATTCAAACCGAATTTGAATATCAAGTACTTCATACTAAGAGCTATAATTCAAATTAATTTATTGTTTATGCTTATAGATGCGAATGCACGCGAAATTTATACGGAAGAGTGAGAGAGAGAGAAAATAAAAAACCAAAACCAGATGATGACAAATTTAAATAATTCCATTGGAAACGCAACGCCCATTGCGTGAATCGTCGCTGTCGTCGTCAGATTGGGGATTTCTCGTTCATCTCACTAATCCAGCAGGCTACCGGCAAAACACAAAATAACAGAAACAATAAAAATATAACTAGCAACAGCAACAACAACAACAACAACACGCACACCTGTTGCCGCTGAGCGCAACTCGTTCGGAGGTGAGTTTCGAACGCTCGTCGATTTGCGTTTTGTTTTGCTTTTGTTTTTTTTTTTTTTTTTTTTTTTCATCTCGTGAGTCGTTCTCAGCGGGCGTTCATTGTGCTTTAAATGCTAGGATATAAAAGCAGCCGCAATCATTCGCTAACGTTTCGCTAACGGGCTCAAATCACAGCCAAAAACAAAACTTGAAGCGCGCGTCAAGTGGGGCAGCTCGCAGAAGTCAACGGAATATTTGAACGCTGAAGTTGCTGCAGAGTTGTGTCAAGTGTAGTGCAAAGGATCAAGTGTGAATCTGAATACAAAATATATATATAATAAATACAAATTAAACATAAATCAATAAATATTAGTTATTATGTGGCTTAAACTAATAAAACTAGCGCTCTTTGCTTTGGTGTTGGAGCAGAGCCGTCGCTGCATCGATGCTGCGTAAGTTAATCTGGCATTAATCGAGGCTTAGTTAAACACAAAATTAACTGAAGCTTCATTTGAATTATTTACCATGTTCACGGCTCAATATTGACCTTCATTTTGTGTGTAAACGAATCATGCTGCTTATCTGCAGCTGCATCAAATTTTTATAGTCATAAAGTGCAATTGTTGTTATTAATTTAAATTTACCAAGACATGACTTGTTCGTAAATTATAAAAATGAACATGAATGAACATGTAAATGTATATGAATTTTGTCATATTTATTTATTTATTTTTTGTCTTACAACAAACAATTCAGCTTGGCTGGTTTTATTTCAAAGAATTTGCAACATATTTAACAGCTCATTGCCAAAACTTGAACTTCATATAGGTTGATACCAATGTATGTATGTATGTATGTATGTTGGTCTGTCTTTATTTATAGCCAGATAAACTGGTCACATTTTGATTGTCAAACCTTGTTAATTTGTTGACAAATCAACCAAAACCCAAAAAGTTGTTAAATAGAAAGGTCGCTAAGAGACCAATTGCAATTCAAAAAGTAAATGTTAGGCTAATCAGATAGAAAACAAAATTTGGAAGTTCCAAGTTACGACAGTTTAGCAGGAGTAGCAAGGCAAAAGAAAGGGTAAATACATACATACACACATACATACATTTCTATATACATATATGTACATACACACAACTTATCCAATTTTCTTCTTTGCTTGCTTTTGCCAACAGTACCGTGGAAAATCCAGCGAGCAGTAAACGACATTTTCCTAAAGATTTTCTCTGGGGCGTTGGTTCGTCCTCATATCAAATTGAAGGTGGTTGGAATGCAGATGACAAAGGCGAATCAATCTGGGACCATATGACACACAAAAGTCCTGAGAAGATAGCTGATCAATCGAATGGAGACGTATCATCGGACAGCTATCATCAGGTGAGGCATACAGACAATAGCTTCATAAAAACTTCTAATTTGAATGATGGTGGCATCATGGCTCAAGGGTTAAAGTTGAGGTAATCGAACTGGAACTATAATAATAATAATATGTAGTAGCGAAGCGGACCTATCATACTTCATTTATACAGCTACCTCGCCCACACTTAAACTTTTCCTCAGCCACTGGCTTAGTCATTAGCAATACGCATTCAATTCATTAATCAGCGTAATAATCTGTGCTGAAAACAAACGCTGAGCAGCTGTCTGCCCTCCCTCTCTCTCTCTCTCTCTCACACGTGCTAACTGAGTGCACAGGTGTTTGATTTACCTGTGTCACTGATTCCGATTTATGTCCGATATTTAATAAACTATGCAAATTCCGCTCAGTCAGCTGCACTTTGTTCTCATTTTTGTTTGTGCTTTGTGAGCTTCTACTGACATCTGCAAGTTAGTTGAACTAACTTTAATAACTACGACAAACGAACACTAAATGTCATGCTCCTTTGATAAATTAGCGCTAATTGGCTCTATCAATGCGCTGTCTCGCAGATTAAATACTTGAGTTGGTTTATGAATTGGTATCTAATGAATGGGCAATTATTAATCCGTATCTACAACTGCTCAAAATTACCATAAAAATGTATTAAAGCTAGAGTTAATCGCAATTAGAATTTCGAGTGAATTAATGGAGAGAATTTAGAGATCTGATTTGCAAAGTTGTTAAAATATAATTTAGAAAATTTTATGCAAAAATGTATGGTGATTAAATTAATTAAATATATCTCAAAAATGGTAATCTTAATACGAAATTCAAATATCCCTAATCCTCCCTGATAGATAAAAATTGTGAAGCAAATTCTGAAGATTGAACCTACACAGAAATTAATTAGAGCTAAATCTTGAAAATACACCAAATACAGATTACGAGGAAATGCTTGGAATTCCTATGCTCGTTCTCCCTATAAAGAGAGCATATTGGTTTCATTGAATTTATACGTTATTGACGTTCAATACAAACTTGTGTGTTTTGTCTAATATAATAAAGTGTTTCTTAGCAACGCCCACTTTTGGCGTGCCAAATCAAAACTTACTTTATCTTTTACGATATAAATATGATTATATAAATATTATTTACGGTGGTCTTGAGGCAAGCGATTAAAAATTTGAGATATATGTCCGAGTGTATGCCACACCTGAATTAAAGTTTCTAAATTATTGTAGATTCGATCGATAGGGCGTGGTTGAAACTATATCTATATCTCTCACTTCGGAACAAATTGTGCAATTCATTAGCAGCTCACCTGCTCTAGAGAAACACCTATAGATTATATGGTACGATTAATGGGGCGTGGCATATCTGATTAGAAAATATAATGGACAGTTCTTAATCAACATTGGCTACTGGAAACTGGCCTCAGATCGTATCCTGTAGCTAAAACTAATCAAAAATATGTCGATTATCGAATGCCGATTAGAATCTTTCAAAAGCAACTGCCGATTTGGTAGATGCTGACAAAAAGATATGCCAGATATGCTAGATTCCGAGCAGAGGCGGTCAGGGTTATTCTCGAGTATATAAACAAAATAAATATGAATATAAATCTGAATGTGAATATGACTATGACTATATGAAACCTGCTTCGAGCTGCATTGTGCACTTGCGCTGCTGGCAATGTCATCGGGCATGTCAAGTGGAGATTACAGTGGGATTGAATGAGTGCCAAGTCGTCTAGCTTATATTTAATTAGTGATACGCCATGCTGGCATAATATGCCCACTTATGCCACTTAGAGCCAGGTGTTTAGCGTACTCACCTGAAAGGTAAACGCCCCTCCCGACCATTGTCCGGGCCGTAGTCGTAGGCCAACAGCTACCGTAACGAATTGTTGTATCAATGCGAAAACACACAAAATTAGCCAGATTGTATTGCAGTTGGCAAGCAGAACAACAAAACGAATCAAATCAGATCTCACATCCAAGCCAAATGACCATATGGTGGTTTGCATATGTCGCCAAACGGTTTTGGGGTCAACTGGTTTTCTTTTCGGAAATACTTCAGATTCTTGACCACAAGTCAGCCTAACGACAATCGAACAATTCTCTTTAATTGCAGTGGCAACGCGACGTGGAAATGGTGAGGGAGCTGCATGTGAGCACCTATCGCTTCTCGCTGTCGTGGCCCAGGATAATGCCTGGGGGCTATATGAACCACGTGAGCACGGCGGGCATCAAGTACTACAGCAACTTGATCGACGGCCTGCTCAAGTATAACATTACGCCCATGGTGACCATCTATCATTGGGATCTGCCGCAACGGCTGCAGGAGATGGGCGCCTGGACCAATCCAGAGATAATACCGCTGTTCAAGGACTATGCACGCCTCGTGCTGGAGATGTTCGGCGATCGCGTCAAGCTCTGGACGACTATCAATGAGCCGTGGCATATCTGCGAGCAAGCCTACGGCGTCGACTTCATGGCACCCGCCTACAACAACCCAGGCATCCCCGCCTACCTGTGCGCCCACAATCTGCTCAAGGCCCACGCCGAGGTGGTGCACATGTATCGCGACGAGTTCAAGCACCGTCAGGGCGGACGCATTGGCATCACTCTGGACACATCTTGGCCGGAGCCGCGCGATCCCGACTCAGCTGAAGATCGCGAAGCCTCCGAGCGTGCCATGCAGTTCTATGTGGGCTGGTTTGCTCATCCGATCTTCTCGAAGCACGGCAACTACCCCAAGGTGATGATCGAGCGCATCCGCAATCTGAGCAAGCAGCAAGGCTTCGGAGCACGGTCGCGTCTGCCCGAGTTCACCACCGAGGAGATCCATCGCATCAGAGGCACCTCCGACTTCTTCGGCATCAATACCTACACCACCAACCTGGTGACACCCAACGGG